>NW_028232813.1:0-595563 GCF_057557595.1 Rhyacophila brunnea | reverse complement strand
AATAATGTACCCCTAGTATAAAATAATTTTGCATATTTGTATCTTTTTCACTTTTTATATCCTATTTATGGTCATATTTGAATAAGTTTTGAAATTAGCAATTATCAAGAAGTGAACTACGATCGAGTTAAGTAAAAAATACAAATCAAATCAAAAGATTTAATGCATAAATTTGAATAGGAAAATACGAAGGTCAATTAATAATTCGAATAATTTATGTTTGTGATTAAAAATATATATGGATGGCATTTAGGGTGGGTATGGTCGAGTGGTTTACAAGTTGGACCCCTGTGAGGGGTCGCAGGCTTTCCTTCCACCCACCCAACTAATTTCCAAACGAATTTGCTCTGCAGAAAAATACCCAAGAAGCGGCCAGTAATAAATCGAATATAAACCATTAAGCATTGTCAAGCCATAAGAAATGAATGGTTACTGTGTAAAATGTTGAACTGTGCCTCCAGTATGGAAAAAATCCCATACACATTCAGCAAAGCTATGGGAAAGATAGATTGTGGATGTAGCTTGTATACCTTAGCGATGAACAGTAGACAGATTCACATATATTCACATAATGAGCAGCCTATGAGAAAGGGCCCAATCCACGTTTATTACGGGTGACAATAAGTGCTGGGGGAGTCTCACAGAGAGAAGCAGCAGTTAAGAAATGGTTCCTATTAACATAGAAAAGAACTTTGTAAAATTAATAGAAGTAAAAAATAAATAAATAAAGTAAATTCGATTAGAATTTTATAGATGGCTCTTAAATCTAAAAAATAGAGATACATAAAGAACTTAAACTTAAAATTTATTTAATTATCATCATAAGAATACCGTATATCAATAAAACCATATGTACAGATAAATAAGATTGGATTCTTCGTTAATATGTAATAGTCAGCTATTAATCAAAAAACACAAATTCCAAGCGGCTCGAACTAAAAAATAGTAAAATATTTTGTGGGCGAAATGTTTGGAAGTAATTTTTTTTTGACCATCATGAATATATGAAATCCTTTTGAATTTCTAAGGACCATCCAAGGTTTATAAAAGGAGTTCTTTCTATTAATATGTAGACTTTTAGGTTTTTCTCTTTTTATTAAATATAATCGATGTTATATTAACACCTAGAAGTGCCTACGAACATAAATATCGATCGATTCTAATTAATTCGAAAAGTTGTAAATAAAAACATTTCTTTTTATATTAAACGTAAATTCAATTATTTATTTGGCTTTTTTTGTAAAATAATGCTTGGAGATAACAAAGAAGAAAAATTATAGACTGTCTGAAATCTCGATTTATAACCTACGGATACCAAAGAAAATCTAAGTCGAAAGTAAAAGAATTACAGAAAAACGAACCAGCTGGGATAGCTGTAGAACTATAATAAAAGCTAAAATTAAATTATCACATATACAACCGAATATTTTTGAGTATGATAAAAATAAAATTGAACAGATCAATAAAATAGAAAGAACGTGTATTGATAACATGATACACGTTAAAAATGTGAATGCAAGAAAATATGATTAAGTAGCTCATGAACCCTAAAATTGAAATATATGGCGTAAAAAATACCGCTCATTGTAGCCCAGTATGATTTAGTCACAAAATACTACAAGTTTTATATTAAAGTGTGAGGAATTCTAACTGAATTTTAACATGCGCACAAATAATATGACTAAAGAGGGTTTTTAGAAAATTTGGCCTATTGGCCAATCATATAATTTTCCCTAATTAAGTATATATAATTAAAAAAACGAATCTACTGTGAATATCTTGCAAAAAGAAGATATAAAAATTCTAACCTTAATGATTAAAAATCGAATCGGGTATTTATATTGTAATTTTTTTTTAATATAAATAGTTTCAAATTTTCTTCAACTTTAAATCAGTAGTTTGTATGCTAAAGTTTTAAATAAAATCGATTAAGGTTCATTTACATGCATGAATCTAAAATAATGATAAATTTTTGTTTAAAAAAGTAATTATGTGTATCTCCGACATCATAAGGCTCTTAATTATGACTCAAAGTAATAATAATTAATTGATGGTTCCCCGGCGCGAATTTTTTCTTCATTGCCAATTTTTCTATATTATGTTAAAAAAACTAATAAATAGATGTTAAAAATTGTATTTAAACGCAGATAGCTTTTCCAAAATCTATTACTACAAAATTTTACACCTATTTCGCCTTGTACATCTTTAAGCACAGTCTTGTGTAAAAAATACGATCCAGAAAAATTGATAAAAAAACCAACTTCTGCACATAAGACATATGATATAACAAAAATGCATCTTAAAATCAATGAACTTCTCTAAGATGATAATATGAAAAAAAAATACTATTTAAGAACTTGGAATTCCGTAAAATGGTGTATTAATAATAAAGGAGACACCAGTGGTAAAATTGATAAAAATTAGAGTGAAATTTATATAAAATCAGTTATATAAACATGGATTCATTGCCGACAAACCAAAAATTAGACTATCAAAATATAATTGAACATATTGAGTTTATTTTCTTTACGATTAGAACTGATAGAAGGCAGTGAAGAGAGTCAATGGTTATTTCTACCACCCAAAAAAATAGATAATTATACAATTTTAGAGTTTTTTATAAAAATTATAATCTTTTTATCCAGAAAATTACGATCTTATTCAAAAATTTTATATTATTGAGGCATATCTGACTTCATTCGCAAAATATTGGGCATGTTTTTGGGTTTTTGAACTGAATCACTAGATTTCTAACATTATATAGAAGTAATTAATGCATTAAAATCATATTTGTGAACACAAAAATAATGGAAATTATTTATTTTTTTTTCTTGTTTTTAGAAATATAATTTATAATCATGTGCGTATTTTTAAAAATCTAAAATCATTTCATATTCTGTTTATATCTGTTTTTTTAGTTCTGTGTTTCTTTATAGAACTCGGTGACAAATCTAAAAACAAGGGCATAAAAAAATATTCTTGAACTTGGTCTAAAAGAGAAGGCCCTATTCCCACTTTAAACATTCTGTGCAGGGGATAACATATGTTTTATATCATAAAATCAAATATTATCTGAAAATTTTGCAAAAAAAAATAGTTGGTTTATTTAAATAAAAAAATTATTTAATACTATCTAATGACTATACTTTTATTTTGATTATAAAAATAATTGGCTAACTTGCATAAATTTAGTTTATAAATCTGCGAAAAAAAAGTTTAAAGTCTAATTTAGATTCCATGAGTTGAAAAATTATTTGCTCTATTATAATCAACCCGGTCTTTACCCAAAGTTCTATTGTTTAATTTATATTTTAATTTTGAAGTTTAAAAAGCCCGATATTAAAGCAATTTATACTTAAACGTATTTAGGTATGGTAAATGAATATAAAAAATGTATTAGATAATTTTATAAAGTTTTTATTTACAAAGTCGGGGTAGCTGAAAAGGTGTTTTCTGAAAAAAAAATAACATGATATTAAAAAAAATGAAAAACATGTATTTTTGTTGACCTAAGAAGGTAACTTTAAAATAAAGAGTGGTTATGCTATTTAATTTAAGAATTTAAGCCATCATGGTTTTTTTGAAATGTGTATAATTCATAGAAAAGCAATCATGACGAACTGGGCAACAAAAATACTTAATTAAAAAGTAAATTTTTCAACATTTAGTATTTATTTAGATTTCATATGTTAATTCCATGTGACCGACTAAAAACGATTAATTTCAAGGAAATATTTCTTTTAAACCTTTTTTTGCAATTTAAATATTGATACAATAATTATAATAACTTATATTTAATACTTTTATAGCGCGAAAATTATATATAAGTTAAACAATAAAATAACACGTTGTCAAAATTATAATTACGGTTTTATTTAATAAATAGTTTATTTTTTATTTTTACTTATAAGATCTAAGTATATTAATTTTTACGATTTTTTTAAATTTATATACGTTTAATTGTATTTCGCATTTTTATTTATGCTATAATTATTATGCCGATTTCTGTTTTTTTATTTTTAATATTGATTAATTATATAAATTTATTTAAAAAATTCTATTCTTGTGTTGATTTTTTTTCAAACATTTGATTCTTTATATTTCTTTGATTACCTTTTAAGCCACTTCTTTGAAACAGATATTCATATTACGAAAAAATAAAAAGAACAAACCAATACTTTCTGCAAAGAATCTAATGATCCGATAAATAATATTAACAATTGAAATATAAGAAAGTATAACAATCGATTTTTTTGTGTTCATTATATAGCTAATAGACTATGAGCTTTGCATCTGATTATCCAGCTTTTAAAATCCATAAACTACTCAAATTTTAGTTCTAAATGAATCGATTTTGAAAATTCTCTAAAAATATTAAAAAAATAAGCATTTGGGCATGAGACTTTGGTATTAAAACGCACTTTGATGGATATCTCTTTTTCATACATCCCTGTGACCTTTATTATTTATATAAAAAAATCCTCTAAAAACGAATTTTTAAAAGCGACTTTATCAAAAATCGCTTTTCGGGTGAATATTTTATGGTCAAAATATGTTCATTTATTATTCTACCTGTAATTCTGCACCACCAACTAGTATCCATATTAATTTTACAGAAACATAATACAAATAGCTCTTTCATAGAAAATGAATTGTCTTGACTGCAAAATATAGGTATATTTAAAATATTAGAATCTTCATTTATATTTGACTTTAAATATTTAAAAATTCATGTTCTATATTTGAATCAACTGAAGGTAAAAAACGAGCTTATAGCTTAATTTAAATATAAGCTTTTTGAAAAAGACTTTAAATTACCGAGATTATAAACAAAAAATTAAAAATGTGTCGAGGCAATACATTGTGGAAAAAATTATATAGTAATATCAGAAACTTATATTGTTGCCCAGGTCACATCTTCTGAACCAAAAAAATCTAAAAAACACACGATAATTTATTCTTTATATCAATTTCAGATCGTGTATTTAAAAATCTATATTTAAAGGCTTGTTTCATTCCTAGTATTCTTCTCGCACAAAAATTGTTTAAAAATTATAATCGTACAATATGGGTTTTGTTGGGATTGGTTTATTAACTTTACACTTAAATTTTAATTCAAGAGTTCGGGGGCTCAAGTTTCTGTAAAAAATAATCATTGATTTTAACAAAATTTTTATCTACACCCAATAAGATTGAATAAATTTCAGTAAGGTTAGAAGAAATTACAAAAAAATTGTGCTTTCATTAACAGTATCGCTTATTTATTTGAATATACACTACATGTCTGAACTTCCGAATCTATTAAATATGTCTTATTGTCATATATTAAAATGTTCTAAGTGCGTGGTCTATGAATAAAAATAATAATTTTTCTATATAAACAGAGTGTAATAAATTAAAAAGCTTTAAATATAGCAAAAATGCTATTTTTATACTGTAATGGTGGGGAAATAATGCTAGTTCGTCCTACGACCCGCTGTGGTGAGCGGTGTGAAAAGGGATTAATAATATGCTATCAGAGGAACAAATCTAGTCATTTTTAATTATCGAAAATATCATCAAATTTTTTTTGCAATAAGACAGACTCGTTTTTAGAAAATAATTTTTGTATTGAGGATCGAATCTTCGGTTGATATATAGGAATATCAAAAACGAAAAAAGCGTGATTTTAAAACTTTGAACATCGCTATAGGTATATGTATAGTTTATTTTCATTCTTCTATATTTATGTTGTTGATTTATGTGCAATCAAAATATATTAAATAAATATTATAAGCATTTCAAAAATGACATATTTTATCATACAGCCTTTTTAAAATCCAGTGATAATTTCCATCATTTGGTTTGATTAAAATTACTAGATTTATTTTTAAATATGCAATCCAATGAATTTAATTTGAAAAATGCTGTGATATATATTTCTTTTTAAATATGCAATACATATTGTTTAATTTATGATATGAATTTTAATATTTATTTATTTTTAAAGTTTATTTCTATCTATTTTATCTATTTAGACGTGTTTAGCAGTTTGTGAATATTGCACAACTCCTTGATGCATCTTTTGACACCTCCCCCTGATCTGTTTTTTTCAAATACTCTTCTTCTCGCAAATGGGATGAGTTCAAGTGCCTTACAGAGTGTTATATCTTGCATGTATGCTTCCACTTCGTCTGGGATTTTCAAACTTCAACATATTTTTTATGGAATTTTGTGACCACTCCATCCCAAGTAATCACATATGTTATTGCCTTGTTTTAAGTTTGTAAATGAAACCAATTTCATTAGCCAAGATGTCACTCTTCCTATTTTTTTATTCTTAACTTCAGTTAAGTTGTCAATGTTAGTTATACTTATTTCAATCAAAGTAATCATATTTTATTTTTTATCTTATGAAAAATATCTAATCTATTTTGTTTTATAATATATCTGTTTTTATTCGGGTATCAACGTTTATCTATACTTTTCCGTTTTCGCAAATCTCTTGTACTGAGTGAGTTCTGATCTTTTTGGTTTTCTTAAAGTTTTAACGTCTTGATAGAAGGAAATGAAGACATCTTATGATTGTATTGTGAGTTCGCGTGCAATCATGCCAGCACATTTTTAATCAATGTGTTGTAATATGATCTATTGTTTATCTGGCTTTGTTAAAAGTTGGTATACAATCCTCTCACCTAAAAAAAAATTTCTGTCGTGAATAAAACAAAAATTTTCTTCTCACTTAGTTTAATTTTGCCGTCTTTAATCCATCTTAATCTTCTTTCAATATCATACATAATATTATTCTTGGCTGCAAAAGGTTTTTTGGCCAATAGTTTTTCTTTTATTTTACACAAAAGACTTTCTTGCTACTTTTTCTTCAGTTTCTTGGAATCGCTGATATTGCATGTTACTTTTTTAAAGAAATTCTAAATTAGTGAGAGATGTTTCTTGCTATCTTTTTCTATTTTAATATTGCCGCTCTCCTCGATTAACTGTTTTCAAGCTAATTTTTTAGTTCATAGATCATCTTCTCGGCTATAAATTCAATATGATATAGCCTACGTCTTAGTTCATTTCTCTTATATATAATCTCGGTATATTACTAGGCCAGAGGTGAATAGCAAATTCTCTAAGAATATCTTTTATCTTATCATCAAGTTGGCTATATTCTTCTGTTTCTAATTTTAAAACTCCTATAATGTAATTTATGTGTGATGTTGCATGTTCATTGATGGTTTTAAATAAATTTCAAGCTTTCAGTTAGTTGCGTATGATTTTTTTTATTGAATTTGGTTCTTTTTCTGAAATTGTTTTAAAAGACTTTAGCTTTTTATCCGTTTTTCTATAGTATTTTTTAAGATTTTCCCAAACAGCCGGGTCTATAATAGATTTTTCTGGATCTGCGCATATTTCATAGTTAGTTTCAGACTTATTTTTGTCTATTGTAAGAACTACTGCATCAAAGAAGATAAAAGTTCCATCCATCATAAGTTAGAGTGTTTATAAATCATTTTATATTTGTTTGTTGTTACCTATCAACCTTTTATGGTTTGTTGATAGAGTTATTATCATTAATTAGACTTTGGCCAGAAGCTTATATTTTATTTTCTGCTGAATGGATCAATACATAGAACAAGTATAGAGTGTCACAGACATCTTTTTATAATATTCGCTTATGTATTCTTTTATGCATAATTTCTTATCCATTTAACCTTAGAGATATACTCTATTTGTTTCCAATATTTATGCGTAAAAGCGCTAACATGTTGGTAGATATAAGGTTGCAAAACATATACGCGAGTGTTATGTTATTTTGATTTAAATGCTTGTTTAAAATAATCCGTGCTGTATAAGATTGTTTTTTTGCTCTTTATTTATCGTAATATCTATAAGAGTTTGTTTTTTTGCTCCTTGAATGCGCCGTATTGTTCCTAAAGGATTTTCCGTAGATAATCCTTTTCTCTTCATCTCAATATTGAATGACTTTTAACGCCTTTGTTGCCAACTTATATGAATTGAACATATATGATTGGTCTATATTCATTTTCTATCTTTACATCATATTTTGGTATAAGATATGTCGTACCAGAGTAAAAAGATTCTTCATGATTTTATATTCAACATTAATTCGATATAAACTGATAAGTGAATTTATGAAAGCTGTCATCTTTTTTATGGAGAAATTAAAAATTTCATCCGGTCGACAAGCTTTCCAGCTTGGCGTGATTTTATTATGTTATTAAATTCAACCTCTGTATATAACTTATTTTTTCCCGTTTTACGATTAGTAAGAATGGGCATAGGTAATGTTATAATTATTTTTGTTGTAATTTTCCGTGCATTTTTCTCACCTTTTCATTCAAAATATTTCGATATTTTTATTTTCCACTTCGATGGTATAATTCTTGTTTTTAGTCGATCATCTGTAAAAAATATCCTATTAAGCTTAAAGCAGTTATTTTCTATGGTAGGTCACATCTTTTTTTGTACTAATCTATCTTTTTTTTAAAATCAGATTTTTTCTGTGTAAATATTTAACATTGTTTTATGATGATCATCTATGTCTAGGATCATGTATCTTGATCGCATTTTTTTTCTTAATTTTTTTGACTTTCTCTAACTCGACTTTACGATGTTTATTTTGATATAATTCTAGTCCATCTCTTATTCTTTCCAAAGCAAGATTTTTTAATTTTTCAGAAATATATTTGATGTCTTTTTTCGGTTTTGTTGTGAGGCGTTTATAGGTATATTGTGCGGTTTGTAGCAAGATTGCAAAATCGGATATATTATTGTAATTTCGGGTGGATATAATTGTCCCTTTTATCTTATTAATAATTTAGGGAATATTAGAGTAAACTTTGTAGTATGGGATTTTTATTGTATTTTAAATTCAACAATGTTTGCCTTTTTAGAGCTTTCGTTTTTTTCATCAAATTCCCTTCTGCATAAGTCGACTTATTTATACTCTTCGATTAAAATGGGATGGTTTACTTAATTTTGTTCTTTTGGGGTTTTGACGTTTTCAATATCAAATAGTTTTATAAATGACTTCCTCCAATTTGGTCAATATATATTTTAATCGCTCTTCTTTTATGTTCCTGTTGTGACAAATTACATTGGAATTTTCCGGTATTATATTTTTTGATTTCTCCCATATGGAGCGTGGCATACGATGGAAGTGTATTATTTTGGCGCATAGGCATCTTGAACCCATCATCTAAAGAGCATTTGCTGGCGTATGGATCAATTCTAACGTCAGATGTCTTGTTGATATTTTCAAGGAGATTCGCTCATAATAATACCACGACATCTTTTTGCTTTGTTACTGCCGCAGTTTCGCATGATTTGTCTTTGTAGTGCACTGCTTTTAATTTTTCTGTTTCACTTATTGTACTGTAATCTATTTAATTTTAAATATGCAATGTAATGGGATTTAATATAATTATTTTTTAGAAATCCAAAGCTTGTGGTATGCTAAAATAAAGGTTTTTTTACTTAGTGGCTCACTTACTATTTGTGTATTTTTGTTTATTTCAAAAAACATGTTTTATTTTACTTTTGTGGATCTATCAATCTCTGGATTTTATTCTATATTACGACTAAATATCTTCCATGCTATATGTTATTTAAGATATACGAATGGATTTATAATGCAATACAATAAATTCGCATATATAAATTTAATTTAAGATATTCCAAATCAAAAAATGTGTTGGTAAAAATCCTTTCCGATTGTCGAAAAAAATAGAAAATTTCACTTTTTCCGTATTTTTTTATAATTTAAATGATTTTGATTTCTCTTATTAAGCACATAAAATAATTTTTTAATTTTATTAAAATTACAATATTTAAAATTTAAGCTTGAATTCTTCCCATAGATACAAGCACTATAAAAAAATGAAAAGAAATAATTCTGTATCGTGGGTAGATTCGCCATCTAAAGACGATGAAATAAAGAAAAGACGTTCGATCAGCCTTAATAGCAAAATAAGATCCGTACAAAGCTCCAAAATCTCAAAATCGCTAAACCACACACCAAGTACCAAAGTAGAGGATATTCTCAATATCAAAGCCGAAATAAAAGATTCGAGTTTCATCGACGATCAGGGTTTAAGTTCTCCCTTCGATATTGGCGATGAATTTTTCTCTGACAATTTTTTTCAATTTACATTTAATGTAAAAAATATTTTCAAACAAGAGGATAGTGTAAAATTAGAATCGGATAGCTTAATTTGCATCGTTAAGGATCAATGGATGGACATAGAATTTTATGCTGGTATGAATATAACAGTTTTCGATTGTAGTTGTTGTGTTAATGCCGAAAATTCAATTTCACAGAAGATCGTTATAGTTGATGATACAAAGAATTTCTTGGTCATCGAAGATAAAATTTTATCCGTCACGTCTATTTGTAACGCAATAAAATGTGTCTATAATCCAATATCAATCGAAAAAATAATGGATTTTCAATTTGAGTTTTCACATCAATCTTTATCAACGGGTGTTATTATTCATAATGTTATAGAGTCGTGTTTCAAAAATCAAAATTACAATTTAAAATTTGTTGTTGACTCGATTAGAGAAGAAATAAAGAAGAATATAAAATTACTTTATTCTTGTAATACAGATGAAAAAAATTCAATGATTGAATGCATGAAATTTGTAAAGGAGATTCTTAGATTACAAAGCAATAGATACAAAACCTTCGCTATTGAAAATGAAATAGTCTCTCGGAAATTTAGCATCAAGGGTATAATGGATGCTGTTGTTTTTGAAAAGGGAAAAAAAGTGCCGATCGAAATAAAAACAGGGAAAATACCGAACGTGCAACACAGGGCTCAAGTTTTGATCTATAATTTAATGATGAAAGAGAAATTTCCAGATTCGGGTGACTATGGATATCTACTTTATGTTCAAAGTGGAAATTCAATCAAAGTTCCTGCTAAGCATGAAGAGCTAAAAAGTTTATTAATTTTAAGGTGTAAATTGGCATCTATTAACTTTGTTACACGTCTGAACATTGAATGCGATCATAATCCAATTAAATATCCAATGTTGTTCAAGCCATCATGTAATTGTTCAGACATAGAAAATTGTAAATCCATTGAGAAGATATTTCAAATGAATGATACAAAAGGGGAATTTTTTAGGGAACAATGGGCTGCCATCAATGATGAAGAAGAAGCCCAATCGAAAGGAATGTTTTTCAACGCATATTTTAAGTCTCAAAAAGAGGATATTTTATGTGTAAATTATAAGGATGATGAAATACATAAATTAGGTGAATTTGTCGAAATATATAATGCCCGGAAAATAAAATTGTGTTTTGGAAGAGTTGAAAAAATAGAACCTAATTTTATGTTCATAAAGCTTTCTGGTAAGATCAATATGCATTCCTTTTATGATATTTTGATATCAAACACACGCAATGAATTTTTCTATAAAATAATGAGGTTTTCTCTTCTGAGAATTGCGATGCATGATGATTTTTTTTGCAAATTAAATATAAATGAATCGCAAAAAAACACTCTGGGTTTTTCACCATCGTCGACAGCTGAAAAATACATCGATATTATTTCTTCCAACAGGAATACTCCATCCCAAAGCTTTAGACATGGAATTCCTGATATATATAAAGATGAGTTTCTTCAGCTTAATGATGAACAGAGATCTGCTTTGTATTTATCACTCAACTGTGAAAGATTCAAGCTAATACATGGATTTCCGGGAACAGGAAAAAGTAGAATAATTGCACTATTGATCAAAATACTCGTTCATACTGGTAAAAAAGTTCTTCTGGTCTGTTATACAAATCTAGCTATCGATAATATACTCAAAAAATTAAAAATCGAATATTATAGGGCTTTAAAGGAAAATAAATTATTCCTAACTGTATCGGAAATGCAAACATATTTCAATAATTTAAAATTAGTTGTTGGTACGTGCCATTCTTTTACTGATGTGGTTTTTATAGAAAGAAAATTTGATTATTGCATCGTTGATGAAGCATCACAGCAACATCTTTTACTTAGCCTAATACCGATTTCTTTTTCACAAAAATTTATATTGGTTGGGGACCATTTACAATTAAAACCTTTAACTGTAAAAAATAAAAATCTACAAATAAGTTTATTCGAAAATTTGATAAAAAAGGGTGGTGCGTGTGAATTGAAAATACAATACAGGATGGGTGATGAAATAATGAAAATCTCCAATGCTTTATTTTATAAAAATAAGATGTTGGGAACAAATAAAAAGTCCTCAGTAAAATTTATAGATTCAAAGATACAATATGATTTGCAAGAGATAATTGAGACCCTCAAGTTAGATAAGAACATTACAATTCTTTGTTATTTTAACGCACAGGTATCTTATATAAGAGAAATAGTTAAAGATAAGTGTGCTGTTGAGACTATAGATAGATATCAGGGAAGCGAGAACGAAGAAATAGTTTTGATTTTTGATCCTGTAGTTGAATCCGATATTTTAAAAAGCTGTGAAAGACTAAATGTAGGGCTTACCAGGGCTAAAAAAATGTTAACAATGATCGGAAACAAAGAAAAAATGCTTGAGATAGACGTATTGAGAAATCTGCTTTCTGTTCTTAAAGCAAATCACATCATAAATTAAATATATAAAGTAAGTAAACATCATTTTTAATTAAAAAATTTTCTTTTTCTTTTTTTATAATTTATTTAACTGAGGCAGATGGTAAAAAAAAATTATTACATATGAATAAAAGTGTCCCTTATTATAAAATAACATTTTATTCATTATTAGTATATCATATATAAGTTTTTAACCTTTTATTAGAAAGTTTTGCTCCATTTACACAAATTTTTGTAATTTACTGCATTTATTATTTCCTCTTTTACTGGTTTCTAACCATTAAAAAATTCAAGGCCAATCAGGATAATAAATTTTGTAGTTAGTATTTTCTTTATTTATGATAGGTATCTAATTATCACAACCTGTATTTTTTACGAATTGCAATATTTTTTTTTAGTTTTCTAGTTCGTTAGACTAATTCAACATTTAAATTATATTGCATAAAATATAATTATATTTCATGCTCTCTGAATTCACTTATTATACAAAAATAATAAGTGTATGAAGGCTTTGTTTGAACAAGAAAAATAAGCCTGGTAAATTATCAATAAACTAATTTGATTTTATGCATAAAAAATTGTGCAGCAAAACTTACAACTGTTCCATGAAAAGATTTTTCAAATCCTCATAAAAACTCAATATATTTACAATCTCCCGCAAAATCATTCTTATAGACCTATTATCTCAAGTGATTTTCTAAATCCTATTGTTTGTTTGAGTATTTCTAACACGTTAGTACCGATCTTTAAAATATAATGTTACTCTATTCTATTGTGGGGAATTTAAAAAGGTGAGGTTTTAAAATAATATATTTTGCTGAAATATAATGCTTACTTTTCATAATATACCCAAAAAAATATATTATATATTTTTGTCTTTGTAAAACAAGTTAATTTAAATTCTAAAAATGGAAACAATCTAAATTAAATCTCTTATTACGGTGTAATTCATAAAATGCGAAAAATATAAATTACTTTTCATAATAAATAAATTAATAAATTACAAGAACTCTGTTTGCCAAATAAATAAAGTCAAATTCTATCAAAAAAAAATTATTAATATGATATTATCATCTAAAATGTAGATTCTTCTATTTTTTTAAATCTTTTAAAATAATAAAGAATATTAGTGAATTTATTGCTGATAATTTTAAGGCATTCGTGTAAAAAATATAGCTGGCGGTTTAAAATAAAACCAGATGAAAAAAAGGCATGCTACAGGCATATGATAAAAAAAGCTATCGCTATTTAAATCAAATACAAGAAACAGTAAGAAAAATATATTTATGAATAAAAAAAATTCGGATACCAATATAATAAATTATAAAATCTGAATATTGGAATTCTTATCTTAACTGCAAATACACATAAATATCTCGATAAAAAAAATCTTCATATATTCGTAAGAATATTTTACTGTAATAGACTGTTCCTGTATAGGGATATAATCTAAAAATATAAATATATATGAAAAAAAATGTTTACATGACACCAAGTCTTCTACTATGAAAACCAATATTGATAAATAATTTTTGCTTTCCGGAAATTAAATGTATAAGGTACTTTTAAACATGAATACATTCGACTTTTTTTTTCAAAGAAAATTATTTTTCTAAATTTATTTATAATAATCGTCAATATAAATTATGACGCGTTATTTTATCTTTATATGTTCATAAATGGAAAAAACTACATATTCAAGAACATTGTTGCAATAAAATTCTTACATAATCTGAGTTTTACATTAATTTTAGATAAAATTCTTAGATTTATCTGAAATTACGTGCAAATGCATTTGTTTTGGAATAACCATGTAATTTCTGGAAAATTAGCATAAGTTTGTTTGTTAGAACTTAACATTCCTAATGATGTATATATTTTTTTTATAAAGATAATTTAGCCGTATATCTTTTTTTTTATAAATTCTAATCACATTTGAAATATTGATCCTTTAAAGTGCATTATTGTGCTATAAAATTCATATTCGCGTTTTTGTCTTTGTATTTTAGGCCTACTATATCGCACGCCTATTTATGTTACTTTTCAAGATATATGAAGCAGGTATTATTTTCAGTAACAGTTCTAAGTGCTGGATGCATTACCCTCAAATTTATTATAAAAATTTTTTATATATTTTACATATATTTATTTATTTTTTTTTATAGCTGACATAAAAAATATCGTAAGGAGTTAACTATCCCAGATGAAGTTGAAGCATACATGCAAGACACTCGAACTCATCTCATTTAAGAGAAGAAGAGCTGTTTATAAATATAGATCAAGCGAAGGCATAAAAAGATGCATCAAGGAGTTGTGCAATGTTCCCAATGGGTTGACTACGTCTAAATTGATAAAAAGAAACTTAACCCATAAATAAATAGATATTTTATAGCGAAAAAAAGCATTTAACCAAGAAAAAATTGATTATAAAAATTTTAAACTCAAAAGTTTTAAATAGTAAAGCTTTCTTCAATTTACCCAAAAAATTTTAGAGCTGTAAAATCTCATAAAATTTTAGTCCTAATATTAGACGCTTATATTATATATTGCTTTATCCCACTATTAATTTTAACTAATATTATCCACAGAATTCATTACCAAACGCTAGTGAAAACAATCAAATAACTTTTTTATCCAAAATCATAGTAATTTGAGATAATTTTAGATGAAATATGTTCTAATGTGTGGGCTGTTAAATAAGACATGGCATTATTTACAATTTTAAAAAAAAATACTTTGAAAACCCCCTTTTAAATAATTTTCAAAATTTTATTTTATTTGGCTTATATTGATGATACCATTAAACCTGTTTATTTATGTTATTAAGTCGCATGATGCATAAAAATCATATACTTTGTTTATATATATATGATTTTATTTTTACCGCGGTGCGATTTTGGGAGTTCGTATTTAGTATGTGCTTTTTGGATCCATTTGAGACCTCTTTTAATTGTCTACTATTGCAAAAATGATTTTTTCTTGCCCTTAAAAGTTCAAAATAAAAAGTTTAAAACAAGTGAACTTGCATCTATTATTGATGATTTAAGGAAGAAAGGTTTGAAAATTGCAAAATATGTAGCACAAATATTAATATAAAAGGTAAATAAGTTGTAATCTAATGCTCTGCCTGATTGTGTGTTCTTAAATATTAAATATCATCAAATGCTATATTTTTTAAATTCCTGAATTAATAAAGAAAATTTATCTGATATAGGGTGAATACATAAAAAGATGTTCTTTAATTAAATACAATATGTTTGTGAGGTAGATTTAAAGAGTGTATATTGACTTGTGGAGAACGTATCACATAAGTTATTACTAAGATTTATGAGCAATCATAAGTATTTGGCTCTGCGTCCGAAATAAAGAAATAGATGAAAATAAATTTGAAAAAAGAAAATATTAAAAATAATTGAAATCTAATGGATACTGTGTCTTTGATATAATTTTCTTTTAGGTGTTAAAAATGTGTTGGCTGTTGTTGATGACCAGGATTTAACAACATTTACGGATAAATAAAAGGAAAATATATATAAGAAAATTTTTATATATCATGATTATTAAAAAGTTTACAGTGATCTTGAACAAACTTTACATGACATTAAGCAGTTAATCACAAATAAAATTTTAAAATCCGTAAACCCGATACTCACAAACTTAAATGAAGGAACTGATGTATAATAATCAAGTACCTGATCTATTGCGTAAAAAGACAAATTATAGATTAATTTTCATATAATATGATATATTTTATAAAAAGAGACTGGTTATACTTTAGATATCTAAATTAAATGCTCATTTTGATATACGACCGCCTATGTGAAAAACCCAATCCACGGTGATTATGGGTGATAAGAAGTTTTGTGGGAGTCCCACAGAGAGACGCAGCATTTAAGCAATAGTTCCTATTAATATAAAGCGAACTTCCTAAAAAGTAATAGAAGTAAAACATAAATAAATAAAGTAAATTCGTTTAGAATTTATTTTGATATACATATTTGAAGTATATCGAAGTAACTAACCAGATTGTGTCATATTACAAACCTTGGGATTGCCAAAAACCCTTGAATTAATAAGTCTTGAAGGGAGGAGAGGTATTGAAGAAGACTTCAGAGAGGAGAAAATAGTCGAAAGATCTAATTTGCTGTGCCCAAGAGTGATCAAGTAAGTTGTGTCTGTGAACAAAAACTAAAATTATAAAGAATAATTAAGCCCTAAATTAAATAATTTGATATACAATAAAGGGGGTTTTAAATAATATACTATTTATTTAAAATTATGGTCGCTCCATGGAACGAGTTTTTCAAATAAAACGATGTGCTTGAAGAAGGTAGAATATGAATCATAAATTTATCTGTAACACATATGAAAGAGTGATTTAAATAGTAATTTGCACTAAAAGTCGAATGATTTTTTAAATCGCATGTATCTTGCTATTGCAAAAAAAGTTCGCTTAAAATAATTCCTTATACATACATGCAAAGAAAAACTATTTCCACCAATTTTTTTAACGATAGGTATGTGTAGACCATCAAATTTTTCATATAAGGGATTATTTATAAATTTATGATCTGTTATAATACAATATTCGGATTTTTTCGCTCATTTGCTTGTTCTATAAGGTTGCCGATTATTTTTACATATTGAATTAATTTTTATTATTTTTTAAAAAAAATAACCTAATACACATATTATAGCCAAATATAAAAATTATTGATCTAATTACTAGGATTTATTGGTGGAATAATCAACCCGTAAAAAATATAAATTTTATAGGTAATTTAGAAGCAAAAAAGAGAATAATTATAATGGCTTATTTTAAAAATAAGATCCTGTTGCATGCAAATAATTTTTGTAGTTTTTCTGCACAAAAAGTCTAAGGGTAGCTTTAAAAGCGCAAAAAAATTAGCTATGATAGTTATAAGTGTATTTGTATGAATTAAACCTGTGATAAATACCAAACTAATGTATCTAGTTGAAAATGCCCATGGTTGAGTAAATTTAAAATCGACATCAGGACACTGCTAAAATTTATGTTTTTCTATTCAAAAAAATTTCACAAAAAGAACTATATGTGAAGTAGATGGCATAAATTTGAGATCCCTTAGCAGATTAATAAGTGTAGTTAAGAAAAAATTTACGGTACATAATGGCAACAGTATAGTGAGAATTACGGGATTTGGTTGCATTATTCAAGTCGATGCAGCAAATACTTAAGTATAAGTCTAAGTCACATATAGGAAGGTTAAAAAAATTAAACCTATGCCTTGAGTATTGTATACGCGATCTAATTCTTTAGCGAATAAGTTGCTTCTGTTGTTCCGAGCAAAACTAAAACATAGCTGATAAATTCCATTAAGAGTGGGGTCGGTTTGAGTTTAGTAACGCACAAGGATGAAAAAAAGCATAATTTTGTTGATCTTGAGACTTTATTTTATATTTAAAATATTTGAATGTGAAGCCTCCCCCTGAAATATTGCATTAAAAAGGATAAAAGTGCAAGAAAGATACATAGAAATGAATGGTAGAATGCTTTATTTTTTGATCATAATAAAGGTGTGATTTATATGGCTCTACTAGAATCAATTATAATTTTGACAAAAATATTATGTATTTAATTCTTAAGAATATCAATTTAGATACTATATTTCATAAAATACCATAATATGTAAATTAAGGCATTGTGAATGTCAACGAAAGCGAAAGTATAGCAATTAAAAATAGTATGAAGGAAAAGACTTGAATGCATAATTCTCTTAAGGGTATAAGATGTATTGTGGAAGACTATAAAGATCATGTCATAAAAGTAGTATATAGCAAATCTGCAATATAGTGCTATCGTAAGTTTTGCGTGAGCAAATAATAAAAGTTAAAAAAAAGTTAGCTTTTCATAAGAATTTCTATTATTTTATACTATATTTAAAATTTTTAAAATTTTTTTTATTAACTTTTGATAAATTTGTTTGATTTTAATTTATTTATTTTGCCGGACAATTGTCTATTGATCCAAATATTAAATTAAATTTAAATAATATTGATGATATAAATTTTGATTGCTTCATATTATGGTTCCAACAAAAAAAACAATTATCAACGTAATTTTAAAAATAATTTAGTTTATAATGTGTGTTTGTATTATTGAAAATAGCTGCACATAATCAGTACTATTAATTAATGCTGTATTTTGCTACAGCATTTAAATATACATTTTAAAATACGATTCAAGCATTTATTATGATTTTTATTGCAGTAAAAATTAAATAATTCTTGGAAATTCCAGATAAATTCGTTTGATTATTAGAGATCGGCAAGACTTTATGATATAAAAGAGAACGAAATTATTGATATTAATAGCGTAATTAAATTTTTATTAATTTCATCATCAGATAGATTGTTGTGTATGTAGTATTTACAACAGAAATTATATAAAAGGCATCATTCCTCTTTAAATCTAGTTACATTAAAATAATCGATAAATAAATATGGTACTCATTACGAAAAACATATGTGTTTCTATTATTTTAAAAAAAAATATATACTAACGCTTTTATTAATTTTATTCTTTAAATGCACATTTGATTCTTTAATATGGTTTTAGATCTTTTGGATAGGCTCATCTTTTCAGAATTTCAAAAAGTATATTATATATGTTTTTATGTGCCCTTAGAAATTTTAAAATGCTACTTTATTTTAAATATATTTCTTTTCTTCTGCAATCTATGCCCCACATACCTACCAACAGGCTCTCAAAACCTTTATTCATATTAAAAAATATTTTTTTTGCATTTGAATAATTTATTTTTAGATTATCATCACTTTTTTTTATTTTTTTTCAAATTGTTTTTTTAGATCTTGTCTTTTTTCATTTGAGATAACCATACTCTTTCTTTTTCGTATATCATATTTATGAAAATAATCCAAATTTATTAGTTGGTTCAATATAAGAACATATATAATTAGCAACATATTTAGTAGGAAAGATTATTTCAAGCGAGAACATAAATGTTAAAAATTAAATTCTGAATTCTATTTAAATTAAAGGTATAATTTTAAGGATTTCATAGGTATTTATTTAATTAATGACAGTCATTATTCATACCTTTCACAAGTAGAAGCTCTAATAATATGGCTTTTTCAATCCATTTAAAAAATGCAAAAGGAATTCGATCTTTATAATGTTAAAATTGTAAGTTTTAAAATTATATATTATTTTATTAAGTGAATAAACAAGGTTTTTAGTTATTTTGAAATCAATTTACTGTTTTTTAAAATATTATCTTACTGAAATTAACAAATAATTAGAAATGTACATCAAGTTTTTCATCTTTGATATAATTAAAATACATCTATATATTTAAAATAAAATGTATTACAAAAAATTTCAATTAGTAATTTCAGAAACCGTTAAGAAAATTAAATATTATATAATCTCAGATTCAAATAAAAAAAATATGAAAATATCTGCTTGAATATTTGTACTGTGCATTTACTGGCAAAAAAAAGCTGTTTTAAAGATCCAATTTTATTCAGAACAATCTATAGTGTTCATTCTAAAATTGAAATGGAATCATTTTTTTAAAAAATTCTTATACTTCTTAAGCAGTACCAGGAATAACTACTTATTAAAACCAAATATCTGTTGAATATTGAAGAATCTGTAAAAAAATACAAATTATCTGTATTTTAGATAAAAATAGATCGAGATTAATCAACTTATTTTCTTTATCTAGTCTTTGGACTTTTATAAATTTATACTAACGCAAAAAAAAACCCCAAAAAATATTAAACTAAAACACTAAGCGAACATGGTTTTCATGGATTATTTTTATTGTGGGCATATAATTTCAAATTCTAACCTTGAAAATACTATTTTCGAATACAAAAAAATTAATATCACATGCTATTTTCTTTATTCTTATCTTAAACAGGGTTGTATTCAGTTTAAGTTAATAAGAATCTCGGGCTTTGTATAAAATTATATTAAAACAAAATCGAATTTTTTTTTACTTATTAACTTGATCTATTCGAGATTCTTAAAAAACTATTTATAGTCATGCCTAAAATAACTATAAAAATAAAATATCAAAACATCATCATTTATATATATTCTATAAAAATGTATTTTGCATTTTTTAGTTTAGAATATTAGATAAAATTATCATAACTTATAAATAATACAGGTCACATATATATTGTGATCTTTTATTTATTATACAGTATATAATTTAAAATATATCAAGGGTGATTTAAAAGAGAAGTATTTTTTATATGGTTTAAGGAAGAGTTAAATTTATGCCTTGTTATTTTAGTTAGTTTACGATATAAAATTTTGAAATGATTTAGGCTATATTTAAGGAGCTAAGTATTTTATACACGTAAATAAACATCAAGTGTAATTTATGCCTTTTTATTTTAATTTAGTTTAGAATATAAAATTTTGAAATGATTTAAGCTATATTTAAGGAGCTAAGTATTTTATACACGTAAATAAACATCAAGTGTAATTAATGCCTTGTTATTTTAATTTAATTTACGATATAAAATTTTGAAATGATTTAGGCTATATTTAAGGAGCTAAGTATTTTATACACGTAAAGAAATATCAAGTGTAATTATTGAAATTAGAACTATAAAATCAAATGGTAACTTATTTATATGATATTTTGCGGGTATGTAAATTTAAGTATAAATTTTTAAATCTAGATTGGCGATTTGAACTAATTAAAAATATTCAGACCCATCACTTAATGCCAGATCCGCTTGAAAATCAGACATTTGTATTTACGGGAGACATGAATATGTCAAGAGAAGAAGCGCAGCAAAAAGTGATAATGTTAGGAG
The DNA here is from genome assembly GCF_057557595.1 of Rhyacophila brunnea. Classification (NCBI taxonomy): domain Eukaryota; kingdom Metazoa; phylum Arthropoda; class Insecta; order Trichoptera; family Rhyacophilidae; genus Rhyacophila; species Rhyacophila brunnea. The sequence goes on along the minus strand of NW_028232813.1, from coordinate 574,129 downwards.
GCCGAGTAACCACTTCAATATCTGGAAAGACAACATATTTAGTAGCTGGTGATGAACCCGGGCCTAAAAAGATGGAGAAGGCCCATTTACTCAAAATAAAGATACTAGATGAAAATAAATTTCTTGAAATAATATCAGAGAAACAGATAGGATTTGAAGATACTGTTGAAGTAAATTTTAAAACTGAAAGCATAGAAAAATTAACTAAAGATGTTGTTAAGTCTTCTGTTCCTTGGTGTGAAAAATACAGGCCGCGTAATATAAATGAATTTGTTGGGAATGCCTCAATAATAACTTCACTAAGAGATTTTTTAAATGGTAAAAGTGATAAAAGGGCGGTTTTATTGAGTGGATATCCAGGGTTAGGAAAAACAACACTGGCTATGATCCTTTCTTGTGAGTTAGGGTTTGAGATAATTGAGTTTAACGCAAGTGATACCCGGAATAAAAGTGAAATATCCAAAAAGATCAGAGAAACGATGAATTATTATGCATTAGGGAGCAACAAAGTTTTAAAAAAGGTTCTTATTATGGATGAAATTGATGGAATGTCGAGTGATAGAGGCGGCATTGCAGAGTTGACAGTACTTATTAAAAATGCTAAAATACCTATTATATGTATTTGTAATGATAGAAATAGCCCTAAAGTACGTGCTTTGGCAAATTATTGTTTGGATTTGAGATTCAGAAAATTAATGCCCAATCAAATTTTACCTCGTATAAACTATATTTTAGAAAATGAAGGAAAACGAATGAAAGAAAATATGATAAACGAAGTTGTTAAAACAAGTAACGGGGATATAAGATATTGTCTAAACATGCTCCAAAATTTATTATTACGTCCAACTATAAGCAGCGAACAAATAAAAATTTTAATGAAAAAAAACGCGATGAAAAATATTTTTGAAATAGCCAGCGAAATATTTCAAAAAGCAAAAATAATAGACAAACTTGACCTTTATTTCGAAGACTACAGCTTTGTACCATTATTTGTACAGGAAAATTATCTTAAATCAAACTATAAAAATATTAATGAAATGAAAGAAGCTGCCGAGAGTCTATCTTTCAGTGATATTATTGACAAAATGATTCATGGACCTAATCAAGAATGGGGTTTATTATCTGTACACGGTTTTTACAGTTCTATAAATCCAATAAAAGGTAGAAATCTTGCTAAAAGGATCGATTTCCCTCAATTTTTGGGACAAAGATCTAAAAGGCTTAAAAATATTCGAAACTTGAATGAAACCCTTTTACATCTTGTTAATAAGCTTAGAATGAACAAAAAGGTGTTCAGATTTAATGTTATTGACCTTCTTTTCAAGAAATATGCATATTTCCTCATTCATGGTAATATCGAAAAATGTCTCGATTTGCTTAACGAATACGATCTTTTGAAATCGGATTTGGAATCTATTACTGAAGTTGTTTTTGATGGTATCGATTTAATGAAAAATGTTACGTCAAAAACTAAGGGGTCATTCACAAGACTATACAAAAAATTGGTAAGAAAACTGCCTTACAGTATTGAAGAAACAAAAAAAGTTGTGAAGAATAATGAGGATCTTGAAGAAGAAGATGATGAGATCGTAGTTGATGAATGAATCTTTTAGTTTACTTTTTTCTTGAAAGGTTTGTTAGTTAGCCTCTTTCTAACACTAAAGGGGGGTTAAATTATTTTTATTTAAAAAAGATCATTGAAATTTCTTTACTGTCATTTTAAATTGTGTAATCGTTTGTAATTTTGGAATATCTCTATTTTTTCAATAATATTTAAATATTAAACAATTATTTTTATAAATTTTGACTCAAGCTTATTTTTTCCTTTTTATGTTCATATGTGGTCAAATTGTTTCGAATTTTCGGTTTTATCCTTTTAAAACATCATTTATGTAGGGTAAAATTATGTTTATTGCATGTACTATTTTTTTAAATAGCTTCATGTTCATTAATTCATTTTTTAGCATGCCTATTTTTTTATTGTAATCTCTTAGACGTACTCAATACTATTTTTATTTTCCAATAAGGTTTATTGTATCTGTTAACATCATTTTGATTTTAATAACAAGTAAATTTTTTAAAAAAACACTAAGTATTTGGTGATCGAGTCTAATATTCCCCTAAAAAAATACTTTAAGTGATATAAAAAATTCAAGCATAATAATTTACATGACTGCGATTGAAGCGAAAATATTAAACGCCTCTCTCATAACGGAAACAGATTATGATCTCATCATATTTTTGATGAATTAAATGTTTATTAAAAGACTGGTTCAATGTAGGGAGTACGCCCAAAAATAGAATATTAGCAAAATATAAAATGTATCGATAAATATAAATGCATATAATTATGCAAAAAGCAAAAAAATAATTCAATTAGAATGGTTATATTTTTCGTAGACTCTATTATAAGTTTCAAACATGTATTACGAGTGTTAATTAATTCACCAGGAACTTTATTTCACAAATACATGTTGATAAATGGTCTATCAAGGAAAATACAGAGGTTATTAAATCATCTAGCAACGTATTTACCCTATAATGAAAAGAAAAAAAATTATTAAACCTGATAAGAGGATACAGCTTCTTGAGGTATCCTATCTTCATTTCAATAATAGTCATAATTACGTTTCACCATCTCAAATTTAATTAAATGTCGAACAAAATCAATAAGCAAATTATTAATTTTTCATTATTTTTCGTTTAAGTAAAAATTATTTATTCTTTTATTTAATTATTTTTGGGACACAATTTTTTTTTTCCCGAGGAAATAGCGGAATTAATTTCGTATTTATGTATAACTTTAAACCTCTTTACTTTTATGTGAAAACGATTAATAACTTTCCAGTAACAATAATTTAAGTATTGGATCTTATGAATTTTTGTCGTAAAAAATATGATTTAACATCATTTAAATATCCCAAACTGTTTTTTTTGAAAACCGTATTTTATTATAGATTTTTGTTTATTTACGAGATACTTACTTTTATTTAAAAAAGTTATTATTTAGATATTTTTATTCAATTTTGTATGAATTAGCAGTGCGATATCATTTTTATTTTGTGGAATTATTTTGATTTTTAAAACCCATGGTAATTGTTTAAAAGTGATGTTTTTTTATTATTTTATGGGTTGAGTCTTTTTTATCAATTCCATCTATTGGGAACATTGCACAACACCATGATGCATCTTTTGATGACTTCCCCAGACTTATCTTCATCAACTGCTCTTCTTCTCTCAATTAGATGAGTTAAAATGTCTAGCGTTCGTTTAAAACTTTAGTATTTTATATTATTGTTTCTTTTTTAAAAAAAGTTTGGGATATTTTAAAATATTTTATTTATATATAACGCTTGATCATATGGCAATCAGATACAAAAAAAAATGCTAGTTCACGATTATACAAGAAGACACAATGAGATAGTAAGATTCTTATACTTCATGCTATCAAGAAAATATGGTTTAAAAAAAACAAAGAAAATCCGCAGACTCTCAGTACAAAAGATTATGGAAAATGAATATTCTGAGATAAAAATAGATGCGTGAATTAAGATGAACATGAATATTTCTAGTGATAGGTTTGATATATTCATATACGATTAACGAAAAAATGCATCATCTTAATAGAAATTGGTTTAACCGGTAAAGGTAGTATCAACATTATCGAAAACGAGAGACTAATAAAATATGATTTAGTAGAATTTGAATATTCGTTAATACTCTGATGTAAAACAAATATTATACCATATGTTGTAATTTGGTATGGTGTGGGGTATAAAACATCAAAAAAAAACATGAAAGAATTCGAAGTTACACATTAAATCAGATTTTATTCAAACTATAGAATTGTGGGATTTCCTTTAACTATAGGTCTTGAAATGTGGATAGGTATCCAAGAATATATAACCAAGTGCATAGATATGATGTGCTCACGGGAAATCAATCACTTTATGCTTGATGAAAAAATCAAAAATTAAAATAACAAAATTAATATACAATATAGAGTGATTTAAACTTTTGAATATTATGTAATTGCCTTCCCTTTGATGTTTTTTTAGGACACAATTTTCTTTATATGTATTTTTATCGTAAAATTTTGTATAAAAAGTTGACTTAGACTAAGTGATAGTTCTTTTATCTTATTTAATATGTATATCATGCATAGATTTATCACTTAAATTTCATTCTTGATTTTTATATAAATATAAATTACGACAAAATAAATTTATATTTCGATTTTTTGGATCAAATGAAAAGAACTGCTTGGAAAAACAATATTTTTTTATTTCAGGAATTGATTATACGAACAGCTGCCAATTCTAAAAACAGAAAATATATAATATAGGGTTCATCAAAAAAAACAATATGTATAGGGTTTTATACATTTCCTTAACCATACCTAATTACTAAAATAGCATAAATTAAAAAAATAATACTTCCTTTAAGCTATTTGCACATTTTACATTCCTGAAAATCCACACGTAAACTATTTCATCTTCCCACGAAGTGTTAATATCATTCTTGTCTCGTCATGAGTAATAATTATAAATACAACGACAAGATCCCCCTTGATATATTATTTTTTACTATATATAAATTTTTTGTGTTATTTCCACAATATAATCAAATAATAATTAAATTTTTAGGGCTATTCATGTGAAAGTTGATGTTCTTTTATAGATGCATTATTATTCTGCGGAAACTTATTGATGAATTGAAAATAATATCACATATAAAACCTATTAAAAACGAATTATTTTATAAATCGATTGTCCGAATAGAAAATTTCTTTTTATGGAAAAAAAGCATTGTCATTATGTGAATTTATTATAAAAATATTGAATTGTAGAATATATTCATGTCATGGTTGTTATATTATATAACCTTTATGCGAAAATAATAAGGATTTTTTTTAAGGTAATACGAAAAAATCAATTCATGAATTTCATTGTAAAAAAATACTTTTACATACACGAAGAGTATCCAAATCATTTGAAAGATTTGTTCAAATTTTATAAATAATTCAACGCATACACAAAAAAAAACATCATATTATGCAGTATGCGTCACAGGAAAATTCTAAATCTAGGTAAATATAACCATTTTATATTTTATTAATGTCGAATCTCAACATTTTATTTTTTTATTTTTCTTAGGTTTTAAACTAAAGTAGTGTGTTTATTTATTCCAGTCTCTATCGATATATAAATAGTACATAACCAGACCTATTTTCATGGCTCAGGCAGTGCATATTTTAATCATAACAGTATTTATGGTTTTAATATATATGATTGCTTTGATCATATATGCTCTTGTTCTGAAATCTCTATAGCATCACCTGATAATTTTGAACCGCTATATTTATATATCTGTTAAGCTGTGATTTGTAATTGATAAAATTTTATTATCGTTCTGCAGTAACTTTAATTCTTGTTAATTACATCTTAGTTGTAGATTTGAATCACCATATTGTGCGAAGAATGTTAAATAGAAATTTGATAAATTTGAGTAGCAAGTGCTTTGAATAGTTATCTAGGACTATGATATACATTTATTTAGTAAATAAATTATTAAAAACTATCTTTAAAAACAATTTAATCGTTTAAAATAAAACTTTTTTGATGGATTTGTCCTGTGTTCATATGCACTGCTTGTCTTTTTCATATCAAAAGTTGGATTTATAATATATTTTAAAGTTTGCAAGTATAATTTGATTGATCGACTAAAAGTTAGTTCACCCAAAAACTGGTCCATTTACACAAATGTTTTTCTAACGTTTATCTTTCAGGAAGAAACAGTCAAAGTGGTAAAAAAATATTTCTTGAAAGTAAGTACTTACCAAAATACCTGTTATTTTTAATTAAATTTTTTTTATGTGAAAATCGATAATAAATTTGAAAGGTAGAAACAATTAACTTGTTAAATTGTAATAATCAGGTTTAAATGCATTTTATGTTCTTGGGAATTTTTTTGTATTTGTGTCTTTTTAGCATCATAAGCAGCTTTTTTGTAAGATTAAAAATCAATATGACTAAAAATAAGAGCTATAAATATAAAAAACACAATGAATCGTGTAAAAAAAATATATAAACATCAACTAATATAGGATTTCTTGTGTTTTTTATCTATAATTATCAGTTAATAGACACGATACCTTCTTGAAAATGAATTAATTTAATGATGGGAACAAGAGGTATTATTGGTGTTTTAGATGTAAATAGAATTGTAATAAAAACGAATTTTTTCTAATTTAATTCGTATAATTAAAAAAATAATTTATATATTTGGCAATAAAAAAAGGCTTAATTTCGGTAGAATATTTCCCAAATATTTATGAAATTTATTTTTAGAAGCTGCTATAAAATGATGATAGACAAAAAAAAGGTTAAATTATAAATTTAAAAAAAATAGGGTGAATAAAAGGCATAAACTTCTTACTATAGAAAAATTATTTTTATATAGAATTTTCGGTGAATGTATTATATATTAAAATAGCGACAAACCATAATCAATTTCATGAAACATTTAGAATAAGATAATAATATATGTTAAACTTGAAAAGGTATTATGGATTCAAAAAATCGATTTTTACACAAATATACATCGATATGGAAGCCATTTTCCGCTAATTTAACTCTGGATACAAACTCTAAGCATCATAAAACGAGATTGTAAGGCTGGTTCGGCTTATTAATGAAGTTATTGATAAGATATTTCGAATCGGGAACGCTTTAAAAAAGAATATTAAATTTTATGTTTAAAAGGTCTACCAAATTTCTCAATCATCATTTTTCTGGATTATATTCATAAATTGTATATTCGTCTTATTAATTTTATAATGGAACTTTTATATTGTAAAAGAATGCATTTTCTGATTAATTTGTTTTTTCAAAGGATAATATGATAAAAATCTATATAGCAATATATGGTTGCTTATAATTATGTATGATACATAAAATAAATTAAGGAATTTTCATCATTTAAGAATATTACAGCAGTAAAAATAACAAAAATTGAAAATACATAAATTAAATAATATGGCTATTCATCACATCAAGAATATTAAAGAATAAAGAGATAAATAAAATAAAATTTATTTACGAAATATAATTCAAATAATCTAGAATGCAAATCAAGTCAAGATATATTAAAGTACCAAAAATGATAATAAAATAATTGATAAAAAATAAAATTGACAGTAAATAAGATAAATAATCAAGCATGTTCATCGAAAAATGAAATATTAAAGAACCAAGAAGATATAATAATATTTATGATACATAAATCAAATAATTAAAAATATGCTCGAACCATGAAATAACAAATAATCGATAAAATGGTTTATAAGAAGTTTTCACCAAAGCCTGAATGATGACGGGAAAAAGATTATATTTATTTACAATTTCAAATAAGATGATATTTCAAGCAATGAAAAAGTTTCAGAATCCTCGATCACAAATTCTGGTGCTTTTGTCACATCGTCACGAAATTCATATTTATAATTCATATATTCAATTACCCTTTCCAGAAACTTTTCTTGTATCGGCAAGACTATGGTTCTTTCAACAGCCTCGATGAAAGGTGATTTAGGATCTATTAAAGCACAAAGAAGTCCGCTTTGTTTGACAATATCTTCCTTTACATTGAATATCTTTCCTTCACATGAAACAAGTTTTATTGATTCATTGTCCATTTTATATTATTATAGAACTCTGTATTTATGGGTAACACAAATTCTAAATTATTCATTCACCCTCATTATTTATAAAAATTCCTATCAATAAAAGAAGAATTTATTTTATTTTATTACCATTATTTAATCTTATAAATACATCGTTTGTCAGGAATTCCGATTGAAGCAGAAGCATACACACAAAAAATATGATTTAGGAAGACACTTGAACTAATTAGGCTGAGAGAAGAAGATGCGTCAAAGAAAATTGTAAACATGATGAGGTGAAAATAATACACAGCCAAATCTGTTCTAAAGAGCAATCAAAACCTCTGCTTGAACAACTATAAATAGCAAAAATCAAATCAATCTATAAATTAAATTGATTACTTCGATGAAGATGGAATCTTGTGGTAGTAATTTAAGCAAATAACCCATGAAAAAAGAGCTTAGTTAATTCCTCGAATATGTGTCGTGATTAAGGGATCACAATTTATTTGTATTCTATTTTATAAATATAAGGTTTATGCCACACGAGCAAGACACCTGAACTCATCTCATTTGAGAGAAGAAGGGCGGTTGACAAAGATAGAAAAGGGGAAGGTGTCAAAGGATGCATCAAGGTGTTGTAAAATATTCCAGAATGGGTTGATCACGTCTAAATATATAAAATCGATAAAAATAAACTTAACCAATAAATAAAAAACAAATATAATGTCACAAGAAAAAGCTCTATGATAAGAAGAAACATTTCCACCTAAATAAAGGAGAGACACATTACAACATTATCTAATCAACACAAATAAAAGCAATAATAATCCACACACTGTTTGAAGGCTGATGCTGTTAAACCTTTTCGCGAATTCAAGGATAAATAATCAAATTTAATTTATTTTTTTAATATATAAAGTTTTCTAGAAAATGGGGGATCGAATATTTGATAAGGGAATTGATTTCTGCTTTTTCAAACATATAAATGACAATAATAAAATTTTCTTTTTTTTATCTTGAATTTTTTTAGAAGATTAGCTTTAAATGGGTCATAAAATATAATATGACCTAATGGTTTTTACAGATTTGCAAAAAAGGGATTTATATATCAATTTAAAATTATGATGTATTTTTTCTCTACCATTTTCCGCTTTTATTACACCAAGTATTTTTATTTTTAAAATATGTTTTTAGGCTGTGATTATACTTTCTATACTTGTCTTCTATGTTGTGTTGATAAATAGGAAAAATAAAATTCATATTGTATATACATGCTCGAAACGGTATATCTGCTATAATAAAAACAGTTAAGAGCATCTATATTTCCTATGACTACTACTTTTTAAAAAAAGTTATTATTTTCTGGGAAGAAATCATCACATAAGGAAATACGATTGGAGGGATATGCAGATAAAATATAGATTATACAATCCTTGAAAATAAAGATACCCTAAAACAATTTTTTTGCATTATATTTAATAAATTTTATTTGTGGTTAATTTTAATCTGTAGTTTTCTTCTTTTCGTCAAACATAACTTATTTATTTTTCTATGAACCCAATTTATTTATAATTTTTGATACCTTGTTCCATATCTATACATTTTTCTATATCGATCATTTCATACTTTTTTTTGCTGTTATATGGCTTAAATGTATGTCTTGATTTGGTTTATTACTGCAATTTTTTATATATAACAAAAAATGTAAAAATATAAATTATTGCAAAATTAAATTATTCTGTATTTTTCTCGCAAATATTTTTTAGGAATTCATTAATTCTGATTTTTAGATGGATAGTATTTGAAGAAATAATGTATTTTCCATTCTATATATTTCCTAAACGGTTCTTTATTGATTTACTGAATTAAACACATTAAAAAAATATATAAACCAGTAAAAATCTATCATTTTATCTTATCTTATAAAAAATAGCGGTTTTTACCTTTATTAAGTATCACCAGATGAAAAATTCAATGAATTTTTTATTTTTATGCACATACTTTGCTGATCAAACGAGAATTTTCAGTTGGTAAGGTTTTTTGTAAAAAATCGCACAAATATAGTTTGAAATTTGAGTGCTACTTTTTATTATTTTTTCGTTCCATTTCATATTTTAGAATATCTTAAAGAACTAATTCTCAAAATTTTCTATTTACTTTCAAAAGTGCTTTATTTTTTTGCTTTTTAAAGCTTATAAATTTAAAATCAACCTTATTTCTGACAAATAACATATTTCTATTGAAACAAATAACGGAAAATTAATAATCGTTAATTATCATCTAATAACCAGCTTTACATGTAACTAAGTATTTACTGTTTTCAAAAATAATGTATAAATGCTTCTAAGAGTTGAAATATTCATCATTAAAAACTTACTAACGATATAAGATACCCTTTTAGCAAAATATTTTAATGGTTCTCATAATCTTTTGTTCACTAAATAATATTGATTGGAGGCTATGTGGCTTAATGGAATTCCCATGGTATTTTATATCTTTTTTATAGTTGTTATTTTTTTTAAAAACATATATTTTAATTCTAGACGAATTAAATTTATATTTAATACACGTTTTGACAAAATTTTGAAAAATTGGGAAAATATTCAAAACTTTTTATAGCTTAATGTTTTTAGTCAAATACTAAGTTACTAGAAATATCCAAGTAAAAATAAGTACACAGTGATAAATGCTTCTTATTTTAAACAATCAATTAAATAATTTATAGATAAACAGCAAATAAATTCTGTTATATTAAAGCAAAAATTACTTAAATTTACCTAATCTGTTTCTGAATACCATATTACCCTTTGAATTCTCAAAATTTTCGCAAATAAAATAATTTAGCTTATTCTAAAAAATTCCGAAAAAATTGCTTTGAATCAACAGATGGTTCTTTTGGTAATATTTATTGGCTCTTTAGTCGATCAAAAGTCACCGCACAAGAGTTTTTAAAAATGCATAAATGTAGAGTAATTTGAAAAAAATAACCACATAAATAAATAATATTTAGAAGTGATACCAAAACAAAAAAAGACCCCTAAATAGTGTAAAATTACGCAATAATAAATCAGAAAAAGTGTTATGTGCAAAAATATACAGTAATTATATCCTTATATGACTGTTTCGTGATTTAGCTGCAAAAAAGACTATTAAAATTATAAATTTATAACTGGGTAAATGATTCCCCATAAAAGCCGTAAACTCAAGTATCAAGTATTATAGGCTAAAAATACATTATATAATGTGCAGAAATCGATGCTTTATCCTTTTTTTTGTAATAATGGAAAAATTACCATTTATAGATAGATCAACATAAATTTCAATGAAAACACATTAATGATTAAAAAATTATGTATTTTAATTTCTGATAAAATAAAATTTTTATATGTTTGGCATCATCACCATTTAATTTTTTTATTGGATTTATAACATCATGATTTTCCTATGCCTCTTACATTCACACTATATATTAGCTTTTTATCTAACATTTCATTCACTATTAATAAAGTATTTATACTGCGGTTTTTGTGCATGTAATTTCTAACGAACATTCTAATCTTTGCAAAATAAAAGTACCCGTCAATAAGCACATTTTTTTAAATAATAGAAGAATTTTTTTAAAAGGTTTTGTGGGGTCAAAAATATCATATACATCCCATAAATCGGATACAATTGTAATTATAGTCTAGCTTTTAATGAATTATAATTCACAAAATATATTTTTTATATATGAGCGATGTATTTTTATAATTCCAATATGTTTTTGTGCATTATTTATTTATTTTATACATTAAAAATTGGTTTATTCCTGATAGAATTGATTCCGCAAATTTCATAGCATTTATATTTTCAGAAAAATAAAGGCCTTTTTATCCTTGCATCCCTTTTAATTACGCTTTTATTTAAATATGATTGATTTTTACTGTCCAGTTTAACATCATATGTGTTCTACACATATCTCAAGGCGATTTTGTGATAAAAATTTTTTTTGCCAGAGACCATTTTATTCTATATAAATGCAAAAAAAACCAAAATTATGCATTTAACTGCTTAATTCTGCTGTAATCGATAATTACGTCTAGGAACGTAATCTAAAATATCATCGATTCGACGTGGCTTTAAAAATAATAAAAATCTGTTGTGATTCAAGAACACTTCTTTTTTTTGATATTTTTTTACTTGACAATATTAAATAAGAAGAACTATATGATATATGATTATGGTAATTTTAAATATTTTTTTAAATAATTTAAATATATGTATTCTTATCAGATTCCAATGCAAAACTCGGCTTAATCTTAGAAAAAAAAATTGTAATCAAATAGAAAAAAGACAACAAAAAAATGTTAAAGGTCTTTATGCCCTAAACTGTCGGTTTTTAATTCGAAAATGTATATTGGATATAAAATTAATATAATTTTGGCTTTCTTTTGTTTCCTACTAGTGTTCATTTAGTCACTATTAAAGAAAGAAAAATATTTCAAACTTACAAAGACTTTTCCATATATCTTATAGTTTTTTTCAAATTCCTATCCTCTCAAATCTGATTAGATCGTATTTTTTTGATTTCTAGAATTCTAGACTTATGAATACTGAACTATGAAAAGTAACTAAACATAAAAAAGCACAATGTCTAATATATTTTTGATTTATAGGTTTTGCTTTTTTGATATGTGAAAAATTAACGAACATTGCGGTAAGTACTCCCAAAAGAAATAGATTGTAAAATACATAAAGTCTTATAATACAAATTATTTCATCGCTTTTCGTTTTTAAAAAAAAAATGTTTAACATTTATTTAGATGGGAAAGCTATTTTTAAAATAATTATTTTCTTATTACAAATTTAATAAATTGAATTCATCATCTGTAAAAATATTATTCAGAATTGATATATCTATGAACGAAATTGAATTTTTTGCATCATTTTTTTTGGTATAGCAGAGTACTTTTAGCATTTTTATTGCACATTTTTTTGATACTTGTATTTGTTCCTTAATAAAATAGTTTTTCTATTTTTTTTTGTAAATACATGAAGGGAAAATGTATAAGTTTACTCGAGGGTACAATTAAATTTATATTTTCTAAGTAAACAGCCATATTACAAATTTTATTATCACGCAAGTCATTCAATTTCTTATTAAAAAGATAAATTATATAGCATGTGCTTTATAATTGAGAAGATTAAGTCATAATTATGATCAATAAAAATTTTCGTATTTATATAATCTAAAAATCTACAATTAATTTAAAATTCATTACCGATTTAGGCATATTATGTTAAAAGACTTAATTTCTGAAAAGATCATGGATATATTTGACATATTAATTATAAAAGAAATACTATATTTATTTTATAAAGTATATAACCCCATAAACAAATATGAAAAACTGGGACATGTTTAAACTACTTTTTATAGCAGTTCTTCTGGGGTTAAATTTATATAGTCTTATTGGGAGCTATACAAAAGTGAATCCTAAAGAAAGTGGTTCGACGATAAATAGTACAATTGTTAGCACAAAAATGCGTAACATTATACGTGACTCCAATATTTTCGGCAACATAAAACAAATAGAAACAACAGGAATACGTTATTTAGCCAATGAAGATAACCAGGATTCCGACGCTATCGTGAAAAATAAAACTGAGAACAAAGCAGAAAATATTGATTTCTCTTCCATCTGTAAAAATTCGTATGACAGAAATCCATATGTCGGAGTTTATGATGAAAAAACCAGAGAAAAGATACGGAAAAGTGCCTTTTCGCTTTCCGAGGATTCAAATTATGAATATATAGAACGCAAAGAAATGATTATGGGTTTTGTAGATGATATAAAATCCTATACACAATACACATTCGAAAATTTTACTTTAATGAAGAACATCAATGCAAATAAGGATTTTAAAATTCCCTTATATATTGATAATGAGCAGAGGCGATCATCTTATAAAACCCTTGGAGAAATATTAGAGCTTCAAAAAAACATAAAAAAAAATATTCTGATGGCAAATGGCAGTATATTAGAAAACTTAAAAGAATTTTTAGTAGGTGTAGAAATTTTCAAAACAATAAATATTTGTTTAAACAGCTATTTAGAAGAAGATGAAGATTGTAAAAGGAAAGAATATCATCAATTGATTAAAAATTGCATTGAATATTCGCAAATACTTGTTTTACAGGCCAAAAACTACGATTTTTCTGCAAATACTATTTTAGATTATAATGAAAATATAAATATAGACCCAATACAATTAAAATCAGTGGGTGATCTGATGAATTTTACCCCCAAGAGAATTATTATGCTATTATATAACCAATGCCAACATCTCAGCGAGGTTGAAAATTTTTACAAATTTTCTATCAAAGTAGAGCTGTTTTGGAATAGCTCTAAAGAAAACGAGAGAGATATACAGAATTTCGATATAGAATTTGTGGAAATCACCGAATACATTTTTTTTATTCGTAAAATTTGCGATCACGTTTTAGAATGGGGCAAAGACTTTCATAATATTCATAGATATAGTCGAAATCATAATTATCTTCTCTCATTTTTAGATCATATGTACAGACGAAAAGATTTAAATTTGTTAGAAGCTAGTTTAAAAGTGCATGAAATTTCAAACTTTTATTCGAATCTAGAACCGATCAAAGATGACACATATAAAAATAAGTTAACTTATACAGCACTGAATTTTTCAACAATGCTAAAGCATGAAATTTTTTTCGTTCAAAAGGAAAAATCTTATTATCAAATAGCTCTCATACTCAAATATTTGGTAAATAAACATCGTAATACATATCGATTGAGACTTCACGGGCCCCAGGTTGCAAATTTGAATAAATTTTATAAAGAATTTGAGTCTGTATACGTTCATGATACATTTAATACATGGAAAAAAGACATTAAAATTTTAAAGAAAACCCTTGTTAAAGGAAATTTGACAAATTATGACTCCTGTGATATTGGTGGGATCATATTTAAAGGAAATGTAAATTTTTATACGGGTTATAATAGATACATTGATCATTTAAATGAAGTAATACCAGAAAGAAAAATATTATATGATCGCATTGATGAGGAGAATCCAGTTTTGAATGGGATTGTATCATGTCTTTAATTTATAAAATAAAACAAAAATTTTATTTGAAACACGATATATATGGAAAATATTACCCTTTTCTATTTAATTAAAGAACTTTCACCTAAAATAAATACGTCTTCTTTATAATATGCTTTACTTTTATAACTAATTTATGCGTAAAAGACTATATGTGTCGTTAAAATTAAGGATATAAGATATTTTAAAATCTAAATTTGTGATTTTAAATAGCCGATTCTGATCGGTATGTTTTAAATGCTTTCATTCCTATTATTTATAATATGAATGGGCGTTTTTCGTTTTACTATTCAGAATTTATAGGAAATTAAACACTTAATATGTATTTTTAATATTTTTTTAACCACTTTATTGCGTAAAATTATAAAACTTCTTATTTAAAACGAGCTGAAATGTGATGTGAAAAAATTTAATGGATTAAATATTGGATTTCTGATCTTTTTGTAGAACAAAATCATATATATGTCGGTATATTTTTTTATTTTTCTGTCAGTTTATCTCGGCATTATCTTTATAAGTAACCATATATATTTTTATTCGTCACAAGTTCTGCTTTTCGTTTGAATTCAGGGGTTATCTTTATTTGGGACTTTTTTACAGATCATATGTCAAGCTGTTTATTTGTGAAAACAACTTTATATTGTTTTTCTCTTTTTTTATTTATTATATTCTTTTTCCATGTTGATTAATTCAGTATTATCGCTTATATATCACGATATTTTTTTGGATCTGGTTATTTTTTAGTTCCTTGTAATTTATATTATGTAGCATATATATTTGTATTATGATTCATCGATAAAATTTTAATAAAGTGTAAAATATAAATTATTTATTATTTTATTTTTCATAAATTAGTAAGTTTTGTGAGGGTTTTGAAATAGAAACTATTAATCTATTGTGTATTTTTATAAGTTCGGTATATTTAATTTTCCTGTTCTAAAAATTTGTGTTTCTAGCATTTCTTTAAATATACTTATTAAAAAAGTATTAGGCATGCATTACTGAATTGAAACAAGCTGAAAACATAATTTTCACCGTAAAAATCCAAAAATATGCTAAATAGTAAATATATTTATTGATATTTATCAAATTTTAAACACAATATGTAAGATAAATTCTCTCTGAAGAAATTTTAACCTGTATTTTCAGTTTTTAATTTTTTTATATAGATTTTATATCTTTAGATGTCTATATTCTTTCATGCATAAAAATATATTTTGATTATGACACACATATAATAGATTTAAATTATCTAACTTAATATTCCTCTTTATCTGCAATTATCTATTATAAAATAGTATTTTTAATTTTCTATGAATTGAATGTTATATCTGAATGTATTATTTTAATTATTAAAACATTAAATATGGTATTCTTCTCAATTTTTTAATAATTTTAGGGTTAAACACAGCGACTGTTTTTCCCAGTGATCTATATTGTTATTAATCTACTTTATTATTGAAAATGTTATATAATGGCCTCATTTCTTTTGTGATGATTTAGGTATGTAAGTTAATTTTATATTTTTGAGGGTAATTATTATAATTGTAAATAATTATTCCTACATTTTTCAGAATAATCTATAATCCATAATATTTGTTTGAAATGCAGTATATCAAGAAAATTTTATCAGTTTTTAGCCCGTTTCAAACTCTTTAGCTGATTAAGAAAAGCTTTTTTTTCTGTTTATATAGTTATTCTTTCTAAAAATATAACTATTTGTTTTTAAACACATATATCCAATATTTTAATACGGAGCTTTTCTATTATTTTTGATTTATCACCAATATTTAATTTATTTAATTATTCTTTCGAAATAAATTAATCCTTATTATCTGCATATAATAGAGAATTCTTATTTTATTTCTAGCGTTTGATGCCATTTATTTATATATTGCTGATGAAATTGGGATTTTACACAAAGCACCTTTAAATTGAACCAATAAAAAATCCATTTTAACTAGTATAAATGTTAAAAAAATGATTTATTAGTCTTTACGAATAGATATACCTTTTTTATATAACTTTCCTGTGTTTTCCAATTTTTACCTCATTAAGAAACTCTTCTATGTCACAATAAATGCTTTGTGTATCCAGAATACTAAATTTTACCCCGTAAAATCATTTCCTTTGAGGTTGTTTTAGTTGTCGATATGGAGAAATTTTGATTCCACAAAATTTTAACTATCGAATTCATTGTTAATATCTTTCTTCAACAATAACTTGAAAATTTCCCGGGTCTGATCATTATTCTTTTGGCTATTTATTATAAATAATATAATATTTTTCAACTCTAGGTTGTATAGGGCATTTTATTACATTTTTATATAAGCATATATATTCTTAAAAAATGTTTTTTTATATGCATTGCAGTTGTATCTTTAAAAGTTTATATATTTCACTGATTTATCGATACGAGGGATATTTTTCATACACACACGATTAAAATATTCTCAAACATTTTTATTTGGAGTAATAGTAATTTTTTTTGTGTAACTTTGATAATGAACTCAAATCGTTATCTATGATACTATAACTCAGAAATTATCCGGCAAATTCTAAACTGAATCAGGAGAATGCAAGCTTAATCTAAATGTTTTACATAAAACAAACTTGTTTACACCCTATATCAGAATCACGTTTTAATTTATATAGAGAAGCATATAAAATGTGCTAGTACCCTGGTCAATCTTTTTAAATTTTATATAAGTTCTTCTATTTATATCCAAAAATTGCATATATTAAGTGTTATTTTGGCAAAATTCAACTTTAATTTTGCATATATTTAGGAATATTAAATTTTATATTACTATGATTTTTGGTTATATTTATTCAAAAAATATCAAGTAACCCACATATTTTTTTTTGAAAAAAACAGAATATAATAAATCAGCAGAAATGTATTTTTACTAATTTATATACATATGTAATTGACACATTTTTTAATAAAAATAAAAAAAACCACCCAAAAGAATCGATAATATAAAAGCCAAATAAGTGGATGAATTTTTACTAAGACACAATATTTCGCTTATTTCAACTGAAAATATTCTTTTTTGTAAGTTTAAAATTGCAAATACCCTTTTAATTTAGTTTTAAAAATTATTATGACTGATTAGGCGAATATAAATTTATTATTGTCGTTACAAAAGTTCAAAAATTATAGCTGGAATCCATGTAAATTTTTTCCAGTTGTAAAATTAGTCAATAGCCCTTTGTGCCTACTTTTTTTTATAGATTTAAAGTATCGGGGTGATGTATATTAAACGAATTGTTCTATACCCATCATTCCAATACACAAACTTTCTGATCTTAAGAGAACATTAAAAAATATAAATTTGTATATTAAGAATTCCTGATGCAGTTCGACTAAAATTAGCACTTTTTTTTATTGGTCTAGATATTCATTTTTTGATTTAATAGAATTCTTTTTATGAATTTTGATATATGTATTTCTTTAATTTTTTTGTAAAACTTTTATATTTCATTTAGAAGTTTTTAGGGGATTCCTATGCTTGTAATAGCTTTTCATAATATAAATATTAATCTTATGCTAAAGATAGTGAAATATTTGTTGGTTTTTTTTATCTATGGGTTAAGTTGCTTTTTATCAATTCCGTCTATTGAGACGTAGTCAGCCTATTAGGAATATCTTACAGCTCCTTGATACATCTTTAGACGCCTTCTCTTCATCTATCTTCATCAACTGCATTTCTGCTCTCAAATGAGATGAGTTCAGGTGCCTTGGTGAAATATTTAACTTTAATCATATTTTAGACCTTAGACCTAAGTTTTGGATTTTTAAAACTGAATGTAAAGCCTGTAAATACGTTTTTTATGTGTATATAATGTGTTTTAGTTAATTCTATCATCTAAATCTAAAAAACCAAAGTCTGTGTGTTAAACACTAGCCTTTTTAATAGAATATTATTGTGGTGTTTAGGTACGCTTTAATCCTAAGGCAAAACAATAATTTTTTCCTCAATTAAAAACAAGAAAATAGTACAAGAACTATAATGCCCATTTTAGTATATAAATAGCGCAAAGAAATATTTCTTGATAAATTTAAAGGTTTCTATTGAGGCCATTCATCATATAATATTCAAAATTAATTAAATAAAATTGTAGTTCTAAATTGAGAAATAAATATTTCGAATATGTAAGAAGCTCAAGAATACACAACGGAGTTTATTTATTCAAAAATTTATAGCTGTAGATCGGTAGGTCTAGAATATTAATCTAGAGACAATAAGAATTTTAATTATATTTTTAGATAAATGGTAAAAATAAAATTTTAATTATAAATAAGCAAAATATTGGATAGCTTTATAAAAATATGGGGGTTTTTAAATAATATAGAGAATTTATCTTTGCTGTATAACAACCTTTTCTGTGAATTATATTTACAAAATATTGCTATACAAGAATATAAATAGTTTTATCATTAAAATTTTTTCCAAATAAATAAATAGTGAAAAATTGAATTATATTTTCATCATTGGGGTCAAAGAATTGGTTTTTATAACAATTTTTCACGTTAGTTAGTAAAATTATTTTCAGAATAATGTTCTATTTTTTATTTTTCAAGTTATAATTAATATGTCATTAGGGCAGATTTATTATCATATTTTATTAAAAAAATTGAAATGTATTTTTGGGGTTGTGGTTTATAAAAAAATTTTATGTTTTATTTTAGGCATTTAAATTAAATATAATAGATGGTCAAATAATATTTGAAATTCTATATATGATAAATTTTTGCCAAAAATTTATAAGTTTTCTTTGCAAATTTTAAAATTACTGAGTATAAAGCCTTATTTACATATTTTATTTGGTTATTTCAATTTTAAAATCTAAATTTGTTGTGTATAGTTAAGATAATAGCAAACATGATATGACTACAGTGTATATAAAGGGGTTTCCTCACCTTTCTCTTGCTTTGTAAATATAAAGACAAATATTTTGCGCATAAAATGTTTATTCAGAAATTTTACTTAAATACCATATAAAATTACAAAAGTTGACCTTTAATTATCATAGATATCAATATACAATGATTTTTTTTATTTGTTCGTGAATAAATTTTCATTGCAATTATATACTATTTATACCTCGAAAGTGTTATGATATTATAAAATTTTGAATTACACTATATATAAAAGAAAATGAAAATTTTATCAACAAGAAAATACAAATGTTTCGGCTGTTTGATCAAAAATTCGGTTAAATAAAAGCTATTATCTCGGGAAAATATTCGAGTTTTATATAGTTTAAATAGTAAATTGGGATTTAAGACTAAAAAATATAAAATATAACTTTAAATGATTTTTTAAAACATATTATTGAAGCAAACAAATTCGCTACTTAAAAAAAGAGCATGTCTAAAACCACAACCTATAAAATTAGGTATGATAAATCTACTTTTTTTTTAGCTTCAAAAAATCCGAGACGTTAATTCTTATAAAATTTTATGTATTTATTTAAGGGCTATTTTTTACTTTAAATTTTCATGTTTGCTTGCGCAAAACTTTGGATTGCACTATATTACATATTTGCTGTATACTCTTTTCAAGTATATCATCCTTAAATCCCCTTCAATTCATTTTCTATGCTCAAGTTTTTTCTCAATACTATTATTTTTGTATATCCTTTAGCTTCCGTTAGATCCTTAAATACAAATAATAGTATTTGTGGCAAAACCACCCTATGTTATGACATATGCAACTTTGTTAATTTATAGAAATTATATATAATCATTTATAATAATACTAGTGATGGTGTGGTCAAGAAATACCATAAGTCGTATATTAAAGAGTTAGAAATTCCAGCAGAAGTATACTATAAACAATAGAATTAGGAAAACACTTGAATTAGTAAGTCTTGACATAAGAAGATGCATTGATGAATATTTTAAAGATGGTAGCGCATATGGAAGTTCTAAGCAAGTATGTTTTAGAGAGCGATCCAAGTTTTGCTTGAGCAAATTTAAATGACAAATATCGAATCAACTAATGAATAATTAAGCACT
Organism: Rhyacophila brunnea; assembly: GCF_057557595.1. Taxonomy (NCBI): domain Eukaryota; kingdom Metazoa; phylum Arthropoda; class Insecta; order Trichoptera; family Rhyacophilidae; genus Rhyacophila; species Rhyacophila brunnea. The sequence continues at coordinate 553,319 of NW_028232813.1, read as the reverse complement.
ATACTATACATTTTAGTACATAAAAATCAGACAGGTAAATTCACAGAAATTAAATGCAATATGTTAAAGATTGAACTGTATATTTATCCTACCAACAAATTTTGGTTAAATATATATGTTTTTGATTCTTGAATCAAAATATCATTTTGTTTCTGTTATTATAAATTCTCAATTTTAATTGGTTCAAATAAGGAAGTTTGAAATAATCTTATGATTAAGTATCAAGTTAAATATTTAATCCTCCCAAGACAGGGGGATAAATGAGATCGTTTAAACTTGCAATCGATGGACCTTCTGGAGTAGGAAAGAGCACTACAGCATGCAAACTTGCAGAAAAGTTAGGATTTAGTCGTGTTGATTCCGGAACACTTTATCGGGCAATAACATTTATTCTCTTAGATACAATATCAAAGAAAGAGAAAAATAACCAAGATGAAAGTTTTATAACCGATGAAATCATATTAGAAAATAAAGATTTTATAAATTCTATTGATATAACAGCAGGTGAGGATATCATCGAATATAGATTTACAGATTCTGAAAATAACATACAGAAAAATTCAGTCGATAAAAAAAGATTGAAAAATACATTGATAGACAAAAATGTGTCTTTAGTAGCCAAACATGGATTTATAAGAAATATGGTTCTGAAAATACAGAGAAAAATTATCGATAACCTAAAGAATGGAATAATAATCGATGGAAGAGATATTGGAACTGTTGTTATGCCAGATGCGAATCTTAAAATCTTTCTAACTGCATCTGAAGATGTTAGAGCAAAGAGAAGATACGATGAATTGATAGAAAGGGATGGACAAGGCGAAAATAATAACGATTCGTATGATAATATTTTAAAAGAAATCGTTAAAAGAGACCATCAAGATATGAACAGAAAAGTAGCACCGCTAAAAAAAGCAGATGATGCGATAATAGTTAATAATGATAAGATGACCCTTGATGAACAAGTCGATTATATATATGATCTTGTTATGACTATCTCACAAAATAAGAAACAGGAAAGCTCGTCTAAAAAATAAAACATCAACTTTACGAAACCTTATTTGTTTACATAAAATATTCCAATTTTTTGTGGTTCAGGTAAATTTTGATATTTCAATTGAATTAAAACTTGAAAAAATATGGTATTTTTACACATAACGGTAAACTGAAAAGCATCTAAATTCTTTTATTTAAAATATATCAATTTTTCTTGCATATAATCATTTAATTCAATTGATTTATAAGTTAAAAACTTAAAAAATAAAAATTTTTTATTTACCCATGAACTGTAAGACAATTTGTTGTTTATTTCAAAAATTTGTATTTTTTTCTGTGTGGTTTATGATAAATCATATAATTTAACTGGCTTGAGGCTTTGAAGATAGGAAATTAACCTATGGAGTTTTTTTAACGCGTATCCTGGCGCTTCACTCCCACTTTAATTTATGGTATTTATTGTTTAGAATTTAAAAATATGTGTTTTTGTGCAACTTACATATTAAAAAAGATTATTATTTTACACGATGGTATATTTTATAATTATAAGCCCAAAGACATATATATTTTGAGGACTATATAAAGATATTTATTTGTACTTCTTTTAAGAGAATGAGCATGTATAAATTGTCAAACTATTTAGAAATTTTACACCCATGTCTTATTTTGTATTATATTTGTATTTTAAAACATAAAAAATATAACTTGGAAGCATAACTCCGCAAATATCAAAAAATATCTTGTGTACTTTTTATTGTGCAAAAAAACTTTGGCTATGCAACATAATAAGCTTTAATATTCCGCTGTTTTTCACAAAAAATAATCTTGGAATGTTTTTTTGTGATGGAACAGGGTTACTTATTGCAAACAAATAACAATTCTCTATTTATGGCTATTTTTAGTCATTTAGGTCTACCTGGTGGTGGTTAAATAAAACAGGAAAACGATTCCTATTTGAGGCTTTATCAAGAATAATGCTCTGGAGATATGCATCTATCATACCAAGTGAACTGGATTTCAATATATTTATTTTTTTATTTAATTTGTAATCGTAAGCCCGATTATAGTGACAGTGTAAAATCAGAGGATATTCTAGTGATATTTATACAATCACGAGGGTTTTTCAACATGCATACACCAGATATGTCCATGAGCTATAGAGCAAAATATAAACCTTAAAAGTGTTGTTTTCGATTGATTCCAAATTATAATAGCTAAAATATTCGGTGATAATACGATTAAAATATTACAGACGTTAATTTTTCTCTGCATTGAAAAACAAATGATATTTATTAGCAAAAATCGGACTTTTTGTAACAAATTGGAAACATAAAAAATTTATATTAAACATAATTTTTTTTTCAATTATACTGCACATTTTTTACAAAAGAACAATTTTCCTAATTTAAAATACTCATATTAAATAAGATCCCCTGTTTTTATTATTATAATATGATCAATATTTTCTTGTATTTTTTCTAGATTATACTAATCTTTAAAAAAAAATCATTTTAAAAAATCAAACTCTTGATCAATATGAAATAAAAAATTTACATAAATAACAGGCGATGCCGATTTGGCTTGGACCATACAAATTAAAAAACTGTTATGTGTAAATTCCATCGGATTGGTGTTACGACGAAATTTAAAAGATATAAATTTAAGAATGAACAACATCATGGCATACAAAATACGAATTTATTTTTTTGCCTTCGTTGTCAATGCATTGAGAGAGAATTTGGCTAAAAATTCTTTTTTATATTCTTACATTTAATATGGGTTCTGATATTGCTAGAAAATAAAATTTTTATTTCGTATTGGTATATTATAACTCATAATTCATTTTTTATTATATTTAAGCTAGAACCAAGATTTTGTTATCTTTTAAGTTATTTTTTTATATGAGTTAGTGAATTAAAATATATTTTTTAATGACTTTCGGTGTTGTATTGAGTATTTTTCTAGGCGACACTTTATAATGTGACAGTGGGTTACACACTTACCCGCCGGCAAAATTTGAATCCATTGAAGTAAAAAATACCTACAAAGTAGCAGTTTTTGACTTTAAAATAGAATAATCATCAAAAGATGACAACTATAAGATAGGATTAAAATGTCTGTCTAGTTCGTCGAAATGTACCATTATAAGTCGAAATTAGCACATATCCATTATGGATCATATAGACAATAGCAGCCTATAGTGGTTGCATACTCCTTTAGAGATTTGACTAGATTGGTATTTTCGTAAATATTGATTTTAGCTTTTTAAAATAAGTCTAATCCACGCTGTGTATGGGCGTAAGAGTTCATTGAGGGAAAGGCTGAATAAAACCAAAGATTACAATAATAATATCTAGTCACCGAAAAAAATAAAAGAATTATACTTTAAAAAATATTTACCATATCTTCTTAGCTCTATGCACCTTTGTGGTTTGTGTAAAACGAAAAAATGAAAACCTACAGGTCTTACTATATCTGGAACTCAGATGTTACACACCTATCACGCTTTATGCCTTCAATCACGGGAAGAGCTTTCTCAAAGATAAAATTGAAACATACAAAATAAAAAATGATATTTTCTTTATGCCATATTTAATTATATCTCTTCCATTTTTCAAATTGAATCCAACTATACCGATTATAATCAACATTTTTCCACATAAATTTATCTGGAAATTCAATACGCCCATCATAATGATTTTTTTTACATAATTTATCGGGATTGAGCATTAACCTAAGATAATCACCAAGATTTCTATTAAAATCATAAACATTATTCACAGAGTATCCATTTTGCATAAAAAATTCTATATGCGAATTCCTTTCTGATTTTACAAACATGCTATTATAAGCCATATAAGACAATCCATAAAACGGGACATTTCTATGCAATATTTTTTTATGTATATAATCCTTATGTTGTGTCTTTAAAGGCTCAATATCTTTAAATTCATTTTCCAGCTCGGTTTCCATATTTTCACTGTATTTTTCAACTGTAGCCCATAAATACGCTTTTTTCTTTTCATCTTTGGCTACTTTCATAAAAAACTTATTCTTGCGAAGTATTTCTTTTATACTGTCCATTAGTTTGTTAGGAAGCTTTGGATTGATTTTTAGTGGATAATTGATCATTATGTAATCTTTTATTTCGTATTTGTTTTTGTAGCCATCACATAAACTTTCTTTTATTATTTCTAGATTGGGTTTTGATTGATTTTTTTTTTGTCTCATTGTATTTATGCTTTACAAAAATTTAAATTTTTAGCTAATGTGATTGATGATATGCATTAATTTTTGGATTGGGTTTAATAGCTATATTTTGCAAACATATAAAATTTAAATAGATTGCATGGATTATTTCTAATGTGGTTAGAATAATTCAATAAATATTTTTATGATTTTAAAAAAAGAAATGTTTTTTTATGGCTATTATAAATAAAATAACTATGCAACTATATTGACCGTCCATTTTTTTGTGAAATGAAAGGATAAATTACATAGATATATGTAAAAGAAGTATTATTTAAGCATTCCGAAGATATAAAATAATATATTTTTGATTTTATAAAAATAGTCATATATTCATTGTAAGCTGATATATACATAATATTCAAAAATTGTAGAGCGAAGAAATATCTTGAATTCAACAAATTTCACAAATACAAATATTTCTTATTTTTCTAGACGTATGGTTTACTAATTTTTATATATTAATGGCAAAATATATACATAATTTGGATGTTTTGATCGCTTTTTCAAAAAAATAACTATAAATGCACAACTTTTATTTATTATTATTCATGTCAATTATTTTGCTTAATATTTTTTAATTTTTAATTAATATTAATGAATAAACTCTGATTATTGTATGTGTATATTGATTTTTACCTTAGTATATGGAAAAAAATGTGATAATTATCCTTAAAATTTCACTAAAAAAAAATTTACAGTGATTTCGCGGTTATTTGAAGCAATCAATGGTATTTTTTTCAATATCTCTTTTGAGAGAAAAATGTTGGCTATTTTACATAAATGATATAACTGTAAATAGTTCTTTTGTTTAATACACTGTCCATAGAGTCGCTAGCATATTTTATTAATAGACGTGGATTATTATAAAGCGATCATAGAAGGAAGTTATAGTATTTTAGTAATACATTAATGTAGGATAGATGGAAAATTTTGCTATCAAGTTATATTCAACTTTTAGAATTATACTTTAATGACAAAAAGAAACTGAAAATATTTAGTGTATAATTAAAATATATATTTATGTATGGAAGTATCATATATTTTATATATAATGAAGCATTTTTAATCATCTATGATAAGAATTTAATGTTATATTCGTTATAATTTCAAAAATATGTTTATCTTTTCAACCTTTTGCGGTTAAATTTGGTATTTCTTAGAAGAAGAGAAATAAGTACAAATATAGAAATCTTTATCATTTTATTTTCAATATTAATAATAAAAATTTTATGGATTTTATACAAATATTTCTTTAATTGTAACTATAATGTATATTTATACACATTAGGAAGGTAAAATTTTTGCATGCATAATTTAAATTTATAATGGATTATTCTAGTCATATAGAAACCTTTTTAAAACAATCTATCTGTCTTTATTGCCTAAATGCACATCTAAGGTACAAAAATACCGCCAGCAATTATTTCTTGTTGTAAGAAATATTCTTCGTTTTATTTTTAATTATTGAAGTGAACTTTTAAATCGAATTTTATATAGGATATAACAATATTATACACACTCAAAAACCACCAGATTTATAAATACGCAAGTATTTTTTATGTTTTTAATGATCAAAATATCAACAATGCTATTAATCAAAATAATAAAATCCATGTAATTCATTTTTAAGCCAATTATCCTTTTATTATTATTATTTAAAACCAATAAAAATATCTTTTAACCAATTAATTTTTCTCATAATGTTTTTATTAGTATTATATCATGAATTTATATATTTGAAATGGTGTATATCTATCTATGTTTCAGATAAAAAAAAATATTTCGTGTATCAATTAGATTTTTTATTTACTTCTAATGTATTTTAGAAAAAAAAGCGGTCAAGATATAATCCAAAAATGTGTTAAAAAATTTATACAATCAAAGTTACAATTTTTTCTTGCCTTTTACCGCATAAATATATCATATTTTAATTTTAGAATTGCTATTTTTTTCTCCTTCATTTTTTTTAATAAAAAACATATTAAATGAATTTTTCATAAGAGATGAAGAATATAAAGACAGAAAAATGCTTGTATTAAACAAAATGAAACCACTGAAGTTATTTGATAGGAATATATTTGAGGTTTTATTTAAGAGACAAGAAAATATCGTTCATCATAAAATATACAATCTCCAAAAAAATATATAAGGGAAGAAAATACTAAAAAAAAACGCATAGAATGCACTATTATAGACAAAAAACCCTTATCCAGACTATCATCATGATTGAAATCAAATCAAGTGAAAAATATGAGAACTAAACGAATAAGGATCGATATTTTTATAAATAATAAATAAATGACGATAATTATTCAAATAAAAATGAAAAATAATGATCAAAAAAACAGCGACTAAAAATCTAGGATTAAAAAGGCACTAAAATGAATGACGTAAAAATGTTAGAAATATAAAATCAGGGGAAGCGGTCGCAAAATTTCTTAAATATAACTTATGGAGATACTCTAATAAAAAAAATCGGCCCTCTGATTTTATGAAATTATAATCGATTGTGATATAGAGGACATTAGATTATATGCGCAACTTATTTTTTGGCGCTTTCTGGTTTTACACACATAAAAAAATTTAACACACATTTGGTATACAATATACTGCAGTTCTTGAAATAAAAGAAAATATGTACAAAACTTAGTTCATTTATATTTTTTGGCTTGGTTAAGAAGGTAATATAAGTTCTGGTATTAGCTATAATAGGTTTATAAATATAGTTATTTTGGCTTTCATTTTATACACAAGGTGTGATAGAAAGTATGAAGACGATATTTTTTCTATGATATTTTTATTATATTATATTTATCACTAAATTACACATACCTATGATCTGAAATTTAAAAAAAAATTGATGATAGCACTTATTATCCGTTTAGAATATATTAAATACATTTATTTTATTAAGATCTCTTAAAGAATTGGGAGTGAGCGCAATTTTTAAATTCGAAGAATGTTTTTTTATTTGTTTCTCATACGCTGTAAAGGTTAATAAAAGTTTATTATCAATTAAAGTTTTGTTTTTTTTAAATAATATTACATATCATGACTTTTACTTTTCTATACAAGCCATATTTCATTATATTTTATTATACGAAAATATGAATGCTAAGTTCTTAAATGTAATCGCTCTAAAATAATTAACCCTATAAAAACGTATTTTTATTTTAATATGCGAGATAATGGTTTGCCACATTTCTCGGCTCAAATAATTATGTGTATAGTCAGGGAACCTTTTTATATACTATGTATTTTTTGAGCATTGTGCTTTAAAAAGCGATTTCTATATATTATTATATTTATACATCAGTGAATATTATTTTTGGTTACTTAAAGTTATAAAAAATAGGTTTTTATTGCTATAAAGAACATACTTGTTAACTAATTATTTCCGAAACTTCATTTTTATGATTTTCCTCAAAGCATCGTCTTCTTTACAGAATTTTATATCAAGGTTTTTTTCTCAATATAATTGTTTGTGCTTTCATTGGAATTCCTTGCGCCTTAATATAATATGGGAAATATTAATTAATTTGGTTTTTTCATTCGAGAAATTTCTATATCTGGTACCACAGACTTGGCCTAATAAAATAAATTGAATTTAAAGTAATATTCAATTTATTACTCAATAATTCTGATTTATAGGTAATAAAAGCCCAACATAATAATATTATTAGGCTCGCCTACAGGTTATTGCTTTATAAATTAGAAATATCGAGTTTCTAAATTTATCCCAAATAAAACTCGCACTCAGTACTGTGATTTATAAAATTAAAAATTTCAGAGTTCATTTTATATATATATTTATTCACAAAGAAAACTCGCACACATTCCTATGCTCTATAAAATTAGAAATATTTGAGTTCATTTTATATTATATATTTATTCACAAAGAAAATTCGTTCAAAGTCCTATGCTCTATAAAATTAGAAATATTTGAGTTTCTAAATTTATCCAAAAGAAAACTCGCTCTCAGTACTGTGCTTATTAAAATTAAAAGTATCATGGTTCATTTTTTTATACCTTAACGTCAGATAATTTAGAATATTTTAAGAAATTTCAGAGTTTCTATCTTACAACTCTAGTTCTAAGAAATGAATGATTTTTTTAGATATTAGAGTTTTTGGCGTTGCTGATTTATGCCCATGGAATATCAGATTCCTTTTAAATATATATCATGCAATATGTGATTTTTTAATTTACTGATGTTTTAAACCATCCAGCTATTTTTATATATTAAATTTATCCCATCAAAGGAAAATGGCCGAAATTAAAGAAGATGAATACTACATTCAACGATCCAAACAGATTAAAGAACAACTAGCAGCGAATGAGATATGTTATCCGCATAAATACGTGGTAAAGAATACCATTTCGGAGATAATATCCAAATATTCCGATGTTAAACAGGAAAATAAATCGACAGATATAGTTGCTTCTGCAGGTAGATTAATTACAATGAGAAAGTTTGGGAAACTTAATTTTTACAAACTTTTCGATAATGGAAATTATATACAGGTTGTTGTTCAAAATTTTGCACAAGAAGAGCCAGAAATCGATAATCTCAGTATAAATAATTTTATTACCTTTGGTCCTTCTAAATTTTCTAAAGCCATTGATTATTTCAAAAGAGGTGATGTTATTGGATTTTCTGGCCATCCTGGAAGAACAAAGAACAATGAGTTATCTGTTTTTGCGACCTCACTCACACTTTTAGCGCCCTGTTTGAGAACATTACCGTCTGAACATTTTGGATTGAAAGATCCTGATATGATTTATAGAATGAGATACCTTGATCTTCTAACAAACACAGAGTCTTTGAATAGGTTTTATACAAGAAGCAAAATCATAAATTATATAAGGAGATACCTTGATAATCTCGAGTTCCTTGAGGTAGAAACACCAATGATGAATTTGATTCCTGGGGGTGCAGCAGCAAAACCTTTTATAACACACCATAATGAACTTAATCTTGATCTTTTTATGAGAATCTCACCCGAACTTTCTCTAAAACAGCTCGTGGTTGGTGGATTAAATCGAGTTTATGAGCTCGGAAAGGTTTTCAGAAATGAAGGAATTGATTTAACCCACAACCCAGAATTTACAATATGTGAGTTTTATATGGCCTATGCTGATTACAACGATTTAATTGAAATGACTGAAGAAATGATCAATGGAATGGTCAAAGAAATATTCAAAAAGGAAGTTATTAGTCATTGGCCTATGAAAAGAGAGCAGCGTCCGGATCCAGTTGAACTAAACTTCTCAAGACCTTTTAAAAGAATTGATATTATTTCTGAACTTAATTTAAGAATGAGTGAGATAATGAAAAAATGGGAATTAAAAGAAGGGGAAAAGTACCTAACTAAAGATTTTATTTCTAGTTTTAAGCTATATGGTGGTAATCTAGATGAAATGCTTGATTTTTTCCTATTCTTTATTAAGAAAGAAAACATTAAACTTCATGAACCATATACCTTGCCCAGGGTCCTTGATAAGTTGATAGGCGAATTCATCGAACCACAATGTATTAACCCTACTTTTGTGATGAACCATCCTTTAGTTATGTCCCCACTCGCCAAAAAGAACAGAGATGATCCGTTATTAACCGAAAGATTCGAACTTTTTATAAATGGAAAAGAAATTTGCAACGCTTATACGGAATTAAACGATCCTTTTGATCAGAAAGAAAGATTCGAAGAGCAGGTTAGGGATGCAGAAAAGGGTGATGATGAGGCAATGAAAATGGATAAAGGCTTTGTTACAGCCCTCGAATATGGACTTCCACCAACAGGTGGATGGGGAATCGGAATCGATAGGTTAGTTATGTTTTTATCAGATGCTGCTAATATTAAAGACGTTCTTTTATTTCCAGCGATGAAACCTGAGGTTGAAAAAGTTACTGAAACTACGGAAGATCTTAAATAAAAAAATTAAAATGAAAATATTCATAGCTTAGTGCAACATAGCAAAAAATCCATTGCTAATTCTTTTTTTATATCTTTAAATTTGCAGGGTTCATTCTTTTTATGTTTAATATCGACATAGATCATTCCGAAGTTGTTGCTTAATCCACAGAAAACAATATTAAATTTCTAAATTTGATCGTTATATTATGAATATGAGTGCAACCCATTCTAGGATTGTTGTCAACTCTATGTAAACTTTATTGAATTTATAAATTTGATCGTTGTATTATGAATATGGGTGCAACCCATTCTAGGATTGTTGCTAAATTCACAGTATTCTATATTAAATTTCTAAATTTGATGGTTGTGTTATGAATATGGGTGAAACACATTCTGATAATGTTGCTAAATTCACAGTAAACTATATTAAATTTCTAAATTTGATGGTTATATTATGAATATGGGGCAACTCATTCATTGATTGTTGATCAACCACTTATAAACTATATGGATTCCAATTTTTAATTATGCTGTGATTAATGAAAACCATGACCAGTTTTTGAAATAATTCATCAGCACTGTGACGATGATCAAGCGATCAGATATTATCAATCAATTTGATATACAGGTAATACAACATATACGCAACACAGCTCTTAAATGCAAAATATACAATTTTTACTGTATGATATCCATAATAAACCATCAGGCGGCCCACCGGGAAAATTTTCTCGTCAAACAGTTGGTCATAGATTAAAATTCGGGGTTTTTGACAAATAAAATGTATATATCTTCCATATTCAAAATCAAAACCCTGGATTTTATCACGAACACATGGTTCCATTCTATTGATCAGTAAGCTAAGTATAGTTGAGTAACTCAATTATTTAACCCAGTGTCTCAAATTATAAAGATCGAAAGTTATATACTGCGCAAAGAAAAATATATAGAAATATAAGACATTAATTTCGTTTGGTTTCGAAAGTTACAACAAACCCTATGTGTTAACCTTTCCACAAAATAGTCACCTACTTTTCACATACACATTATGTCTTCGCCGACTCAACCCTACACAATTTAAAACGCAAATCTGAAAAATAAATTCAAAAATACCTTAGTTGATAAGGATTTCACCTATACTACGATAAAAAAAATGGGTGGTTTCAAGTTAAAATGTTCTGGTTTTTGTGACAAATAATTCACCCTATATTTTTGGGGCCATAACATTATGTATATTTTTATATAAAACTTGGTTAAAAAGGCTAACGGTTTTTTTAAACACATCAATTGAGTCACCCCTGCATGGAAACATCACCATAATAAAAATAATGGATTTGATTATTTACACTACGTTTGAGTATCTAGTAAAGTTGTTGTATCATAATGATAAAGTGTGTGTTTTTTACCGAATGATTACATGCAGCCAGGCTGTATTAATTGTCTTTAGTAATTTTACGATGTTATTACGCGATAAGCATCCTAATCTTTAATCATTTAAATTGATATAAAGCCATAATAATATTAAAAATAAACCAAGCCTATGATTGAAAGTAAAATCTCTCCCCTCGGAGCATACTTATGTTGATCTACGGTTAATTAAAATAATAATATAACCTTTTAAAAATAAAAAGGACTAGTAATTGTATATAAAATATACATGGGCAAAATAGACGCAAGAAAAACAAAGTACATAATTTTATTCAAAAGATAATCAATGATGACCTTAAATATTATTAAAATCATTTATGGGCATGGGATTCGCCATTCAAGGCGTTTTTATACAATAAAATATTACCAGAAATATTTAAGTACCATTGAATGGTGACAATTAATAGCATAAATAATTTATTTCGACTTAGAATTTTAATCCATTAATAGAAGATAAAATTCATATACGATCTCATATATTTTTATTGAATAATATTAGCTTCTGGTTTTAAAACCTAAAACATATTTGTTTTTTTAGAGGCAATGCACACTATATTTCATATTTAACATATAATTTAATGAAAAGCTTTCAGTGCTACAAATTTCTCGCAGTTTTATCTAGTTATCAAGCAAAAAATAAAAGATTCTTATTGATTATAGGCTGCGTAGGTTCCATCCGATGATTATATATATTTATCTATAGCTTGTATATTTCTTAAAGATGGACAGTTTATACCACCAGCATAAATATTATGCCTCACATATATAATTTTAAAATCAATGCACGTATTTTTTTTTACTTTTAACTACTATTAAATCTTAGCTGGATACTTAGTTTTTCTCTCATAATATTCAATTTTAACATATGGAATATCATTCGAGGCTACTTATCACATCTGACCGATTTTTTTCTAAATCATATAATGTTATTTTTTTAATTCTAATTATAAAACAATGCTATTCAATTATTTGTTGGAAATTCTACGATAGTTACAATCTCATACTATAAAAAAATTCAAGGCAGTGGTCTATTATCACCAATCTCGAAATATTATGATTATAATAAATTCAAAAAAACATTTGTTAGTGATAATTGAATGGTGTAAATATTCGGCCTTTTATCTTATAATAAATTAATTAAGGTGTACGGTCCTCTTCCTGCACTCAAAATTATAAATTATCAAACTGGTAAACAGTTGTTTCTAAGCGTAAATGTTACTGAAACCCAGTTAGGTCTCCCCTCAGCAAAATAAAGCTTACGGCTTCAAGCGTATATTAGATTGTGGCACTGAAACAACTTAACTCTAGATTCTCGAACGCAAGAAAAAGTGGCCAAAGCCGATATTGGAATGATTGCGATGTTTCTATGTAGCAGTGACCCGATTAATATGGCAAATTAAAATCTTTATTCGATATTAAAACATATTTACCATTTAAATACAGAGCGATGATATTCCGAAATAAATATTTTAGGTTTTTTAAATAACTTTCTGTGTTTTGTGTCTCTGCAAAGAGTTGGAATTGATAAATTTGCTGAGGAATCACAACAACAATTTACCTATATAAAAATTTTGAAATACATGTTTCAAAAACAAACTTCTTTAGGGTCCTTTGGGATTTAAAACATGCTTTATGAATAGATTGAGTTTAGAAATATAATATTGGTGATTTTGGGTTAAACTAGGAGAAGGCTGCGAATACATTTAAATTAAGTCACTAGGTAATAGAAATTATTTAAGAAAATTTATTGCGCTCTTATATTTTTCGGGTGAGAACTTAATTAAGAATAAAATATTTTTAAAATAAACGAGTCGGACATAATCTACAAATTAAGTGACATATTAGTGGATTTTATATGCCCAAAGGGCTTCTCTTTATAAATATTAGAAGTTAATGGCGAGAAGCCTGTCTTGTACAGCATCAATCTTAAAAAAAATCATAGACTACACATTTACATAAGAATTTTCGGATAATAGCACAAAATATACATATAAAATTTATCACCTGCAATAAAAAAGCGCTGTTTAGCTACAGCATTGCTCATTTGTAAAATATATAAATTAATGATATTTTTAGTACGAGACGATTTTTTAAACCTTTTCTTAAAAAATAAAGGTAGAATAAAAATTCAAAAGAAACTTAGGTTATTTTAAGGAATTTTTGTTCCAATGGTTATTTTTTTTGCAGAAAAACAGATATGCAGAAAATTGAATTCAATAAGATATATTTAATTTTAAAGAATCTCTGTGGTTTATAACAATTAAATTTCATTTATATATATTATATTCATCATTATACATTATATCTTTTTTAAATCCTATTTTTAATATTATAGCCTTGTATATCATATATTCTCTTGCATATATATACTTAGTAAAAATTAATTTTGATATTGCATACATAGAAGCTTAGATTGTACTTTTTTTTTTGGAATTAGAAAAGTCATATATCGAAGCTTTGGTAAAGAGGTGATTTATTTCTACGGTTTGTAATAACATATACTACAATTATTCTCTGTTTATATTTAAATATTTAGATATGTAATGAAAAACTTTATAATTAATTTCCTTTTTTTTGTGTTTTTTTTCATCAATTATTTACATATTTTACTTTGACATACATATCATTTTTTATTTATACACTCGGCTATCTTCTTGAATACTTAACCACCCTTTTGATCGATAACTATGTTTATTTTTTTATTTGCTTTCTAATTTTATGATTTTTGGGTGATATATAATATATAAATCAACCCACATAAAAAAAGATAGAGGATATAATATTCTGATAAAGATATTAATATTAATAAAGTCTTAAAAATATATTTCAGTTATTTTTTCTTCGATGATCATCCTAATGCTATTTTGCTTATTAAAGCTTATCCATCCAATAACTGATATATTTATTCTTTATTTATGGGCTAAATTTATAGTTGTATTTTTAGTTTTTGTTCACAGGGACAGCTTGCTTTATTCTCTATGCGCACAGCGTATTTATACTTTCGGCTATCTTCTCCTCTCCAAAGTCTCCTTCAATACCCTCCTTCTTTCGAGACCTATTAAATCAAGGGTTTTTCTCAATCTCAAGGAACAGATATATAAATCATAATTATTAGCCTACCCACATAAAAATCTAGAGGGATAATTTATTTTGATAAGATGTTAATTTTATTAAAGTCTTAAAAATATACTTCAGTTATTTTTTATTTTTTCTTTCGATGATCTTCCTAATGCTATTTTGCTTGTTAAAACTTATCCATCCAATAATAGATCTTGGACACAATACAACCAAAAGATTCATTAGTAAATGAGGCAAATAAGAAAAGGTTAAATACGTAGAACCAAATGTTTTTACTACAGATTCTGCATATGTTTCGGGCGTTGGGCAAAAGAAGCTTGCCACTTTTATTTTGCTCATTTTCGTAGTAACATATCCGGTATCAAGACATTCCACATTAACATTAAATTTCCTGTATTCGAGATGTAAAGATTCACTCCAAGCCTTGATCATTGCCTTCGATGAACTGTAAGTTGCTAAAAATGGAACTGGCATATCACCCGTTATCGACCCAATATTAAGTATATATCCCATATTACGCTTTACCATAGATTTTGATATTTCTCGGGTAATTTTAAACGTGTTTAAAACATTCACATTTATAATATCTTCAACTCTTTCATTATCAAAAAAGTGGACAGGGCCATTTGATGCACAACCAACATTGTTTATCAGCATTCCTATTTCATAATCCTTAAACATCCCTTTAAAATCACAATCCTTCGAAAAGTCAACTAGAATGCTCTTGCATATAGACCCATAGGTTTTTAACTCTTCTTGAACATCGTCAAGTTTTTCTTGATTTCTTCCCATTATGATTATCTTGCTTTTTTTCTTTCCAAAGTTTATGGCTAGCGCTTTACCAATACCGTCCGTTGCTCCTGTTATTACGATCCATTTACCTTTAATGTTTCTCATTGCCTTTCCATTCAGGATTCGTGATCTTATGAAGTTGTAAATGTACGGTGAGATCGATAACACTATATACAATATCGCATATTTTAGAATTTCGATGGTACTTATAAACATTTACTGGGGTCTCATAATTAAATTCGAATCCATTGGAAATTTTAAGGAATATTCAAATTGGGCAATAATTATCTGTATTATATTTCGCTTCAATATATGCTTTTTAGCATAAAAAAAATGCTTGTAGTAACAACCATTTTATTCTTGTGTTATGGTTATCTTGCTATAAATTATGTCAAATTGACTTCATATGAAAATAGACGCTGAAATTTTATATTTCCTAAATTGTTCATATATAATATAACATATTTGTCACTTCTTAATGTTTGAATTTTTAAGGTATTTTGTATAATTTGTGCGTCTGTTTTATTTTGTTGGATTTAAAAACTCTACTCTTGAATGTTAAATCAAAATTCATATAGATATATAACTATTTGTAACTTGCTAATATTTAAATTTTATGGTATTTTGTATAATATGTGCGTCTATTTTATTTTTTTAGATTTAAAAACTCTTCTCTTAAATGTTAAATGAAAATTCATATAGATATATAACTATTTGTTGCTGCATATAAAAAATTTTGTTTCTATTTCAATCTTTATAGACTTAAAAATATTATTTATTGTCTGAACATTTTATAAGTAATTTTACAGATTTAAACGAATACAATTTAAAATAAAACGCTTATCCGCTGATTAATGAAACGAAAATTATTATTACATGCATATCGCAATGTTTTTTTAAGGTATACAATTTATATTCATTATTTTGTATTTATGGGTTGAGTTTTTTTTATCAATTCCATCTATTTAGACATGGTCAGCCCATTGGGGGCATTTCACAATTCCTTGATACATCTTTTGACACCTTAACCTAATCTATCTTCATGAACTGCTCTTGTTCTCTCAAATGAGATAGTTCAAGTGCCTTGCTATTATATTAAATAAATTGTAATTTTGTGTATTGATAGGAAGCTAAAAAGGTATTTTCATTGGAAGTTGCGAAACAAATTTGAAGAATATATTTTACACAAAAAAAATAAATGATGATTGTTCATGTTCGTTCTAATTGAAAAAAAGGAAATCATCCGCTATTTTAAATGCTTACTATAGATGTATTATATCGTTAAAATATTATAATGGTTTTTGTTAGCGTAAATTGTTTCTTAGTAAAACTTCGAACTCGAGTATACCATTTCTTCATATATTGCTGTTTAAATTGTATTTTGTATTTATTTTTCTATTGATATAATTAAAAAATCGTATTTATGCTTTAATAATATAAATTTTTGTTTTTAAATGCTGTATATTTAATTTTTCACCTTCATCTAAAAATTAATAACAATCGAAAACATATTCACATAAAATTTATAAAAAAAAATTATTGTTGAAACTCCTTTATGATTTCATAAAACCTAATCACATTTATATATATGAATTTTGCAAGAGCCACTATGATCTCCGTAAATTTTTATCGATATGTAAATTAAACAATATTTCGACGAGTATTTGATGGAAATGAAACAAAATCATGATTAAATGACGTTTTGTGTTAAGTTTAATCATCCATATACATTAAGTGTTCAGCTTGAAATAATTTTTTAAATTTTGTTTGAATTTTATATCGATTGACTTGTAAGATTACAACACCGACTATACCCATCTATTAAAAATCTACTGTATTATTTAAATATTGTAAATAATTTTATGGGAAAATAATAAAACATAAAAGTAAGTTATTCATTAGATATTTTGTCTACCGAAGAGAATATTATTCGAAGCAAAGTTTATAATATTTATACAATCTCTAAGTTATCTCAATATTGTTTATGATAATTCAGAAGGAAAAACAAAGGTCTAATTTATTATTGCGAAAATAAGAAGCAGTTGTATGAATATAAGAGCATGGTTTACTTAGAAAAAAATTTTATGAATGGCTTTGTGGCTACAAAAAATAACAGTGAAGGTTATAAATATAGGCGTAAAAATTAACCTATTAATAAATAAAAAAAATACTATATCATCTAGAAAAGATACGAGATTGATCATATTTAAAATTGACATCAGGAAATTGTTAAAGTTTCTGTTTTCTATTCAAAAAGCATTCCCCAAAGAACCATATGTGAAGTTGTTGCTATGAATCAAAGATCCACTAGCAGTTTAATTAGAGGGGTTAAGAAAAATAAAAAACAATATTATAGCAACAATATAGTGAGAATGAGTTGGCTGCGTTATTCAATCCAATGAAGCGATGGCTAAAAAACGGGGTTAAGTATCATCGAGGAAAGATACAAAAAAACCAGACCCGAGTCTTTAATATTGCAGAGATATGCGAATAATCTATCATAAGATTCGCTACAGTTCTCTAAATAAAAGTAAAGCAACCCTAATGTATGTCATTAAAATGTGGATAGGGAGGATTCAGTAATATATACGGACGAATGGAAAGATCATAATTATATTTCATCGAAAGAACATGAACATCAAAGAATATATTTATGCATATTTTTTTTTGATTTTCATTCATTAGTTCATACTTAAAATGTGGGGTCATGGAAAAACGAACTGAAGTACAACAATAAAAAGTATATTGATACAAAAAAAACAACATAAAGACGCATGTTTCAAGGTTTTTAGATCAAATTGAATGCGAGGTTTGTGAAGCTCTATTCAACCAAATAAAAATTCAAGAATAATTTTTATGTGTTGAATTATAATTTTATATTTATTTTCATATCATGTTATAAAAATTTTACGATTAAATTTTGTTTTTTTATATGAACTTTATATTAATTTAATCGATTTTAATCTTTTAAGCGCCAGGGGTATTTGTGTATAAATACTATTTCGGGCGAATTTTTAGATTAACCCATAAGTTTCGTTATCATTATAATAATAAAAAATAGTGTATTTGATGGTAGAAACCACTGAAATTGTTAAAAATAAAATCCTAAATCATTCATGCCTACATAAAAATTACCCACACATAATGACAAGATTTTTTCTGGCTTTTAGATCTGTTGTTTTTCGGGTGATCATTTATTTTGGGTTCAAATATGTGATCTTAATATATATGAAGGCGAATAAGCAGCTTTTAAGTTTAATTAATTGATTAAAAACTAAAAATTTCGCTACATCTGAAAAAGAAGTATACGCATAAACAATAGAATGGATGAAAATACTTAATATATTACGTTCTTAAAAGAGATAGGATGCTGGAGAAGATTATATAGATGATGGGAATGACAAAAATATAAATCAAATATGTTCTTATATGCAATTTAAGGTTTCCTTGAACAAATTAGTTAGCTAAGGGTAAAATTAACCAAAAAAAAATTAATAAGAGCGATTATAATCATACAACAGTAGAAAAAGTGCACATGTATATTCAAACCATTTATAAATATTTTCTCTTTTTGAGGCTGCATTTTTTTGGATGAAAATATTAAAATTCGGAGAGAATCAATACCAATGCATGAATATTTAAAAATTTTAGCAATAAAATTGGTAAAGCAATATAAAAAAAATTTTTAATCATATTTAAAATATTGCTGTATTTTCAATTATTTACGTTTACTGTGACTAGTGCTCAAAACAAAAAGAAAAAATTACAATATGTAAGTACACCACTATAATTTATGATAATTCTAGTATTTTTTTTAATAAATAAAAGAATCATATAAATAAAATTTACAATATGAGCAAACGAAATCTCAGAAAAAATTGATTAAGGTTTGAGGAGAAAAATAATAAAGGTTAATAAAGATGATCTATAATTGATTCGACGTATTCATAGATTTTTTAAAATTCCACCTAATTCGAGTTCGTAGCAATACGACGTTTAGGTAATATATGGTTTTTATTTTATGTATATGATTAATCATGTATTTTCTTTTTAAAAAATCAATTTTTATACTTCAACATAAGCATTGAATATTAGGGGCCTATATGGCAGACAAAAATACAATTCGCAAATGATTTATCGATATAAGTAATATAGATACATAAAAAAGGTATTCAATTATAAGATTTCATTTATTATTCATAAATATTTTTTTTATAGCTAACAGTACCGGCAAATGCATTTACTCTAAGAAAGTAAAACCAAATAAAAAATCGAAAAACACAGACTAATCATAAATTTTGTGAAATTATTATCCGTAAATATTAAAATTTATAATTATCACTTGTTTTTGCCAAAAATTAGACATCGACTAATGGATTTCATAAAAATTTGTCGCATGCTTAACGCAGTAACTTGAGTAAATATAATTTACCAGATCTATAATTTTAAAGCAATGCCATTCTATAAGAAAAAAATATAAAAAATTCCATGGATTACGAGATAAAGCTAAAATTTGGCTTTTTTTATATATTTCTTTTGATATTTAGATATAAACAGAGCCATTTTTGTGCCTTGAATTATACTCTTTATGCGGACGATCAATATATAAGCCTTAATGCATAATAAACAAGAAATGGATACAATGGTTTTGCTTAATTGCGTAAATAAGGTTGTGGATTCTATTAAAAAATAAATTATATTACTTTCTCTTATGTTCAAAACCTTGTCACGTTGTTTAAGGACCCCAATAAAGTATATATCAAATCCGAAATTTTTCTATAATTTTTACTGGTTTTGCTGCGTTTACTCTATATCTTGCAGCGAGATGGCATTAAATACAAGTCTATAATTTAAAATGCCTTAACTTTATTATATATTTCTAATTTTGTAAGCATCATTATTTTTTAAAAATTATAGAAAAAGCGTTCAATACCAAATATCTGCGTTTATTTCGATGTTTCAAATGAAAAGATCATTACTTAAATAGCTTATCCGGATGATTTTCTTTGCTATCTTGCAAACAAATCTATGGTTTACAACTTTCCAGATGTTTCATCTTTACGTCTTAAAATTATTTTTTTGGTTTTTAAGAACATATACAGGATTAGTTTCAAAATAATAATCTTCTAAAAAATAAAAAAAAAGAAGGAATATATTGATGATGTTTTCCTGGATAAGGAACAAATCATTTAAATTATAAATAGCCAATAAGAAAATAGCACTGTATTATAAGAAATCATATGCCAAATTTTCTTAAAATTATACTTTTAAACTGTTTAAATTTAAATCTGTAGGATAAATTCATTGAGACATTGCTAGATGTGCATTATGATTATCATTTGTTTATGTGTTGGTATTTTATTCTTACATTTTGATCCATTTTAACTAAGCATACTTATTTTTTTCTGAAGTGGTGCTAATATTTTTACTCTCTTCAATCACATACTTTTCATAACATTATTCATAAATTTTGACTTTTAAAGCTTATAAATTTAAGTGTAATTCTCAATTTTTTGTTTACGAATAAGCTTTGTTTTTTTTTGAAATACATCTTTTTTAGTTCAAAAACATAAAACTGTTGTGATTACTAAATCGATATAAATTATACACTTGATAGACCCCTTACAATAATAACCAATCATAAGATTTTTTTTGCCCTTTAAAACAGTTAAAAGCAATAAATAATTTAATATTATAAAAAATAATCTAAAGAGTAAAAATGGAATAGATAAAAAAATACAAATGTAAAAATTATAATTTAAGTAATTTTAAATAAATTTTATCATATTTTTGAAGCATGTGAATACTCAATAACGGCAAATATAATGCCATTTCCAATTCTTAAAGGCACAAAGTTAATCAAAACAAGTATAAAATTGAATTTATTGGTTTTTTGAAAATATCAGATCAAGGTACGCATTAATTCCATTTAAAAGCCATTTGACAAAAAAAGAGTATAACTTATATTCGAAAGAAATCGTGTAAATGTGATAATAAAAAAAAGAAAATTCATTTTTTATAACTACGTCTTAGTTTTGAAAACACACACTGTAAGCTATATTTGATGTCTACCAAAAAACTTTATAGCAATTGAGAATTTTTCTCAGCATCTGCTACAAATAAATCCTTTGATATGCATGTGAATGCGTAAAGGAACATTATACATTTGTGTTGGATCTATTTTATTGATCATAATAGATTATATCAAACTTATATATATCCACACAATAGACTTTTTATGATTCTTTACCAATTATGTGGTATTCTTTATTTTTTCGTACTATTTATATTATATACATCTGGATACTTTTATCGCAGTGGAATCAACTATATAGTTAAGAAGGCTTCAAAACACTTTTAATGTATATTTTCTATTTTTTTGCGGTAATATAGTCCGTATTAAAAATATATATGGATTATATTAAAGTATATGATTACGTCTCAAAAAATTATAATAAATAATTTATAGGGATTTTTGAAATAATTTTTTTATAATTTTTGAAATTATGAGCTTTATTTTCTATTACGGGTGATTTTAAACCAAATATTTGTACTCTGCTGCTTCATTTTATGTTTAAAAAATCATATATTGACATAATAATTCTTTTAAAGATTCTTTGTTTTAATCGATTACTTAAATTTATTTTACATTAATTTAATGATTATTTTCAGTATATTTTGCTTGTTTTAATGTATCAATATTTTAGAAAATATAAAATATCATTAAAAAAAATCGAAAGTATTGATTATAGCATAAGATACAGAAATTTTTTTTAGAAAAATAAATTAAAAAAATATATGTATGAATACATGCTAAAAAATAAAATATATTTATTGAAAATTTTATTTGCAGATTTGGCAAACAAAAGTAGAATAACTTTAACCGATAAATATATAAGATATATTAACTTTGCCACAAAAGCTGGATTATTTAGTTTTGGAATATAAAGTTGAAATTTTTTCGCAAAATCCGATAATTTTATTTTGCTTTATTACGAAGCATTGCTTCTCGGGGTGTTATTTTTTCCCTGGCAATTTATAGACCATAGAAATCATTTAAATTCTTGTGATGTCAATATTGAATCTTTTGAATTGGGATAATTATTTCAAAGGTATTATAGGTATGTTTTCATTGACCAATATATTTTTTGGCATAAACTGGTAGCGAAATTGTATATGGGAGCTATTAAGGATCAAATAGTGTTTAATCTTCTGTATTTTTTTTTAATTTGAGATTTAACAAGACTGTTTAGAAAAAAATACATGTATCTAAAAAATAATAGAATAGTTTTAAAACGATATCATAATAAAAAATCATAAACTTTTAGCACCGATTGACTACTAAAACAAGCAGTTTTTTTATATTTCAATCATATTTTATATTATACTACCGTGAAAAGCATTATAAATTTTAGAAAGGGATATCAAATGTTGATTTTACATCTATTTATATGCTGTATCTAATATATAAGCCTTATGATGATTCAAAGTATTGTTTATAAAATATTTATTGTCTTTTTACGCCAAAAACTTATATTTTAGTATAAACATTAAAATAGCAATTAAATGGAATCAAAATATGTTTTTTTTCAAAAGAGCATATAATAATTATGGTTTTTGTTTAGTGTAAATAAAAAAGAACATTTGAACATTAGAATAAATTTATAGCCTAGATATTATCATAAAAGCATGAAAAATCAGAAAAATCAAAGACAATGAAGCAATAAAGTGATATGAAATTATAATATTATTTTTATACGGGGATATATTCGATCTAAGAGGAAATCTGTGCCATATTTTTTATAAAAATAATATTTTAGGAAAAGAAAGCATGAAAAATAAATTTAATTTGTTTTTATTATATTTTTCCTGTAAATATTGCTATCAATGCTCATTTATAACCTAATTCATACAAAATTAAGTTCTACTTTTTTTCTTTATACTCTGTTATGATGGCTATAAATAACAATAACTATTCAAATACTATCATCGTATTATAAATCTAATGGGGTTTTCAGCGCAGAAAAAAAATAAAATATCTAATTTTCCAAATATACATATTTTTCGATAAATGAGATCTTTAACAGCTTTTATGAAATCCCCAAAATTATAAGTACTAGTTTATATGCTAAGTCCTATACTTTTTATATTTTAATGTGAGAAAATTTGAAGGGTTCAATAGAATGGTTTTGATTTATGCATTTTTTAATTCCCATATATTTATAAAATTCGCAAATATATCTTCTCGTATCAAGCTTTATTATATCAAGCTTTTTCTCTGTTCTGTTTATTAAGGATATTCTGCAGCTTAGGTTGACATTCCCAACTACTTAATATACGAATTTCGGCATTTTGAAATCAAAAGTGCAAGTTTATGCAGAAAATGGTTGGAATTTATTTTAAATTACAAGTTTACTGATTAAATCACTTGATTATCGGGTATATAGTTTTAATACATAATACCACAAGTTATCTCTAAATTTCTTAAAAAGTGTATAAACTAACATGTTAAACACAAAAAACTTGAAAGGATCTTTTGAGCTTTTAAAAACATACAATACACACTGAAAATGAGCTCAGTTTCAAAAAATTATTCAACGAAAAAATGTTAACTGTCATAATTACAATTAATAGATATTAAAAAATTCATAATGTGACAATTAAAGGGTTTTAATTATAAATGGTCAATTTATTTCATAGTAATACCCTATCAGTGTGTTTTATATATGATAAAAAAAGAAAACCGCGCACTACATATTAATTTAAATGTATTTGGAATATTAATAATTAAAGTCTATCTATTAAAGCAGCAAATTTGATTTTATTTGGATTTAAAAAATCCGAAAACACTTCACTTCTAGAATTTAAAGCATTTTTTTGTTAAATTACTTATAAATTTATTGTTTATTAGATTCTATTTAATATTTAACAAAGGTTTATATCATAAGTTACTTTTTAGAATATAAAATTGACCAAATAAATATATAGATAAAATAACCCCAGGAAATTTTTATTTTTCTATCCAAGAGTTCTATTACCATACCAATAACTATCAAATATTTTTGCGCATCCAAACCTTAACAAATACATATAGAAAATATAAGAACTACCATAAAAAAAAACAGTGAAGCCTACGAAAGAATAAAAATCAAAAACTACCTTACTTTTGCAAAAAACCAACGATTAAGTCTATAAATAATCAATTCAGTTCTAAGCGTGGGATTTAACAAGAAAAATATGATAGGATAAAATATATTATAAATGAATTTTCTATTTATATATATAAGCAGCAAATAAAAATTATAAAATGTATTTTACCTATTATTAGAGTAATTTAAAGTTTATTTTTCTACGATATGCAACTTTTGGATCATGAAAAAAATTATAGAATACATTATTGGCTTTTTTTAAGGACAAAAAAAAGTTTAAACTTATCTTATAAATAAGCCAAAAGTGAATATTAATATAGAAAAATAAAAATAAAAAAAGAATAAGAATAATATTAAAAATAGAGACATTTCTAATTTTCTATTGACTAAATGGTAAAAAGAACAAACAGGCGGTATTCTTCACTGGTTTTTAGGCATTATGTGATCTTAAGCTTCTAATAATTCAATAATTCCCTTTAAGTAATAATGCTATAATCCAAAATAAGAATATATGCGCACACTATTTAAAAATACAGAATAATACATTTTTTTAATTTGGGTGGAGATTAAAGAAATTTAGGATTTTAGCTTTTTGCACTTATATACCCTAAAAAATGACTTTATCGTCAATAAATATGATTAAGCCTTATTAGCAACATTTTTTCAATCAATTTATTAATTTTTTGAGATGAAAATATATTAGTGAAAAAATTTCTGTAAATTATGCTTAATATGAAATAATATTCAGCCACATTAAAATCCACATCACCTAAACTAAGTTTTTTTACAAACATAACCAATGAAATTTATACAGATATATAATTACACAGAAACACCCTACTTTGCAGGACTAAAGCAAAAAAAAACGCAAAGATGTTTTGATGTCTATAATATAGATACAGGTATTCAGTGCGTCTACAAAAATGATCATATTTTACTTCGTTCCAAGGCTTGAAAGTTCTTCTGAATGATAAATCTGACATTAATATTGTTTTATTCACAGATCAACATATATCTTTACTTAAACCATCAATTAGTTCTTTTAATCTTTTAAAAGGATGAATAATATTAATAGTAGGTAAATATGGTACTGAATGTAGCTTGGATTTTTCTAGTTTTTATATATAATAAAACATTAAAATTTTTCTGTGATGATTTTTTGACCCTTATTTTTCTATTTTACATTACATTAGAACTTGAGATATGCAATTTTAGGTTTATTATATACCGTCTCTATTAAATCAAAAGGAACCCCTAAAGGGTAAGATTTATAATTGATTCTAAGAGGCCCAGAAGATGTATCAATAGTAAAACACATATAGAAACAGTTACTAATAATGTATAAAATATCCAGCATTATCTTGTATAAGATGTTAATCTTGTTAAATTATACAAAACGGATACAAAAGATAGTGAAGAAAGTGATCCAGGCTATTTTTATCAGGGATATACCAATTTAACACATTCTACTGATCTAAATAATAAAATTATGGGTGTGACCACCAAAATGGGGCTTTCGGATTATTATATCATTCACAGTTTTGAAAATAGATAGTTAAATCTACTTAATAATTAGAAAAGTACCGTAAAAGACCATTGAGTGACCCATACGAAAATTAAAGGATTGAAATTTTTGAAATACAATATAATTCGAGGGGATGAATTGCACGGAAAATAATATAAAAGAAGTAAAAGAATCACATAACTATTAATCATGGTTTTTAAACTTTTAAAATAATATAAAAACAATGAAACACAAAACACATAAACAGAAAAAAATAATGATTCTCTTACTGGGCCGAAGATAGGTTGCCAAATTTGCCAGGTGTATTTTTTAAAACCCAAACATAGACTAAACAATTTAACAGTTTTTTTGAAAAAATATCATGCATAAATCAGTGATTTATTATATTTTCTATGAAAGAACACAAAAAGGTATTATGAGACAATCTAATCAGCCATATATGCGTGAAATATAAAATTTCATACATAAAAATAGTGAAATATCACGTATTTATATTAAGTATGCTTATTTTACTAAAATATTTTCGATTTATAGACGCAGTTATATTCGTGAAATAGCAAGAACACATTCATTATATCTAAATTCGCCAATAGATTGCTCAAAATAAAAATTCACAGAGAATTTAAGGACGTTGAATATACACAAATTTTTGGCATTCTAAAAAAAAAATAGAAAAGCCTATTAAGCCGCACACGCAAGTTTAATAGGATTTCAAATGAAAAAATGCACATCTCAAAGACTTGATTAAAGAAAAAATCGTTTTTACACCAAAAAAGAAAAAAAACATAAAGAAAATTGATATTATCTATAAACTGTAGATATACCTTAATAATTAAAACAAAAAAGGATTTGTGTATGCGCTTGGCGCATAATATTCTTCATTTGAATATTGTACTAGGTGACTTTGTATAAAAAGAAAATGACCTTTATCTGAATATAAATTGCACTAATTTATTTTATAATATGTTTTGCAATAAATGGCATATATTCCTAATCATTCAATATATTTCATGATTATCAAGATTAATAATCATAAAACTCCATGAAATTTATGTAAGTTGTCAAAAGCATTTTCCCGGCCTGTTTTTAATGATAAATTAAAGAATCAGCATGTAGAAAATCGACAATACGAATATATTATTCGTTTATTATGTACATAGGCCTAAAAATTAATTACGAACAATTTCAAAATTTAATTTTTTAATGTAGAAAGACAAAGATCCAAAGGCGTCTTTTTGAACTATATTTAATAAAAATACCTAGTTCTAAACGGTTACTGACTTGTGATAATATAAAAAATACCCAATTTTAAATTCGAAGCACGTTAAATATTGTGCCTACTACGAAACACTTCAATTGAAATCTAACGATATCGCATAATGTAAGTAACAGACGTTATATATGGGATCTTGGAATTATAGATCCAATAATACAAAAAACATATTGTACACGTTTCGGGCGTTTTTGCTAATAAAACAGCAAATTTAAGAATTTTTGTCATATAATTAAATATTATTTTATAATTAGAATAATATTTTTATTTAAGGGTAAATTTTTCTTTAACTTTGAATGTTTGTTCGCGCAAAAGTTTAACTTGCTCTATATTACAAATTTTTTAGATTCACTTTTCAAGCCCATTATCTTTATAGTCTTCTCAATACATATCTACATTCAAGACTTTATCATTCAAGTGTTTTTCTTTATTTGTTTTTGCGAAATAAGGATTTATAACAAGATTATAGAAATAGACAAGCGTAGTTTCTAAGTGAAGGTACCATAGGGCCTGATATGGAGGTTCCTAGGTAATTCAAATTGCTGCTATAATTATCATATTAAAAAAATCTTGTCACATGTGGGAATCGGAATGATGTTGACTTTATATGTACAGATGAAACAATGTATAGAATAGAAAACTATGCTTATAGACACGCAAAAAGTTTGCTTACTATATTTAAGATATATACTGACCATAAACTTATGCTTAGAAAATACATGAAAATTTAACAAAAATTATTGAAGAAATAGGTTGTGCTGTAAGGGATAAATATCTGAAAGAAACAAAATTTTAAGAAATGGAGGTGAGATCAAATATATTTTGAAATTAAGTTAGTAGGTTCTGCTTTGGACGAATTCACGGGTGATATTAAAATATAATTTTTAGCTTTATTGTTTTAGACTTTTAATTTATAGATTTATTAAATATTTGGCACAGTAGCTTAATTTATACTTAGAAAATTTGTTTAATCTATACATTTATCTGACTTTATACGTAAATAATTGAAATTTGTACTTTTAGATAATAATTTATTTCATATATTATTTTCCTCAACAATAATTTTTTTCTATTATTTTTTATATTT
Source organism: Rhyacophila brunnea (assembly GCF_057557595.1). Lineage (NCBI taxonomy): Eukaryota > Metazoa > Arthropoda > Insecta > Trichoptera > Rhyacophilidae > Rhyacophila > Rhyacophila brunnea. The sequence continues at coordinate 524,824 of NW_028232813.1, read as the reverse complement.
GTTAATCTAAATATAATATAAAATAACCTGTAAACATAATGTTTCTTTCCAATGTAAATTTTCATTCTAGTGGGAATTAAATTTATTCTCAACAACAATTTTTTTTTAAATAATGTAGTTAATTAATTTTTTTGTTAATATAATTATTATTTTTTTCATAAAAGTGTAAGAATTAAATTATATCATATTTCATAGCATGAAATAGTATGGTAAGAAAATATCATACATGGCACTGACATAACTCTAAGTCTTATACGAAATCGGGGCATATATCAAACTATAAGATTGAGGAAACATTCTAAACTAATTGATCTTAGGAAGAGAAGAGGTATCGAAGAAGATGCAATGGAATGATATAAACACGGGAAATAGATATGATGTGCTAATGGGAAATTAATCACGTTTTTCTTGAAGAAAAAATTGAAATTAACATAAGATAAAACTATAATAATTATATATATCATATACAATAGTTTCAATTCACTTCATTCACACCTTAATTTTAATAATATTTGTAAATATAATGAAAGTTCACACTTTTTTTTGTTTAAATTAACACCTGTGATGACCACAAATTTTATATGATCAAGATTATTCATAGTATTTTATTTTTATATTTTCTTGGTGAGGTATTGAATTCGTGGTTTTCAGTTGTTTAGTTATCGTTTATTTAGAAATAAATATATTATCTGCCTCTAAAATTATTTTAATTTTAGTGTTAGTATCTCTGTATTTATGAGCTTCTATTTGTGTTATGTTTTTAATTGATTCAAATAATCTTTTGCATATAAAGAGGTAAAAAGTAAAAAAAACAATTAAACCGAAAAGTGATGTAGCAAAGGGTTTCGATCTTCTTCTAAGTAATGATCTAAATCTTATTTATATCATTTTTCTGGGTTTCTTTTAGATCTTATTATCTAAAGGAATAGAAAGTGGATATATAAGCAATCACTATGAAAGACAATAATTAGAATACTTATAATGGCTTTCCAAATGTGGTTTTCCGAATTTTTTTGTGGCAATAAATATGATGATCCAGTAAAAGAACATGACCCACGACAAAAATTATTCTATCATATTATTCTTTAATCGACAATAGAAAAGTATATACTGTATAGAAACCAAGATTTATTTATATATTGAAAAAAATACCAAAAAATGCTAAAATGTATTTCTGAGACTTAACATGATGGCTCTAAAGTTGAGTAAAAATGTTAAAACTGGCGGTTTTGTAAATTCAATGAAATTGAAGGACTATATCTCCGAAAAAGAAATATTTACGCTTTTATTAGAAATTATGGGTGTATATATGACACCATGATAGAAATAAAATAAGCAGCTTAAAAATTATGAGACGAAACACAATACGAATAAAATAAATCTATCAAACATTACGCTTCAATTACTAAAGAAACATCGGAAGATTAACATTTTACCATGAATCGTTGCACCGATATTCAATATTTGTTTTTCTAAGATACGAATAGTTACAAAACTGATTATTACAGATCTTAAATGAAAACCAAATAAATATTTAAATTCACGCTAATTTTGATCAAAATAATCGCTTCATATATTTATTACTAAAAAAATTGTAAGAACTGAATATTTATTCCATTTTTACATTCTAACAATCGGGTATCATTCAAATTTTGTGTTTAATATAGGATTGAAATTTTATTACATTTTAAAGGTGATAAATCATTTAAATACTGAAAACGAAATAGGTTAGTAAAATTAGAGTTTTTAAATGTCTAAAATTTATAATTCTAATAAAAGATACTTAATGGTAATTTTCTTCTGTGTTCTTGTTCTTTGAATATAATTCTTTTTATTTTTAAGATTTTTTATTTATACGTTAAAAATATTTTTTTTACAAAATTAATGCACGAAGATGTAATCAATCCTTAAGGAATATTAAAATTTTCCTTAAAGCATCTTTTGACCTCTTCCTCTGTTCCATCTTTATCAACAGCAGCTCTTCAGTCGAATGATATGAGTAAAAGTGTTTTGCAATTTTCAGAACTTGCATATAGGCTTCATCTACATCTGTGATTTATAACTCTTTTACATATTTTAATATAATTATGTGATCATCATATCCCAAGTCATTACATATGGTATATTTTTGCTTTGTATTTTATTATTAAACCAAGTTAATACGTCAAGATACCATGCTTATCATATTTCTCATTCTAAACTTTAGTTAAGTTTGATGGTTTAGTTATAACTATCTCAATAAACGCAATAATATTTAATTTCTTATTATTTAAAATTAACCTAGTCTATTTTGTTTGATTAGTACATCCGTTATATTTCTGTTATCCATCTTTTTTCAGCATGTTCATTTTTGGGTATCTCTTGTACTGGTGGGTACACATCATATTGGTCTTCACATAATTGTAGCGCCTTGATAAAATATAATGAAACCATCTTACGATATAATTGTGCCCTTGGGTATAATCACGTACTGACATTATCTTGCATCTATTTTCCAGATTACTGGATGTTTTTATGGCTTTGATAAAATGTGGATATTTCATCCTCTCACCGAAATACACATTTCTGCCTTAAATGAAACAGATTTCCCTCTTCTTTACTTGGCATAATTTTCTATATTTTATTCACCTTGTTTTCTTCAAATAAATCAATCATATAATGATTCCATGTTTCGAAATATATTAGGAATAATTTTTGTTTTTTATTTACATAATAAACTTTCTTGTTGCTTTTTCTTCAATGCCTCGTAGTCGATAATGTCTATATGATGTTTATTTTTGTGTTAGTCTTTAATTAGTGAGAGAATTATTTTGTTATCTTTTTCTACTTTTAATATTACGGCTTACCCGCGAGCGGTTTTTGATTTTTTTGGGCGTTTTTTTCCTGCTGGTAAATCTTCTTCATGGTTTTAATAAAATATATCATAGCCTATGTTTCTATTATTTTCTCTTTATATATAATATTAGTTTATTACTGGACTGAAGGAGCATGAAAAATTCGTTTTAAACATAGGTTATCTTATAATCGTGCTTAATGTATTCCCCGGCTCTAATTTTAATGCGCATGTATGGTAATTAAAAATTAAATTCGTATATTCATTAACAGCTATGCAAAAATTTCCTGCATTTAGTTTAATCATAAATAAATTGTTATCGAAATGAATCATATGTTTCTAATTTTGCATCTATTTCCTTTTATCAAATGCCAAAATATATTTATAAGCGGGTTGGCCCTCAATAAATTTTGCTTCATACACACATATTTCATGGTTAGTGGTAAATTATTTTTTTGAGGCCTCTGTATTAAAAAGTTTATCATTTAATCTGTCATAGGCTTTGTCTTTCGGGATTCTTTAATATTAATTTAAGATCATTTATGAACAAATGATTATTTATTGTACAAGAGCTTAAATCATCTACTACGTTAAACCCCGGGAAAAGTTCATTAAATTTTCAGCTCAGATCATGTATACATTAAAGAAATAAAAATAAGACACTGGCTGTATCCTTGTAGCATTGGCTTATTTATTCTTATATTAATTTTTTATTCTTAGTCTGATACTCCTTTTGCACAATACATTTTTAAGCAAAGACGTAATTCGGTTTGGGTAGATATAAGTTGCTAATACATTTATGCTTGTACATATTTTACATAATATCACACGCATTTTTATAACAATCCATGTTTATACAGATTATTTAAACGTTATTTATATATATTACAATAAGTATTATAGTATGTTCTTTTTCTCCTTGTACCTTATTATTGATTTTAACTGGTTTTCCCTAATTAATCCTCTTATCTACACCTCATATTGAGCGATTTTTAAAGCAGGCTTCTAGTTTACTTGTCTAAGTTAAACATACACGTAATTGGTCTGAATTAATTGCCTATTTTATTTTTCTATTTTTAGTATAAGATTTTTTGTACCAGAATAGAACTAAGTCAACTTTTTTTTATTTTTCGAATATTCTTTTAGTATAATTTGATGCATGAATTTATATGGATTTGTAATTTTTCAATAAAGAAATTACCAATTCCATCTGGTCCTGCGGCTTTACAATTAGAACTATTCTTATTATTACATCGAATTCGAGATCTGTTCTAAAGCATGTTTTTTATGGTTTTTGTGTTGATGGAATAAACAAAATAACGCTTAAAACTATTTTTTCGCTATCTTTCTAATTTTTTAACCACATTTTTATCCTAGATTAATAATCGCTTCATTTGATGCATCGATTGTATAGTTATTGTTGGTCAAAACTATTTAAAAAAATCACATTTTAAACTCAAAATCGGTGTTTTTTTGTAAAGTCACATCTTTTTTGTACAGCTCTATTTTTTTCTCATTTATTCTTTCTTTGCATGTGTTCGTTTAACATTGTTTTTAGATGATGATCTATATCTAGGGACATTTTTCTTATTAGAATCATTTTTATTCATCTCTTTAGTTCGCATTTTTTAATTTACTACGGTTATTTTGACGTTTTCACCATCAAATCGTTCGACTGCCGCTTTTCACCCATTTTGGGAATCAATATCTTCATAGCACCAATGTTAATTTCCACCAGGGACAAATTACATTAAAATTTCATGCTATAGTATTTGGGAGTTCCTCTCATGCGAAGTGTGACATACAATGAAAGCCTTCAGAATTACTGCATGGACATCTTAAAACCATTCATCCAAACTTGAATCTTTTAAAGTTAAGATCGATTTTAAAATCAAATATCTTTTCGATGTTTGTGAAGATGCATCATTGCTTTCGCATCTTTAAGCTCAGTTACAGCCACAGTTTTGCATGATTTATTTTTGATGTGCTCTGCTTCTCCTTTTTCTGTTGTTTATTTATAATATAGTTTTTTATAAAAATAAAATAGAAACTCTTAGGCACATGAATTTTTAATAAAACAATTAATCGACCAGAGCTTCCTATGCGCCCGATTTTGATTTTTTTTTGTCTTGGATTGAGATTTAAATTTGAAAAATTATAGTTAAATAAGTGTTTTTTTCAATGTAATCTGGTTTCTATAAATAAAAAGTATTTATTTAAGACTTTTGGTTTAGAATGCACACCTCAGTGCCATTGTTATATCGAAATAAAAAATATAAAGAAAAAAAGATAATTAACATATGGATTCACGCATTCCGGTTATAAAATATTATAATCAGAGAATTATAATTTTTTTCATGCTTATGCTCAAAATAATACTTTAAAGTGGTATTTTATAGCTTTCAGGGCCTACCAAACGAAGCCCGTGTTTTCCGCAAAATAATTTCTATCTTACTAAATGCTTATGGGTTTTAAAAGGATAAATAAGAACTATAAACAAAATATCAAACATTATAGTCATAAATTTACAATGAATTTATCCACTAAAAGTTATAAAAGGGTAGGGGCATTGTTTATTATTTAGCCGAGACAAAAATTTAAAATACATTTAAAACACAATAAAAATAATTGAAATTAACAATAAAAAAACCATGAAAATAATTATTTCGCAAAGTTATCAAAAAATATAGATATGTAAAACAATATAATTTAGTCCAAAAATAAAACCCGATTGCTTAAATTAAACACAATGATTTTTTAATAGAAGTAGAATATATGACTTATTATTTGTATCATAATCACAAGAATCATAAAATATTAATTATTCATAATTTATGGAGGATGCGTATGCGCTGTTGTTTTAGAAACGCTCTAACAAGCGGCTTTAATTACAGCCACAACGCACCCCAGATTCATGTGAATTATAGTAAAACGATTACCCACGAATTTGAAGGGGTCTGTTAAGACCTGGGAATAAAAACATCACGAGACATTTAAGACAGGAATAAATTGGGACGTTGATATTTAAATGAGCAAACACCATTGAAATTAGAATAAGCCTACTATTTTCAGCAAGAATATGGGTAATTTAAAGTGATGATTGCATAATTCACCAGCAAAGGAAATTATTAGACTCACATGCATTATCCATGTCGATTACCGCCTGGTAAAACAGGCACCATTCAAAGAGATCAAACATTTTACAGAAAATATGAAGGAGCAAACGCAAGGATGCATCAGCTAAGCAAAAGTTCGTAATGTTAATTATTTAACTTTTGAATAAGAGGATATATATCAGTAACAAAGTAAAAAAATGAGTAATTGCGCCTCATATTGTATACATTATAAATGATGCAATATTTTATTTTTATTATTTTTCTACTAGTTTTTTTGTCTAATTTATATAAGATAGAAATCTATTTTATATTTATATACCATAATTTTTAGTTTTAAATTTTAATTTATTTTTAATGACCGATTTGTTTTCAGAAATATAAATTTTAAAAGTAATGGCGAACATTTTAACAACGTGGTATTTTGTTTATTTTTAAATTTATAATTAAGATCTCATAAATTAAAATACTTATATGTTATTTTTTGTTTTTTATATTATCGTATTACCGATTAATTGTGTAAATTATAAGTATATTTTAGACTGAACAGAAATTTATTTTAGAAAATTTTCTATATTTTGCTCATACATTTTTAAGATCTCATAATAATTTTCAGTAACAGTTTGGTTTTCGCAGGAAAATCTAGAGTTAACAAGATTATCATAATATTCATTTACAGATAAATTTACATCTAAATGTTTAGCAAATGAAAATACGTGTATCTGATCTTTTAATTCATATTTGGATTTCGGTTGCTTAAAAAATTTAACCTCTGATCTTAGATTCTGTGCTTCAATATTTTTATTTGTATCTGATTTAAAAATTAGACGAATAAAAAATACATTAAAATTTACCAATATGATTGAAAAAGTCATCTTGTCACCATTATTTGAAAGGTTGTACCTTTTTACGGTCGCTTGTTGTAGATCAATTTTTTCATCTTTCGAAATAAATTTTTTATCCATAACAGACTTGAAATATCCGTAACAATTTAGTCTATCGCCCTTTGTGTGTTTATCTACAAAGTATTCAAATTTTCGTGCAATTATTTGTGTATAATCAGCATTAGATTTTATAAATTCAAGATATAACTTGACTCCGTACTTTAAACATACCTCATAAATCGAATTTTGATTTTTTTCAGAGATGGGTAGATCACCAGAATAGGCATGTAGTATTTGAAAACATGCCTCATAGCTAGAATGCCAAAAATAATCTACTAAGAAGGCATTTTTATTTTCCATTTGGGAAAATAATGCGGGATTCACTGGCTCTTCTACAAGAATAAAAAGACAATCGTCGGCGTACTTCGAAAAATATTCATCCTTTTTTGGCATCGATTGAACATTTCTGGAATTTAATTCTGTTAAAATCACATCCGACATTGCAGTATTATTGTATCTGTTTGTTTTTAGATTATAATATTTGGTCTGAAATATGAAAGTTTCTAAGCTAACTTTATGAACCTCTAACATGGACAAGATAACAGAAAAAATATTCTTCTCTGGATTTTCAGCATCTACTATATAATTATTATAGGTATTTGTTTCATGAGTGTGCAAACATGAACTGTTATTTATTGAATTTCGGACAGAGGGGAAACATAGATCCGATATATTTTCTCCTTTTTGAATTTTGATATCATAGTGCGGATTTTGGTGATCAATTAAAAATATTTTAATGGCAATAAAATTTCTTTTCTTGTCAAGGCTAGATTCATTCAATACACCTAGATCGTTAATAAAGGCATTTATATTTTCATCGGATATTCGATCTGATCCACCTACTGCTTTCAAAGAGATTTCATAGAATAATGTGGTTTCTTTTACATCCATGATATTTCTAAGACAAGATTCTTCAACTTTTTCTTGGAGCTTTTTAATACTTTTAGCTTGTGGGTCGGTTTGTGCAGACCATACATACAGTATGCTTATGTGTAAACTAATAAAAATTTTAAAAAAATAGTGCATCATAATTACTTTAAAAAAACTTATATTGAAACATTTATTCGAAATTTATGAATAAATTATAGAATCAGTGATCCTTATTTTCATTGATCATCTAATATTTTTCAAATCTAAAATTATTTGATCGATGTCTTATGCAAAAAAATTATTCATATTTTTTTATTAAAGACTTTATTCTGGCAAGCACGTCTAAGTTGTAATCAAGCCTATTATAAATATTCTTTACGCATAACATATCAGATATTTTCCACCCAAATTAACAAGCAAGTGTTACGTTTATTTTTAGAACATTCTTTTCCATGGTATACAACCCTGTCAAATTCTGGAAATCCTATTATCAGATTAATATTTTTCATATATATATCATAATTATCAACTAAAAAAACACCATATTAATGGCGATATATATAGTAGAGAAACACAATATGTTCATATAAAATACTTTATTAAAAATAAACTTATAAAAATTAAAAAATAATTGTAATCATAATGATGAATCCCATTTATCTTTTTAATAAAATCCGTGACTAATTGTGGCCAAATAAACAGAGATGCTCAGTAGAGTTAGTTTAATTCTTGAATAAGTTGTTTTAAAAATAACATTGAAAATATAGACTTTTTTTTTCATGATTAATATTTAATCAGATCAAATTGAAATTAAGAATTTTTCAAAAGATCCCCACTTTTAAATATTTTTTGTATTTAATGATTATGATATATTTTTTAATATTTAGATTTTTATATTTTTTGATTAAGTACACTGCAAGATTAATTAAATCATCGAGTAATAAGTTGGAAATATGGCACGAAACAATGAATTCACAACCATATCAAAGTTACTATCAATTCATCTGAATTTAGACAAACAAATGTCATTTTAATTTATTGTGCTTTTATGTCCCAAAAAATTTTGGTAATTTTATATTATATATTTAAATAAACCATATTAGTATTCCATGTAATACATAAACTTAAATTATCTTCAAAATAAAATGCTCAATATGCCTGTAAGACTATTCATTTCTATGAATAAATCGTCAAACCATATCAAGGCATAAATTCAAAATATAGGATTGAGACACCCTGTAAATGAGAAGAATTATCTAAAAATTTTAAGAGAAGTGAATATAGACAAGAGTATAATTATGGTGTGTTCTGGGAATTAAATAAGTCAAGCTTAAAGAACAAATCTAAAATTACAATACCAAAATCAACCCGTAAATAAAGTTATTATTAAATAGATCATAGAAATAAATGAAAATTGTCTATCACACCATTTCTCTTTAATATAATTAATATACGTATAAAAGGTCTCTTAAAAACCATTCTACATATTAGTATCCGGATTTCAGCCCCTTTCCATTTCTTATAACTTAAAATCCACCTTTTTCAATTTATTGTTAAATTTTCCTATTTTAAAGTAAAAAAAATTCAGCAAGGCTAGATCTACTGTTCAAAGTAAAAACAATAAAAAATAATTATACTAAATAAAAATAGAAATAAAAAAGTTGGATCTAGAGCTGCATTCATATATGTAATAATGGTTTTCACACACGAAAACTACAAAATTCATTCCAATTTAATTGTTAAAAATGCCTGCATGATCCTGGTTAATGTGGTGATAAATCCAATAATTAACAAAAAAATTCAATATCAAGATAATATTAGGCGTCAAAGTTTAAGAAATTTTACAGCACGTCTGCATGAAAAATAAACCTACAGCGCTTTGAAATAATATAAATGGGTATATTTGTGTATTTTAGTAGAATAATGTTTCGCGACAAACCCAAGACATGAAAATCTCTCTATATAGTTTGTATGATTTTTTTGAAAATGCCTGAATCACGGTGATTAAGAGTTAAGAGAAGTGTGTTCGGATATCAGATTTTATGTAGCTGCTAAGAATTTGTTGCAATGATTAAAGTGAAATTCTAAAAATGAAAAACACAAAACTATAATTAAAAATTTAATAACATCAAAAAATAAGAGATAGATATAACAGATTAAAAATAATAACATGCATAAACTCAATATATGCGATGTTAATTACGCAAATAGGGTTCCTGTCATGGGGAAACAATCCATAATGCCCTTATTGGCTTTGATTGCTTGCCTTTGCATTTGGGAATTTAGTCAAGTTATTTTAACGATATGAAAAAAATAATTTTAGTAAAAGCTAAGCTTACTTTTACCGTGGGTCGGCCATACAGTTTTTTTAGTATCCCTTGCATCTAGATAATATTAATTACCAAAATGCTAATTTGCTATACTTTCTTGTATGAGTGGACTAGCACTTTATATAACCTAAATTTAAGATCATAAGTCGAATATTTACACGACTAAACCATTGTCAATAATGCATTAACGCAATTTATAGAACAACAAGGGCAATCACTCTCGAGTTTCGATTTTCTTGTATTTATTTATTTATTTATTTAGGTCACATAAAATTTTACACTGTATAAGTTTCATCGTTTAAATATATTTTTTTGATGTAGAATCAGTTCTCTTAGGGCTAAAAAGTGTTGTAGTGGGTGTGAAAATAGCAGATGATGATCATAAATTTCATGTAAGCCTTAATTTTATCATAGTATTTTGGCATCGAATTTTTGTTGCATAAACAGATATTTAGAACAAATCCTTGCTAAAATCAAATATTTTTTGCATAAGTACACAGCGACTTGTGTTAACCAAATTTTCTAAATTGATGCTAGAATATAAATGTTATAAAAACAATTAGTTATCTGGCGGTAAATTTTTATACAATAATATAAGTTAAGGGTTCAGCATTTAGTAAAAATAGCAAAGCATATATAAAATAATCCATTCTTTAATTAAATTTTGTTTTTTTTATTTTAAAAATATTTATTGATGTTCACAGCCGACTAGAAACTTAAATAATTTTTTTTTTGAAAAAAAATCAGACTAAAATGTTCTTCTAGCCAATTCTTAACTGCTTTAAATCAAATGAACTGGGATTTAATCATGTGAAATGATAATTTGTAAACACCATCCCGCATTTAAAAATTTAATAAAAAACTTCGTAGATACTGTCTAAATTCATATATATACAAGTATTCATAATATATACTTACATTTTCACCTAGTTTTTTTGTTGAAGCTTCTTTACACGTTTTTTTTCTAAAAAGTGTATTTTAGTTAAAAAAAAATGTAGAAGACAACAAATTTAAAAATTGATAAATAATATATAAATAAAAATTAAGTGTTAGAAAATGCGTAAAATTATAAACTCGCTATAAATAAAGTTTTAATACCGTACCTATAGTCATATTATATGCTACAGCGAGCATTTAACTGACATAAATTTACCGAACTAAATATATTTCAATAATATTATATCAGAAATCTCGGTAAAATGAATTTGATCTACGCCAAACTAATACGTGGCGTATATTTAACGTGTTGTTAAATTATACTGTCAGCTCGTTTTGCAATATTTGTTTCTATCTTGAAAATAATTTACGTCATGAAGTTAGGAATCCATAAATGAGTATATAAAAATTATCTAAGTCTAGAACTAAAAGTGCGATAATGTTGAGTTTCTTGAAATTGAAAGATGGTGGGAATCATAATAAGATATTTTATAGCGAGTAGTGAATAGAACGAAGCCAACCATGCACGAACTCATAGAAAATAATGTTTTCACTGATTTAATACTACAAAATGATATGCGGGTGCATATTTTTGCTTTGTTAAATCAACAGAAAGTTGTTTATCATTAACTTAGTTTTAAATATTCAATCAAAAAAACACAAAACACAATATTTCATCGAACAATGTGCTGTAAAAGGTTAAATTCGGAAAAAACAGAACGTAATATAATATAAACATATATTTGGTAATGTTGATAATATTAAGTAAAGTTCGGGTTGTTTTAATGAAGAATCTGCTGTAATAAATCGAAAAATGAACATTTTATTGTATTGGTTTACACGTTATTTTAGAAAAGTTGTGAACATATTATTATTCTATGATTTATATCTAAAAATATTGTTTTTAGAATCCAGGAATTTCATTTAATACGCAACTATGAATTATTTATGCTTTTTGATATTTTGAATATTTTATTTAGGTATTTATTAGATTTTAATTCATCTTAAGGTTCATTTATACTTAATTGATTTTATTTTGAACGAATATTTTAACTAAATGTATCTTATATCATTTTTCTGTTTATTATGAATATATTATTTGTTCATTCTTGATGTTTTTTATTTTCTTTTACTATAGTTATATAAAGATTTCATAGTTAAAATTAAACGTAGACTTTATTTTTAATTAAGCAATGCAAGCCAAAGATCATTTCTATGTTGTAACATGGGATGATAAAGTTGTAGCGAGATATCATAAAATGTATCAGAAAAAACTCGACGTTTCAAACCTAGTTTGGCATATACATATAAACTATAGGATTTACGAAAATTCTCCACTAGTAGGTCTGAAATATAGAAAATATAAAACAAGATGCAAACAAAAAGATTCAGTCAGGAATAATAAAAGATTTTTGTGTATACATAAAAATTTTCACCAACTTAATTCAATTGAGCATTCAATAAGACCGTTATTAAGACAAGCAACCAGCCTTAGAAATATATACGTTGTGATCACAGGAAATCAATCAATTCATGTTTTAAGATAAAGCCAAAATTACAATATAAAAATTAATCCATTAAATAAAAATAATATTATTTTAAAATGTAAAATTCAATATTATGTATTTCATTGATTCTATTTACTTCATTATTTATTTTGAAATTCGCTAGAAATTTACTCGTATATATACGCTTGTAGGGAATTCGGGTATCACAAACAAAAATTTTTGCTTACCCGATGCCCCCCGCATGTGATCCTTTACATTTTAAGTTACCAGTTTATATCTGTGGATTTAGCCTGTTTTACAAGCGTTAGCCGGCATAAAGGGGTGGATATTTTATCTACCTTTTGTCACTGGACAATGATGCTATCTGCACCACTTAAAACTGCCCCATATCCTTGCTGATCAGAGCAGGCTTAATTCAATTTCAAAAACCTTTTCGGCAACAAATACAGCGAAGACCTATATTCTTCTCAGCTTACCAATCTTTTTATGGCTTTACTTTCTAGTTTCGACAGACCGCCTACTTGCGTTTTTTTTCTTGCTTTGAGTAAATTCATATAAATCCGTGTGCGTTAAGGTTGGAACTCGAGCTAATTTTTACAGCGTTCTAAATCAACTGCCCACTCCACCTCGTAAAGTAAATTACAGGACTTCTAGAAAAAAATAGCGAAATGTTTCTGCCGATTATTTCTGTTGTGTTTAAACATTTTCTTACTTTTATTGTGGCTATAAATTATTTATAAGTGAATTTAATTATTTTTTTCAGATACTCGGCAGTTGGTTGACATAATCATACGCATGCACTAATCTCAAAAAAAATATAGTCTGTTTTAGTTTAAACGTCCTTATCTTCTAGTTTATATCATATAACTAATGAAAGTACAAAATTATTTTGTAAACAAATTTTCATTTCCATTGAATTGTATTTGAATTAAAATAAAAGAAATTTCCACACCGGCATAATTTATCTTTCGGAGTGTGAATCTAAAATAGCATAAAACTAAGCAAGAGCTGTGCATTATATCAATAAAAAAAATAAGAAACTAGTTTAAAATCACTGTCAAAACTCGATTTAGAATAGTGATATATTTTTAAAATAATACATTTGTCATAAAAACCGAAAATTTTATGCAGCATGTTTTTGCTTATCTTCTATTTATATTTTTTGAATGAAAATTCGCTGAATATGTTTCATTAAATTTTAGATCAAGATAATTTCTAAAATATATAAAAATGGATTGTAATGCACAATAGAAAAGAACAAGGTTTTATGTCTTTTTAATCGGTTAAAATAGAACGAATATCCAGCCCTTTGTAATTTAAAATGCTAAGAAAAACATTTTTTTGGTAAAATAAAAAAGCCAAATCAAACATTTTAAGGTTATACATGACGCAAAAAAAGTGTTAATATCTGTATCAAAAATGGAGTAAGCGAATTTAAATTCAATCATTTTTTTCGTTTTACTTACTAAAATCAAGAAAATTTATTTTTTACTCATTAATATTTTATTTTGTTAAATAAATCTGTTGTTTTCGAATTAGAATAATGGAAAATTTTATCTGTTGTTACGTCAGCTTCTAATCTTTTTTTGTTAAATATTTTGTGTTCTAATGTTTTCCTCGAATCTTTTAATAGCAAATAGTGTATATTTAATAAACGTTTAATTGAAAAAATAAAAATGTAAAATTTCCACAATAATAAAATATAAATCTTCATGGTAAATAAAGTTTTATGATATTATAAAATGGTTATACAATTCTTTTTTGATTGTTAAATGTACATTTTGTCGGGTAAGTCAGTCTTTTAAAATTTAGTTTTTGCTGTAATAATTGCTCTATTCTAAAAAAATTTAAAAATATTAATCATACACCACCACTTTATCCACTAATATGATCTATTAATAGATTAAGTCAAAATATATAAATTTTTTATTATTATAAAATGCGTGCACAGAAGATGCCGACACTAGAAAAAATAGTCAATTATTTTGGAAAAAAATTGCATTATAGAAACAAATGTGCGTTGTATATGATTTTACAGCAATTTTTAGCTAAGAATAAATTAGGGTGATATTATGGAAGCTGCATTTGGTATTCATGCAGGTCATGAAGTATTTAAAAATTTTATCACATTTATCCTAACAATACGTGTGCACTGCGAAAGACATATATTAAAATATATTGAGAGTGTAAATTGACATTAATATTGTAGAAAGTGATGTTTCAATGTATTTTAATGGTAAATATCACATAAGTGATTGTTTTTTTAAAAAATTCAAATCATTTGAACGACCAAAGACAGGAATCAAGTAAAATTATTGCTGTTTTAGGGTCAAATAAGAAGTATAATACTTTAATTTATATTTGAAGAAATATTTACATGAGGATTAATATATCTATTTGAAAAAAAATTAAGTTGAAATGCTTATTCTTATCATATGATGATACATCTATCGTTTTTATTTGTATATTTTAAATCATTTTATTAGAATAAGATTGAGGAAACTGGGCTAAAATCAATGTTGGCATGTTTATTCTAATATGAATAAAGAAAGGTTTGACCCATTTTTTAATATATATGAGCAAGCGCAACGTGATCTTTGAAACTTTATTTTTTCTTAATTTTGAGCTTTATGCATGCCCATAAATAAGGGTAAAAAATTATTATTTAATATTTGTTGCAATGATTTGTTAGACAAAAACCAGTATAATGGGATAAAAAACACAAGAAACCTCACATAGATACAACTCTTGATGCTTATTCACCGATGAAATTTCTATCGCCGCAAAAAGCTAACAATTAGAACAAAATATCAGCAAAAAAAAACTTTAAAATTGTATGTGAATAGAAAAAAACACCTTTAAATTTGATTGGATAATATATTCAGGCAAAATTAATTTAATATGATTTTTAAAAATTTATAAGAACTATCCACAAGGCGATGCTATTCTTACATTACATCCACAAAAATCTTCACGAAAACATTAAATGGTTCATTTTGTATTTCAAATATTGTATAAATATTAAAGTTATACAAGAAAAATGATGAATGTATTCTATATATTATGATTAACAAAAAAACAGTGTATTTTTGTGAGAGCTGAATATTATTATTTTTATTCTTCGATTTATAAACCCAAAATCGAAATTATAGTTATCATGAAATTTACAGTATATCTAATTTATAAAAAAACCTTTTTCTCAAAGATCTGTATTTTTAAATTTACTTGAAAATAAGCTGATATATTTTATATCTGTGATTAATAATAACCTCTACGAAACCCATCCATATCCGATTTTATAAATAAATTTATATTGTACTACCATAAAAAGCAGTGACTCAATCATAATTTATCTAAGTGCGAGGTTGTAATGTTTCAAGAAAACCTTTAGAACGAACAAAATAATCCATAAATAAAAATATGGAAAAAACACTTACAAAAATATTTAAGTTATATAAAATATTAAACGTATAATTTTTATACTTTAAAGAATACTATTGAATTACTTTTGTGGCAGTATAAAAAAGCTTATAAGTGACCATTTATATTGCACCAGGGGCAAATCAAGATGATAAAGTGGTATTTCCATTGTCTTTGTAGAATTATAAAACTTTCAAGCTCCTAAAAATTTTATGAAATATATGAAAAAAAGAAGCATTTATATTTTTTTTAGCTATCAATATTCTATCTAATGATTTATCCGTAATAATTAGTTTATTTAATTTATTTCAAATATAAATATATTATGTAATGGGGTTTAAAAAAATGAAGCCATAAGGATATATTAATGATATTAAAATATATTTCAATCAAATCCTTCTAATTTTTTTTTTACTATAACCACCTGCATTTACAAACATCATTCAAAATGTCATATAATACCATTTGTATTTTTTAGGCCTTATTTTTCACGTGAGTATATGTAGATGGTGGTATTTACATCATTGTATTTCAATATGTTCTGCTGAAGAGCATGCAGACTTTACACATAAAACTAATTATATTATAAATTTTGAAAAATAATACAATAATAAATAACTCCAACCTCATTTATATAATTATATGGCCTTTTGAATCGCTTATACTCTTATTATTTTTATTAATTCTCTACTACTTATATTGAAAAACATTGTAGCTTGGTTCGTTCTGTGATTCTATTGTTATATACACAAAAAAACCCCATTTAAAAGTACACATTTCTTAAAACCCGACGAAAAATACGGCATTTTCTCAAGTTATTCATAAATAAATACATAAATATGCATGGGTTAAATAATTTGTGCCTAAGTTGCAAAAATTCGAAAAACAAATATAAACAGATCTCATTCTGAAACACAATTTCGAAAAAAGTTGTTTAAAAACATAGATATTTCATGTATAATTTAAGATTTTTTTATAGCAAAAACTTACCCATTTACTAACTAGCGATTATAATTATGCCACTGTTGCTTTGAGTATAGTTTTTGGCACAGTTTTGTTTATGAATAATTTACAGCGACTAAAACATGCTATTATCGTTTCTTGAAAATTTAATAAAGTTGGATTATTATTGATTCTTACATCGTCATCTTATTTGATTTTTTCGCTCTAGTTTAAATGAGAATTATAAAAGTTGTCTGGCCAGTTTGTATTCATAGGAGAAAATTTGCTCTAAACTGGTTCATTGGTGAAATTGAATTTTTAAGATACTATTTTTGGAAATAAATGCAAATACTTATAAATTTTTGGCATGTTTATCAACCACGTAAATCTATATGCAATATTTTTTTTTACAGACTAAAAATAAATTCAAATATAAGTGTATTTAAAGTATACAATTCGCAATAGATTATTATATTTACATCTAAAATATTTTTAAGCTATAAATATGAGACAGTTCTTTGAATATGCATCTCACCTGCTATATAAAATAACCAAAAAAATATTAATTATTTTTTTATTTATGGACTAAATTTATAGTTGTAATTTTAGTTTATGTTCTCAGGCACAGCTTGCTTGATTCTCTGTACGCACAGTTTATTTAACTTCGGCTATCTTCGCTACTCCAACGTCTTCTTCAATACCCTCCTTCTTTCGAGCCTACTAATTTAAAGTTTTTTTCAAATCCCAAAGTTTGTATATATTCCACAACCTGGTTCTTGAAATCTAGTTCCTTAGGTAACTTTTATGATTTCGTTTCACCACACCCTCTCATGTTATAGTATTGGGATAATTTTTGGCTAGCACTTCTATATTAATGAATGCTCAGATTCTAGCAGGCAATATTTTCTCAATTTTTCGTTTTCAACTATGTTTATATCAGCAATAACTGTCCCACCAATTTCGATCAGAGTTATTCAGTTCTTCTTTTTGTCATGTGAAAAAATATCATATATCAAAAAAATATTATTTATTTATCTTATGATGTTATCGGGTTGATTTGAGTTCCCGTAGATAATTTAAATTTTTAATGTAAAAAGTTAGCAAATAAAATATATTTTTAAAGATAGTTCAATCATACCATTTACTTTTTAATACTATCTTTTTGTTTCGAGCATACTTTGTAGGCTTCAATAAACCCTGTTCATACGTATCAAAACACAATAATAATAAAAAATCGGAATTTCGGCAGATTTCATTACTTAGTAAAGGTTCCAAATGCAGATTATGCGCATAGTACTTGGAAAATATTATAAATTTGAATAATAATTGTTGTGTCGCGTTTAAAATTTATGGAAAGAAGACTATTTAACATTAAAAAGGTAAATAAATTTGTAAATTATTTCTATTAATCTCTGTATTTTCATTTTTAGACGCCTAAAATATTCATAAATCAAGATAGCAGAGTATCAGAGTTTTATATTGAATCTATAGGCATGTAGAAGTTCAGTATGTGGTAAAAACAGGGGAAAGGTTTTTTGATGTAGATATACGAAAAAAAAACATATTAAGGATATTATTTGGGGGCAATATAATATAGCTTATATATTTTATACTCTTTTTTTAGGGGAAAAAATATTTACGCGTATATTTTATCAATAATAATTAATTTTATTTCAATATATTTCTATAGTTAGGTACATGTCACTAAACAATGAATAACACTTTTTAAAATATGGTTGGTTCAATCTTTTATGTACAAGGAAAACCCAGGATTAATTTTTCATATTTCACATATATTAGCATAAAAATAAAAGTCAATATTCAAATATTAGACTCAAAAATGGAATCTTATTATAATTGCAATCTAAACATATAATAAAACCCTGAAAAATTAATTATATATAAAAGGGATTTATTTTTAGCTAAAAAAATTTTAACACCTTATTATAGGATTTTAAATCAATAAAAATTATATCTATTTATCAAAAAAAATATAATAAAATAGTAGACTAGTTATATGACGCACGAAAAATTCGAGTGTTTCTTTAAATTTTTTATTTTAGATAGTTTTTATAGTTCAATACATGATTTTAGATGGTATATAAAACAACATATAAATATAAAGTTCTTGATTAAAGTATTTGCATAAAGTTTTTTACCCCTATTTTTCCTCATGTGATTTCTTATAAGACCCTTTGAATTAATTAAACCATATAAAAATTTTCATATTTATTTGAACACTTATATTCGGCTGAATCTTTTTCATTTATAGAAACAGGGAAGTTATTAATTAAACCTAGCATATATTAATACTATGAGCTGCCAGATAAAAAATACCACCCGTATACATATAAACATTGACTAATCATAAAATGATTAAAGTTTTTTGGAAAGTTATCTATAAAAATCAAAAAAAAAGAAAATATATAATCATATGGAATTTTTTTTATTATTTTGATTGAGCAGGAATATATCTTAAAATTGGCATGTTTAATATACACATAGATTAAGAAATGTTTTATATCTAAAAAAACCATTTAAGGCTACTAGAAATTACAATTGATCTAAAATTAAATTCTAAAACTATATTTATCTGCACAAAAGCAACGATATATTTGCAAATTGGTTTTTTAAATAATTATGAAAACACAGGCTTCTATCCCAGGAAATTAAATTCCGTGAGATGATTAAATAAATGGGCAGATTATATATTAATAGCATGGTAAATATTGAAAAATAGAAAAGCTAAAATATATCACACGCGTAGAATTACACGTTAGAAATTTTAAAGTTTAAATTAGTTTTTATTAAAGAGTTCAATATTGTATCCCGATTACAGCCTTTTGAGATAGTATAAATAGTAAATTTTCAATCAATTATTTTTGAAATGAATTATATTTGTATCTTTAAACTTTTTTGATTATCTTTAACAAATTGATAAACCACGTGTGAAAAGAACTGATCATATAAAGTGTTGTAAACTGTTAATTGTAGCACAACAACCCCAAAATATAAGTATCACATGATTGAAATTCCATTTTAAATCTATTTACGGCTTAGAATATTTTGGATTTCTTCTTTTTACCGCACGAATGCATTATTGTATTAATAAATTCTATTGTTTAGTTCGCTGCTTATCACAGGGTCTAAATAAAAAAATGGTTTTATTTAATTATTTTTATGCTATTTGAATTTGTATTGTAAATTTTCACTTGACATCAAAAACATTAAATTAGTATTTTATAGTTATTTATAATAAACGTAGTAATAAACAAATCAAAAAACGTATTTTCTCTTTAATTTTAGCTCTACATATTATTTTTCTCATTTGTGCGTCAATATACTTAGCTAATGCTATCGACTGAACTTTATTGAAAAGCCCTACAGGATTTTTTTTATGACCCTAACCTGTAAATATGACAGCTCATAGCCTTAATTTTATTTGAAAGTACATTGATTTATCTTTCTTAAAATTTTTTACAAATATGATACGACTTTTTACTCTGTATAAATTTAAAGATTGTGATTTAAATAAGTTGATTGGAATTTTTAGAACAAGAAATAAATTTTCTGCTTTAAGCATATTTCTTTTCAAAAAAAGGAGGATTTATTGCGTATCTATACAAGATAATTGAACATAAAAACTTAGAATACATATCTTTAAAAAAAGCTATATCATAATCAAAGTATTTGCATCGAAAATACATTCTAAGTAAAAGAGAAGGCTAATTTTGTATTTTGATATTTAAAAATATAATATTGGTGAATCGTTCGGCCTGATTTTATTTCTAAAGGATTTTCCTATATTTTATTCGCTTTGTACATATGATGTTAAATGAAAATTTTATAAACTTCTCATAAGAACAGCAACTCAAGCTCTAATTGATTTGATGCTGAAATTATTTTTTAATTTAAGCGATAAATATCATGTTTCAATTACATAAGAAAATATGCATTTTAAAATTTATAAATAAAATAAAGTATGTTTATTTTTTTGTATTCATAAAACAATGGCATAAATTATTTTAAAAATCAATCGTTTGGGGTAAATTATATACATGTGGCGAGGCCCAATAGAATTAACTTTAAAAAATTAGACCAAAGTACTGCACGCAATTTCTAAACTAGATTAGATCTTTTCTTTCCCTTTTACGTGCATTGCTAATTATAAACAATAGAAATAAATAGTATTTTTAAGATATTATTGTCAGAATATATCTAAGAAGACCTATATTGTAAAATTTCTTCCTACATATCATGAAATTTCTATTATTTTTGGAAATGAAATTTTTAATACCCTTCTTAGCTAAAAAATAATTTCAGATTGCTTTTTTGCATAAGATCGCATAATTACCCAAAATATAAAATTTATTATTACGGGTTCATGGATAAAACGTTTGTATTATATTATTTATATATAAATAAAATTTAAAATTATGCTAAAAACGCCTTTCTAATGTGTAACACATATAATTCTTCTATATAAATATATATATTTGTCAATAATGTGGATGCCATGCTTTTTAAAAGCGAAAATATATTTGAAGATACGAATATATTATTAGAAAATTTTTTTAAATCAAGTGGCGCATAATTTAATTTTATCTTGGCCTAAACTATTTTTAATTGAATCAATCTTCATGTTATATATATTTAATTTTAATATATGTATGGAACCATATTCAAAGATTTATGGGATCATTTATTGATTTTTAAAGAATTCAGTGCGTTTTTAAACACCAATAAATGGCGCAAATTCTTTATGCCCTATCTAATCATAATTTTATATTATTTTTTTAATGATGTATCAATCAATGTATTTTGATTAGTAGTTAATAAAGAACCTATATTAAACTATCTTTATTTTCATCATGCTAATCTTATTGCTATTATGATGACTGATTGGAGGCCACGTTTCATTTTATGCATTATAGCATATTTTTAAGTTTTTATAAGTTTAGAGACTATGCATATCTAAATTTAGCCAAATTCTTCGTGCAAAAAAAATGACTAAATCTGATTATATACACCCATTTTTTAATTTAAAAACAATAATTATACGATCAAGAATAATTCAAATGATTTATTTATGTCTTTAATATGAAGTTTTCAAGTCATAAAAGGCTCTATTTGCGAATCAGAAAAAAAAACCGCGTATCCATGATTGTTATTTTGGAAATTTGCATATATACTTATATTAACTGTTCCTCTCAGAATTACACTTATATGATATGATACCACGACTCGAGTTATGTACTTCTAGATGTAGATCCAAATCACATTTCCAATATTATATTATGTCAATGTTTTTTAGTGCCTTTGTTGCTCTCAAGCTCCTTCTGTATTTTTCTTATTTAATAAATTGATGGATTTTTATTTTCAAACCTCTGGCTTAATAAAAAAAAAGAAATCAAATTTAAAAGAATTACTTTATAAATATTTTAAATAATTGGTGAATAGATTTTTTTTCCATTTCATAGAATCTGGATTTACAACAAAAAAAAGGGAAATATAATTTAGTTTTATTGACAGGGTTATTTTTTCTTTATACTATACTACAGTTCTTTATATAATATGCATATGAGTGCTATATAATGGATTTTAAAAGCTGGGAGTGTAATTTATTAACGTGTAGACCGAAATATTAATCAAAATCTAAAAATAAGTACATATCATTGAATTCCCAGTATATTTCGAATTAAAATTTTTTCCAGTACCAAAAAAATTAAGTATTATTTTTCTATTTGTATTTCTTTGCAAGCATCAAATATCTTCACCATGTGCTCGTCATAGTATTCTCTGTTTCCAAATTTAGAATGATCAAATTCATTAATTATATCTTTCACTCTAATTTTAAAATCTGTTGCAATACTTTATATTGCTCTATTTAGTACATTTTAATCTTATTTATTATCTTATTGCTTAACCCAGGTATATACTCAAAATTTATCTTTTGAAACCTGCTGCAGTAGCTCATAAATTGCAGAATTTGAAAGGTCAATAATCGGTGTTCAAAAATTTTGTTTTATCTAAATACTTTCAACTTCATAGCTTTACATTCAAGTACATTGCTTAGGATACAGCATTTTTAACTTGGAGTTACACCTAAACTACATGCGGCACATACAATTATTTAGATACGTTTGAAAAATTCCTTGGGTGTGTACTCTTGTTTTATTTTTTTAATTTGTATTTTATAGGTTCATAAACGAAAATAAATATTAATATTCAAAAATTGCGACAAATGTATAAGTTTCTCCCCTTTTTTTTATATATTCTTAACACACTAGAGCACGTTCTATCTATCCAATATTAAAAATGAATCTTGCTAGTACAAGTTTATTTAAAATGTCTCTTTTTATGCATATATAAAGTAACTAACCTGATTATAACATATATACAAATCTTGGGAATTTTAAAAAACCCGTGTATTAATAAGTCTTGAATAGAAGAGAGGTATCGAAGAAGATTTCAGAGAGAAGAAAATGGCTGAAAATATAAATACGTTTTGTTCATGAGAGATCAAGCAAGTTGTGCATGAGAACAAAAACTAAAATTTTAACGAACAATATAGACCTAAAAAAATAAATGCTAAAACTTATGCATATCAAAATTTACACAGATAAAGTTCAAAGCGACATCATTATCCCATTATATATTTTTTCTATAAGTAATTATTATATTATTTTTTCGTTGATATAAAACAGCAAAATAAACAATTAATAGAGTTGAGTGCTAGTGAAAAACTAAATTTTAGACTGTAATACAATTTAGATCGTTAGCAATATAAAAATAAAGCTATAAATACTCATAAACCGTGTATTAGGTATATCACGCGAAAAATAAAAAAAATACTAAAAAATCATGTAAAAATCAGACTCGAACGACTCACTCAGTATTTATGGATAAATTTTGATTTTTTTTTAAAGATCAACACAAGAAATCGCGTCGAATTATAGAAACTACTTTACATATTTTCAAATATTAATTTCCTTGAAAATACGTATTATCCGCTAAACTATCACTATATAATTATATTTAAGCGCATTTAAATGAAATTATAGGGTAAAAACAGAAAAAACCAATCTAAGATTACTGGTTCATAAGCTAGGATGATATTTTATATAAAAATTTCGGATTATCGCTTTAAATATACATCAAGCTGGTCTAGAATTGTTCGTAAATATAAAACCAAGGCATTTTATATTGGAAAATAATATCTAGCTTTATGAATGTGGGATATTTTCATTCCGGTTATAGATTTTTTTTCAATCTCTATTACAAATTCTGTTTTTTTTTAATTTATTGCATGTTTATATATATGATTATAACCTGTATAGTAAAAATTATAACAGCCTAAATGATACATAATAAAATTATTTTTATGCGGCTAGTATATTAACTATTTTCACTTCCTTTCACACCGAAAATACGGCCTTTTCTCTTTGAAGACTATCTAGAGTTGATTCCAAAGCAGATTATAATATCTAGAACAAAATTACAAACATAATACCGCATTTTATTTTATAAACTTGACACACAAATTCTTATCCATTATTAAGAATACAGATGTTACTAATATAAGATGTTAATTTATTTACGGTCAATATTTCAATTATAAACGATATATTTGCGTGTGGAAAATATTAGGCGATTTATAAGAAAAATGGTCAAATATATATACTCTTTGTTCAAAATTTACTTTCATTTGATTCATTAAAAAATCCAGATAATTGTTTACATTGGATTAGTTTCGCTTCTAAAATTATTTTAGCATTTAAAAATAAATTGATGTTGTACAACAGATTATTTTTTGGGGATCTAGTTTTTACTATGAAATTTCGTAAATTTAAATATTATATTTAAAAAATATTATGCTTCTATTTTTTATTTTTATTATCGAGAATGCTGTGTATAATAAATTGGTGATTTTTATTTTGAATCTGCAAATTTTGACTAGGAATTAGTCAAGGGTTTGTATTAAAAACACAAATATTTATTTTTACAGGTCTTTTTTATCTTAATAAATATATTAAGTGCGACAAATGATTTTTATTCAAAATGTCGCGGTATTTAAAAAGAAGATTTTTTTTGTTGACCGCCATCAGTGCACAAGCCAAATATATAAAGACTTATAGGAATTAAAGCAATATTAGGTAATGAATGTGATTTTTATTTAAGGGCTATATTTATAGTCGTAATTTTAGTTTTTGTTCTCAGGCACAGCTTGCTTGATTCTCTGTACACACAGCGTATTTATACTTTCGGCTATCTTCTCCTCTCCAAAGTCTTCTTCAATACCCCTCCTTCTTTCGAGACCTATTAATTCAAGGGTTTTTCTCAATCCCAATGTTTGAATATATGCCTCAACCTGGTTGGTGACATCTAGTTCCTTCAGGTACCTTCTATGATATCGTGTCACCACGCCGTCCCATGTTATTTAGGTAATGAATATAAGATATTTAAAATTATACATAAATCTTGAAAACCTTTTTACACACAAAAAAACGATAAATCATGTAAGGTTTCTAAAAAAAATAAAAAAAAGACTATGTGAGACCCTCAGATTATGAATCATAATTCTAGAGTATAGATGAAAATAATGATATATTCTGATACAACTATATTTTCAATTTTTATTGAATCTTTTTAACATTTTGTGCAAAGGTGTTTGATCTCTTTCTTTTTCTAAATCCAAGAATAAACCATCGATGAATTTGGTATGTGAGGAAGGATCCGAAACAAATTCATTGTCTTCAAAATTATTATTCCCATGAATTCTTTTTTTAGAGTATATACATTCTCTAATATTTATATATTCTTCATCCATGTCTTCAAGATCCATAACTTCTTCTTCTCCATTAATATATCTGCACAATTTTTCGATCGGTTCTAAACCTGTAAAAATAAAAACTCCAAATTTATCCGTGAAATGGTTTTTTGCCATTTTTATATCTGTTTGTTTAATTGAAATGATAAATATTTTTGCATGCTGTTGAATATGGTTTTTAAATTCATCAAAATCGAGGAAATGTATATGATCATATTTTAATTTTAAATTAGTCCCGATCATACATATATTTTCTTTGATTACAAACTTGGGGATTTGAGTAGATCTAAAATTCTCGAATGTAAATATTCTCATTTCTATTTACTATGTATCAGTGAGGGCGATAATAAATGAAGAGATCCATGAGCGAATTATTCGGTTTGTTGTTAATTTGGAATGCATATAAAAATATAGTAAGTGGTGAATTTTATTTCATGATAATAAATGCTTTAAGTAGAAATACGCAATATAATTTTGAACGTAAGAGATACAAAATGCCTCCTAATTACACCAAACCCAACAAATAAGAATTAAATCTTTGAAAGGCATGGTTGTTGTTGTTTATTAACTATATCCCGAAATAATGTTTGAATTGAAATTATGAGTGAAATTATGATTTGAATCGTCAAAATTTAACCCAGCACCGAGGGCAATTTCAAATTTTAGGCCCAATGATAAAGTCTGGTGATATGTAAATATTATCGAAAAAAAATTTGTAATATTAAACCCTGCCAGGTGTTTTATAAACGTAATGTCTATAATTGAATATCATTATTGCATATGCGTTAGTTCGCAAACCTAAAACATGAAAATTCAAAGAGCAGGTGCTTAATTAACATGAGAGCATATTTTTAACAATATATATTAGAAAAATGGTCCATTAAAAGAATAATTGTATTTTTTTTCCAGGAAGCTTGAAATCTTTGCACTTGTGTTCTGAATTTTAAAATCCAGTTTTTTATATAAATATCTAGATTTTATATTTAAGCTAAAATTGTTGTATTATAGACAATTTCACTCTTTTAAAGGAAGAATATATATGTATATATTTCTATAGTGGTCTGAAAGCTGAAATAACATACCAAATGTTAGAATATGTGGGTCATTCGGCGTTATAATCAAAATTTGGGCTTCAAATAAGCCATAGTAAAAAAGAACACATTTTCATTGTTATACAGCATTCAATAGTATAATTAATTTTAGTCATATAAATTCCATAATGAGATTTAATAAGACAATAAAATCTTGGTGTATAATATGACTGTCTACAATCCTGTTAGATTCATTTTATTATTTTTTATAATGGTATAAATTAATAGAAAATTGTTATGGACTATTTTATAATTCGTTGAAAAGTGTGATGTGATTCTTCGTAATAAAGAGCAAAAAATCAATATAATTTATAAGTTTTATGCTAGTAGTGGCATCGATAGAGATCAGAACTGATTTTTAAATACATTTAAAACATAAATTAATATATAATATATATTTTTTGAAAATAAAAATAAGTTAAATAAAATAACTTTATATCAATTATTAATAAATTGAAGGTAAGTTTTGTTGAACCTTAAAAAAAACCTTGTTTTGTATTGGAAAGAAATTTATATTTTTTTCTTAGCTATATGGAATTACTCATGAAATAGCTAAAATGAACCATTTGTATATAATTGTATTCAGGCCATCTGTACGAAAAAAATTACGATTTTATTTCATATTTTCACACAAAATATCACCTTTATGTGTTTCTACCATATTATTAGGAAAAATATTGCTGAAATTCAAAATAAACTATAAAAAATTTCGGGCTAATATATACTGAAATATTACCCAGAATTTAATTCCTTTTCATGCCGCTAAGTAGTATAACGTACATTTATACACACAGCGTGCATTTCATTGTCGATGAAGATGATATTTTGGAGTACAAATCTCAAATTTATATTTTAAAAGAAAGGATTTTGTATCATAAACATTTAAAATTACAGAAACACATTTAATAAAATAAACATTCTAATGATATTTTAAGTACTCATTATAAATGGGGTGTTTTTCACGGAAGAGTACTTTTATATTGTTATTGTAGCTACTAGCATAAATATTTTAAATCATAATTCGCCGTGTTCATCTATAAATTTTCTAAATGTCATATTTGAACGTTTCGATTTTTAAGCTCACTTATTCGATAAGCTAAAGACATTCTTGCTAAATCTTTGTCAGTATTACATTTTAGAATTTTAAACAGTACCCAATTTATTGTATAATGGTTTAAACAAATTACGATGCGTTTATAAATATGATTGGGCTTCTATATAAATTAGACATGTAAATTGCCCTATTTGATAACTTATAAATTTAAATTTCCAAAAAATGTGTGTATTCATGATTTAGGTGTCTAATAAATCTTAATAACCCAATTATAGCTTTCTTAAATAACTATTGGTCAAAAACTTATTATAATAGGCATGAAATTTTGTAAAATTGATTTTTACTTGATAAATTATCTTTTTTAATTGTGAATTAGGTAAATTGATTTATCAAGTATCGATTTCATCAGATGGAAACATGTTCTGTGAACTAGTACAAGATGCCATGAGTATTTAATCAAATTCCTAATATTATATTGAAAATTTTATGAAAAATATAAAAATTTATACGATAAAAATTGCACCCTAATACGAAATTTTAAGATATTCTTAAATTTGCTAAATTTTGATAATATTGTGTTTGCTCATAATCACTGAGGCAGTACGTGTTCATCGCTGGATATATTCCGGCGCGCTGCATGCGATAAAATAAACGAAAAATCAGTGAGATCGTAAATTCGATGCTGAAATTGATTGGTCGCAACCTTTTACTAAGTATTAAATGCAAAACAAAGAGGATTTAAAAAAATAGATCTGCTGGTTTTTTAGTTTGTTAGTTTGTGATACGCTGGGTAATGTTGCGTTGCTTTCGCGGTAACAATATATTTTTAATATTTGAAATCCGAAAAAAACTATTATTAATAAGTTTTGGAGCATAAAAATGTGACTACGTGAGAAAATATAAATTAGCTCGTATTTAAAAATAGAAATTTAATTCGATATTTATTTATAATGTGTGTATAATCATACATAAGAATATATTTAAGTACTTAAGGTGCTAAAAATCCCAGACGAAGTAGAAGCATACATGCAAGCTCTCACACACCGCAAGACACTTGAACTCATCTCAATTTAATAGAAGAAGAGCAGTTGATGAAGATAGATTAGGGGAAGGTGTCAAAAGATGCATCATGGAGTTGTGCAATATTCCCAACACGCTGACCAGGTCTAAACAAATAAAATCGATAAAAAGAAAATTAACCCATAAATAAATATCCAATGTATTTAAGCTACTTATAATAAGTAGAGATCATTTTTTATAAAAACATGGTGCAAAAATATTTTATATCGTGAATTTTCCTAAGCGTTAGCGAAGCAGTAAAATTAAAGACTATGGTTTTTAGCATTTATATAATCTTTGTGGTATCTTAAATTCGTATTTGCACATTCTAAGAGATAAATAATCTATATTATCTGATTTATATATTTTTTATAATAATAGTCGTATAAATCCACAATATCATCTTATGTGGCAATAATAGTTCTTAACATCCTTTATGCACAAATATGAACCTATATTGATCAAGATACTCTAAAAAAAGATTTAAATTCTTATATTGAATTATTCTTAACAATAGCTCTTATACTCCATGAATAAATTTTTAAATTTAATCTATAATGCACATAATTTTTCTGTCCCAATTAATTTATAAAATGCCAAAAGAAAGCAAAAGCAAAAAATGCGAACAAACAATAAGCTATATTCAAGATCTTCCAACACAAAGAGCAATCGAAGATTCCTTGCGCAACATCGAAAGAAATCTCATCATTCTCAACAATTCATCACATCTAAAAGAAATGACACCACAGGCAATCAATGTTTGGATATTTAAAATGGAGAAACTATTTGGGCTGTTAAATCAGAGCAATAACAAGATCAGTGACAACGAGAAAATCGAAATTTGTCTAAATTATATTTCTAATCCGCTTGTTGATTGGTATATCAGACAAAGAACAAATATTAAAACATGGGACGGTTTTAAGCAACAATTAATCAATAAATATTCTGCAATAGAAAAATGTGATGAAAGTTTTAAAGTAAATGATTGGGTTAAAGTTTTTGATGAAAAAGACTTTCCATATAATTCAAGTACATTTGAGACGGGACTTATAATTGGAAAATCGGGGAATAATCTATACGAAATTACTTGTAAAGGAAAGGTAATAAAAATTCATGGAAACAATCTCGAAAAAATATAAACCTTTAATAATATTTTAAAAATAGTTAAATTAAATTGATCAAACCCACGATGGAATAAAATCGAGAATTTATACCCTCTAAGATACCCTTGGTCTATTAATTGCTCAATAAATATTTGTTCAATATTCTTGAATAGTATTCGTTTTCTACCATTTATATTAAAAAATAGGTATACTTATTTTTGGTTAAAAGACATTTCCCGACATATAATTTAATTAAAATGAACATAAAATCTTGAATATTCAGATTGCCAAATTATTTAAAAAAAGATTAACGAATATCTCTAATTTAAGCCCGCTGAAAGTATGCACTGTGATATATTTACTTTTAATGATCCAAATATGCAATAATCCATCCTTTGGGGTTTCATGTATAAATATATCATTTATTATCAAGTTAATTTATAGACAAATATCCTTACCATTATTTTTTATTATTTTTATCTAACTCAAATGAAACTTTATTACAAATTTACATTGATTTTTTGCTAATTCGTTAATAACTTCCTAGTCTAAAATAAAATTAATAAAAGTATCGTTCGTCATAAAAGTACTGACATGTTCACTAAACACGATAATTCGTATAGAAAGCGTTTGAATGCCAACTTAAGCAGAAATATAAGCACAAATAATAGGATGGAGGGTAAATGTTTCATTAATAAATCACGAAAGAAGAAGATTGTAAAGATGATGTGGCCGGGACAAATATTAATCAAATATGTCTATAGATAAATCTGAAATTTACTTGAATAAATTATAATAGTTAAAAATCGAATTAACGCACAAAAAAATATATTTTTATATTTGCACGAATATATTAACAATGATGATTTGGTACTTTTTAATTTTTTTAAATCAAAGAAGTTTATGGTGGCTCATTAAAAATCAAGAGCATACCCTTAAATGTATTTTAAGGGGGCACTTAAGGGGAAAGAAGACGTACATGAACGACCAGAAGTAAAAGGGGGTCTAATAAGTATTTTTCTGAAATATAGGATACATTGAATTTAAATTAAACGATTTTTTTTAATTTTATCACCCATTTGTGATATATTTATTATAATCTGTGCGTTGTGGAAAATTAAACTACCTACAAGTCAACAATATAATTAAGTCATTCTTTAATAATTGATAAAATTATATCAAAGAAATCAAACAAAATATTGTGAGCCATTACAATTTTAGATTAATTAAGAATGATGTTGTTTTAGGTAGGTAACGAAACCTTAAAATTGTAGATTAAGTATGTTTAACAAAAATAATTGTGTGTGTTCTAAATATTAAATTATGGTCCAGGGGCTTTATTTTGATGTTGATTCGAATTTTTTGAAAATATTAAAAAACAAAAAAATTAACGTTATGACGGATCAAGGTGGGAAATTCATGCCTATAAGTTACAAATCAAAAATAAATAAGACTTAATCAATTTTATTTTATATAGTCATTTATATTTTGAAAATCATACAATCTTAATCCCCAATAAATTTATGTGCTGAAAGATTGGTAAATAGGGTTAACGAGTATGAATACAGAATATTAAAAATGGCTTTTATAAAATAGTATAATTATGCAATTAAATACATGATCAGATACTGGTGATTATTGAAGGAATAGTGATCATAGCTGATACAAAGGAACCTTTTATTCAAGAAGAAAATCTAAAAGATTAAGTTTCAGCCTCAAATATGAGAAAAATATTAGATTTTCGTAATTTAAACGTAACTTTATATTCTATGTTCACTACTGGATAGATTTTTCACCAAAAGTAAATATAACTTATACTTATTTTCATATAAATACCAGATTAAAATCTTTAGAATCGCTTTCTAATTATAAAACATATTAAAATTTTTATCTTTTTTTTTAATATAATTCAGCACATCTACTTTTTTGCGTTAAAGAGTACTTTGAGCCTTTATATTGGTTCTTTTTTTCATTTTCTGTAATAATCGCACCGCATAATACATTTTTACCCTTCCAACAACTTTAATGGTTCTATTTGATGTAAATGTATTAAGTTCACATGTTTAAAATCATTTATGTATTGGTTCTATCTTATTAGCTTTTACTATTTTTTAATAAAAAAAATTTGTAAGGCTTGTAGAGAGGAAATATTTATACTTCTTTAATCATATTCTCCGCATACAATTTCTCTACAAAATATCTGCATTCGGATATTTAAATTAAAGAGTCTTCCTCAATACCATTGTTTTTTGACATACCTTGCATTTATTGATATTAATAATGGCCATATACACGACTTATCGTATTTTTTACCCACCATTCACTTTTATTACTATATATTTAATTTCAAACTAAACTAAATTAAATTGATTTTGCTGACATTATTTTACATCAGCACTATTTTTTTTCTAAAAACCATGCAAAATTTAAAATTGTACTGTGATTTATGTTTATATATTAGAGGTGCATTTAAATTATATTAATTTTTAATACTAGAAAGCGGTGATTTGACTGCTTATTCAATGATTGTAGTAATTTAATGAAATTGATCTATTAAATGTATTCTATATCATGAAATTTCGATAAGCCGTCCGAAAACAAAAATATATGTGTAAAAATATCTCTTTAAACGATCATAAACATTATAGTCTATCTTTATATTTAAAAATTTGTAACATATGCATCCGTGGTATTTCATATAATCTCAGCAGTTAGAATTTGTTTTTTTATTATAAATGATTTTTAAGTGCGTAAGTAGTGCCAATAAAGTAGGTTTTATACGGTTTTACTGTCTATTTATGATATAATATCTTTCTCTTCACGATAAATATTTGGTTTATGATGAAAAAAATGATATTTATACGATCTTTATGTTGCCGTCATTAAGATTATTTTTCAAAAGATTGGTTTTTTTGGAGTTGGCCATATCTATTTTTAGAAATTAGAGATGGTATGCAAACAAAATTTAATTTTATGCATGAAATCAATAGCGGTTGTGTTTAAACTCTGTTCGATTACCCTACTATATTAAGAATATTTCAGGCTTTTTTGTAAATTATCTTCCAAATTTTAGACTAAGATTTATTATTATATACAACAGATGTAAACATTCTGTGTTTAATATTATGTGACATAACTGAATATATAATATTTTCATGTTATTATTTATGGTAACTACATCATTCGAAGAATTTTTTTGGTGAGCTCATACATATATTTTATTGACCCCGAATTTCTTATACTAATATTTTCATGTGTTATTGATTAGTTTAGATTTAAAATCTCGCCTTGATAATACAGTACCAACACCTTTTTAAGTATTTTAACACTGCAATTTATCGGATAAATTTCATTTTTATTGCTTTGTTGCGTATAATTATAAAATTGAAATATGATAATCTATAATTTTTTTAACAAAAACTTCTGTGACTAATTTCACTTTATTCAAGCTGTCAATCTTTCCTATTTTAATATATTGTTAAATCATTTTTTAAACATTCAAATGTATGTTTTTTGAAGCTAAAATGGATGGATATGTGTGTAATTTACTATCTTATTATATTTGAGCCATAAAATTTGCTTGTAATAAAATTATAATTTGCAACATTAGTTATTGATTTGTCGTCTCGGCATATCAAAATACGAATTATATAGCACAAACAATGTTGTTTTTTATGACCGAATTTTTTTTTGCATAATATAGTACAGTCTTTTGGTATTTTTTAAATGGAATTCCGAATTAGTTTATGACTAAATGTTATAATAGCACTGTTCCCAAAAAATACATCGCTCTAATTATATGTACAATATCTGAAAGCGACAATTTTTTTTGATTAACAATAAATCTATTAAACTAAATATACAGCATCAACTAAACAATTTAGAGAAAAAAATTTGAATGCCAAATTTTTTTATGTTGAAGAAATACATTTTAAGCACAGATCCTAGAAAAGAAATTTGAAGTCAATTGGTACTCAACTATAGGAAAAAAATTGAATACAATGATTTATAAGAAAGATTGCAATCACCATGATAAACCAAATAAAAATATATTTAAAATATATGAGCGATTAGAAGATGTATTTTTATCTCATTTGCAATATCAATAAAAGTAATCTTAAAAAAACATATAAGAATGATTTTATAGATCAAGTCGTCAATATTGAAAAATTATGTAACCTAGCATATTCTACTAAGTAAAATCCAAACAATTTTATAAAAAATTTCGTTTTAAGAACTTTTCTGTTCTAGTTTGATTTTTCGTTTTACAGAAACTATAAATAGTACATTATATTTTATTGGAATTATCTGTTTACGACATCAATAATGTGTGCATATTGATTGTAAATTATAAATGATTTCATCATATTTAAAAATTTTATAAAGATTCTAAAATAACAAAAAAAACATCATTAGAGCATAAATTTGTATTTGAATTAACAATTAAAAATACAAGTCATCAGAGATTAAGACACACATAAACATCTATGTGTAGTCCGAACTCATATTGCATGAATCGGATTAATTGAAAGAAATAATGTAATTAGTACACCTTTTAGTTTTATATCGATTGTTTTCTTCATTCATGGGAATTTCTTGATAAATATAGAGCTTAGATCTTGAAAGCATGTTTTCAAGGTGATGTTTTACAGGGAATATGGTGGCGAAAACATAATTAAATGCCAGATATCGATTCTAATCGAATTTACTTTATTTATTTATGTTTTACTTCTATTACTTTTTAGGAAGTTCGCTTTCTACTAGTAGGAACTATTGCTTAACTGATGCGTCTCTCTGTGGAACTCCTCAAGCACTCATTGTTACCCGTAATCACCATGTATTGGGCCCTTTCTTATAGGCGGCAGTCATTATGTGAAGGGAATGAGATCTGTCAACTGTGCATCGCTAAGAGTTACAAGCTACAACACACTCTACACTTACCTATATCCTTGCTGAACGTCGTGAGATCTTTTTCCATACTGGAGGCACAGTTAAACGGCTTACACAGTAACCTCCTATTTCTCACGGCTTGTCAATGCTTTATGGCTTATCTTTTATTGTCTACTGGCCGCCCCCTTGGGTATTTTTCTTTAGAGTAAATTCGTTTACAAATTAGTGGGTGGGTGGAAGTGGAACCCGCGATCCCTCACACTGGGGTCCAAATTGTAAACCATACAACCCTAATGCCAGATATCGATAATAATTATGTAATTTATTTTTAGATTCATTAAAATAACATATAGCATTAATAGCACATCTTAAATAGATTTTAAATATTAGTTTTTTTTGATATTATTTTTGACTGCTATAAATAAGTCTATTATACGAAATTACTTGAAAATAAATTTTAAAAAAACTATATTTGTTCATGTAACATCAAAATGTAATTTTTTCTGATTAATGGTTGTTTAATTTGACATATAATGTCCATTTTAAAGATTTTATACATTTTGCAACTGGTGTGACGTTAATACCACTTAATTTAATTAAAATTTTTTTGAACAATCTACAGGGTTATTAATTCTATGTATTTTAGGTATATTGCAAGAATTTCGATATCGGCTAAAAATTTGAATCTATATATATTTTTACTGGTTGATAGTCTAACCTGGTAATTTTTTAGATTGGATAAAGCTTGGTTATTTTTTGACCAATAATTCCGTAAATTTCTTATATCCAGGAACAAATAACAGTTTTATCATTTTTTTGAAATATTTAATCGTTTTTAACACAGAAAAATCGTTAATATTTATAAAATTACTATACGGGTATTTTTTTGGCTTTACACTGTGCAAATTGTGATATCCTCTACACCTTGCTTATAATCATTCAAAATTTATAGTTATTTTTCTATCCTCGTTGCAATAGGGTTATTTAACTTAATAGTTGTAAATATGAAAATATGTTGTCAAAATAGGCCTAAAAAATATCCAAATTAATTTAAAATATGTTGAAACTCTTTGAAATTATAATTTACCATGATTTAATCAAACTTTTTCACATATAAAGCTGTGATATTAAAATTTTGAACTGTAAAATAATTAAATGGTTTCTATCAACCTTGCTTCCAATTAATTAAATTTATTGAAGGCTTAGTTTAATTTTGTCGCTTTTTTAACATGTAAAGATGTAATATTTTTATAGAGTAGATCGTATTTTTATTTTTTTCGATCATATCATCTTCCCAGCCTTCCTTCGAACCGTCTTCTCATTTCAAGACCTATAGATTCGATTTTATTTCTCAAACCTTTGGTTTATGTATTTGCATCCAATTCCATTGGTGTAACCAACGCCTTAATTTTTCAATTGTGATGGTTTTCTTGTGTAAACTTGTTTATTCGAGCGGAATATTTTATTTTTATATTAAAGATACTTAGTTATAGCAAGAAACAATCAAGATATCGTAGATTGTTTTGAATGGATTCATTTAGAGAAATTTAGTGCACAAGTTACATGCAAACGTATTAATTACAATTTTTTTTATTAGTATAAGCTTTAAAAAATTAGCTTCGTATTTATTATCTAATAGACTTGCTCTTCTCTATACTTTCTTCAGCTCAAATTAATATATTTATTTTTTCTTTTTATACAATTTTATCGCGATAAAGAAGGAAATATTAATAATATGTATTTTTATTTAAACAAAAGCAATAATTTAGAAGATTGAATAATAAACGCTGCTGCAAATTTTAGTATCGAACTTTACCGCACTATATTTGTAGAATGATTAGGCGATACTATACAAAAAATCTTTGAATATAGCAAGTTTTAAATTAAATTCACACAGATCATAAAAATTCATTCTTTTGATTGAATTTTTCCCATCACTAGTTCCAAAAATAGAAATTATTCAATTTTCTTCTTTATTATTGCATTAAGCATCACAATATATTGCTATTTATATGTAATGACAATAAAAAGCAAAACATTTATTAAATAATGCAAAAAAATTTACGATATTTTATTTTTTATATGAAATTATAAAATCATTGGGGAGTCTCATGCTCTTATCAATTGATCAAAAGTCACGATATTGTGTTTTTTTATTATAACATAGTTGACAGTGTACTGCTCTTATTAACGCATATAAAGTTATGGCATTTTGGTTCTATTATTATTTAATATTTAGCGTTTGTTTTAAATAAGTATTTATTTAATATCATAAAATCACGATAGAAACAAATTCGCTATATGCATTTGATAAAATATAGATTTTTTATTTCTGAACCTTTCACACATCGATTAAATCGTAGATATGAAAGCATCATAAAATATCAAAATTATTTCCAAAACTATGCATGGCTATCAAATTTTATATTATATCGAAATATACAGCAAATGGGATATTAAAGAATAAAGGTGACATTTGACCATTAAACTTTATATTAGTATCGAATCATATAGCAAAATATGTTTTAGAGAAAAAGGTGACATTTGATAATTTTTTTATAATTATAAAAAAAATCTTCAGATATCGCAAAAAATTATTTTTATTATAATCTCTATAATATATTTGTTTAGCTATTGAATTTTTTATTTCTTATATCGAAATATACAGGAAATTGATATTAAATAAGAAAGGTGACATTTGATATTTTTTAAATTATAAAAAAAATCTTCAGATATCGCAAAAAATATTTTTATTATAATCTCTATAATATATTTGTTTAGATATTGAATTTTTTATTTCTTATATCGAAATATACAGGAAATTGATTTTAAATAAGAAAGGTGACATTTGATATTTTTTAAAATTATAAAAAAAATCTTCAGATATCTTAAAAAAATATTTTTATTATAATCTCTATAATATATTTGTTTAGATATTGAATTTTTTATATCTTATATCGAAATATACAGGAAATTGATTTTAAATAAGAAAGGTGACATTTGATATTTTTTAAAATTATAAAAAAAATCACGAATATATTAAAAATAATGTTCATTATAAAATGATTTATATTTGACATAAATATAGTATTTTTAAATACATTCAAACATAATAAATAAATTATTAAGATTAAAAAGAATAAGATTCTATCTATTTTAGAAGTATCTGGAGGATCAAAATATAATTTTTAGAATATGTTCAATTATTTATCGCACTTTTAGTAATATCGAATGTCACTTTTTTCTATAAAACACATATTATTGCTGTATGTTTTAATTTTAAATATATTTTCTACTATTGAAGTATAACCAATTTAAAACAATAATATAATATTTTTAGGTGTATTAAAGTATAATGTAAGCTAATAAAATTTACAATTGAATAATAAGAGGTCTCGCTTTATTATTCGGTGTTATAAAGATACTTAAATTCAAAAGAAAAGGCGAAACATTTGCATCATAGATGTGAATATTAGAAAAACACTAAAATTATAGTTAAATGTAGCTACTTAATTCTCAATCAAAGTTATTTCATCTGATTTGTATTAAAAAAGAGTTGTATTGTTTAAGTGAAAAGAAAATATTTAGTGTTAGAATTTAAATATATGCGGTACATATCAGTATTAGAAATGATTATAGATAATATATTTAATTAACACCATCTTAAAGAGGATTTTCAAGAATAAGAAAATAATTATGGCCAAGAGATAAAATTAGCATCACATTTATGGTAATTTTAACATTATATTGATTGTGTCAAAGAAATTGTGTAATATTTTCTTATATTTACTGTATTATTGAGATCGAAATATATATGCCAAGTTCTATTATTCATTTAACATAAACTGATTATTTCCCGAACTAGAATGCAATCCTGTTTCATGCTGTCATTAATATTGATATATTTTGATTTTTGGTAATCTTAGTATTGCCAATTTAACCATAAACTTGATTAAATATATAAGATCATGAAAAATTTTCTAAAAATAATCACGACTAAAGTATTTAAAGATTTCATCCCCATTAAAACAAGAATAATGTATTTTTTTAATTTTCTAAAAAAAAAGAAGTCAGAACCACAAAATGACAAAGAACAACAAAAACAGAAAATATGCGAGAAACCAGAATGTGGACATGGTGAAGGAAGTTTCAACAACATTCCATTCGATTTTAATATCGATAAATCTGTTGTTAATATTGATGATTATAGGTATAGCAAAATAATTTTATCGGATTTCGCTGTGTATTTAGTTTTAGGTCCGAAGGAAAAAGAAGAAAACTTCTTTTTTAGATTCATTGAATATAAAGACGGAAGATCAATGTCATGGTATAAAATATTTGAAAAAATAACAGCCGAAATGAATGTTTGTTTTGTATTTGTTGAAAGTCATGAAGGATATATGATGTTCTATAAAAATATGGCGATGGATTTGAAAATTGAAGGGGAGAAAATTCCTATCAATCCTTCATTTCATGCTATCGATAAAAAAAATGATAATCTTGGTTTTTCTATACACCACAAAACAGAATGCATAATTTGTTGTATTAATTATAAAAATCAAATCATCAAAAGATCTACTAATGAAAATGATTATGAAAAAAATGGTGTAGCTTTGTTCTTTAACTGTAAAGTTATTCTCAAGGATAGCTATGCTATGGAAGTAATAAAATTCAAGAAATTGGTTCATGAAGCTTTCATAGAACTCCTACCTTTAGCCGATAGCGAAGTGATAACACTGGAACTGGACTATGCATTGATCGCATTCAGAGATTCTATGTCAGCTTTTTTATTTTCTATTAGAGTTGCTGAAATTCTTTCATATCTACTAAGTGATAATTTTTGTTATTCTATGGCTATTGTTAAAGGAAAATATCATTATCTTAAATCTAAGAACGATAAATTACATTTTTTAGGGCGTGTTTTAAATAAAGCTGCAAGAGTCGGGAAATTGGATGTAAAAAACAAGATTTTGTTTGATATGGGAATGAGGCAAGCCATGCTTAAAGATTATTCTGCAGATATCATCAAGAAAATTTGTAAATATGATTTAAAGTACGAAGGACCAGTTGAACTCAAAGGATATGAGAAGCATCAACTTTTGTACAGTATTACCCGATCTGCTTTATAAAATAAATAAAATTTGTAATCTATAATTATTTTAACTCCAGTATAGTTTATTTTATTGGAAATTAAGAAAAATCAACTTTTGTGTAGTACATGTTATTGGTTATATAAATTGTATGGTATAATTTTTTTAACGCCAGTGTAGTTTAATTTTATTAGAAATTAAGAAAAATCTACTTTTGTACAGTACATGTTATTGGTTATATAAATTTGTATGGTATAATTTTTTTAACGCCAGTGTAGTTTAATTTTTTATGAGATTTGGAAGCATCAGCTTTTGTACAGTAATACCTGATTGGTTATATAAATTTGTATAGTATAATTTTTTAACACCAGTATATTTTATTCAAAATTAGGAAGCATCAACTTTTGAGCATATAAAAAGATTTATTTCATAAATAGATAAATTTATACGATATAATTTTTTTAACACTATTTGTTTATTATTTTATTAAAATTAATTTCGTTGAATATTTTTTATTTAAAAATGTATGTTTTTGGCTGCTTCAGAACAAAACCTCGAATCTTAATCGGTAAATTTATCAAAGGTCAATGACTTGGAAATCTTAATCTTCGGCTACCCAAGCTATTTTCTTAAACTATTACACTAAAAACCAAAGGCATCCACAATTTATTTATAATAAATCAATATTTAAAGCATATAACTGTCGAAAATATCACTTTAATTACTATTAATGATAGATGTGTTTGCCTGTACCTTTTAAACCCAAAGTTCGTATTTAAGTATTTTGATGGAGATTTATAGAGAATTAAGACAAAAATATCAATATCGAGAGCACTAATTGATCATTGTTTGTTTTATACATATATATCATTAAATTTATAGATTATCAGATAGAACACCTATACTGTCAAGAATGGGTTTTAATATTTTCCTTTAAATTAGATGGATTAAAATATTTTTATGAATATGATGGACTTAAACAATAAAATCTCATCGATTTTGGGAATAAGCATAGTGTTTAATTTATTTAGATCAAATTTATCCTTAAACTAATAACGTATACGCGCCATATGATATATTTAAAGCAAATACATAAGAATACTCTACGTATATGATGGTAAACCTTAATTTTTATTTATGGGTCAAGTTTCTTTTTATCAATTACAACTATTGAATCGTAGTCAGCCAATTGGGGAATTGCACAACTCCTTGATACATCTTTTGACACCTTCCCCTAATCTATCTTTATCAACTGCTCTTCTTCTCTCAAATGAGATGGGTTCAAGTGTCTTGTAAATTTTATGCTACCAATAATATTATAACAAACAAATTAATTTATAATAAAGTTGGATTTTTAAATTAAACATTCATATAAAGTTTAAATGTAAGCTAATGATTATAATGGCTTTATATACGTGAATTTTACTTATTAATATAACATAAATAAATTTATATTTGTTTATTTTCTTGATAACTTTTAATCATATAATCATAATGTTATTGACATAGAAGGTGTTAATTGGCTTGAGTGGCGATCTATTATTATTTTTGGACATCAGTTAATATATATTAAGCTTATATATATTTAAGGGTATACTTTTCTTTTAACTTTTCATGTTTCCTCGCGCAAAACTTTAAATTGCTCTATATTACAGATTTGCTGCATACTCTTTTCAAGCACACCATCCTTACAGTCTTTTACGCTCAAGTCTTATACATTCAAGTGTTCTTATCTATATATAAAAGTTATTTTAAGGATATGATAAAATACTTTTCAACCAAGTTTCCACGATATGTATTTTTATGACCCGGGGCTTGTTCACTTTTGTCAACTTGATATCTAAAATTCAAAAAATTTGATTTTTAGATATAATGTCGCAGAGTA
This sequence comes from Rhyacophila brunnea, assembly GCF_057557595.1. Classification (NCBI taxonomy): domain Eukaryota; kingdom Metazoa; phylum Arthropoda; class Insecta; order Trichoptera; family Rhyacophilidae; genus Rhyacophila; species Rhyacophila brunnea. Next base: position 482,926 of record NW_028232813.1, on the reverse strand, counting down.
AAACCACGTTATGTTATATACTTTAGAGATCATTCATCATAAGCAATTCAATTTTAAAAATGTACAGAACCAATACTTTTTTTTTAAAATAAAACATTAAGAGGAAAAGTGCAAGATAAATAAAGTTTCGAAAATGTATTTTCGCATGTTATATTTTGTGTGGAGAACCAAAGTTAATTAAAAAAATACAATATTCACAGTTGAAAAAAAATCAATAAAACTATTTTATCATAAATTTGGAATACTAGAAAAATCTAAAATTTTCTCTAATTATAATACTGGAACATGTTTTAAATAAAATGATCTACATATTTTCAATAATAAAATTTGTTGTGATGCACTAAATATGTTGCGTTTCTCCCAATAAAAAGGCTGTTTAGATAAAATAAAATTAAAAATGACCGATATATCAAAGATTTCTTCTTAGTATTTCAAAATGGAATAATATTTTTGTGCTTTTTCCCTAAAAGATAGAAACGAGACAAGAAAATATTATAAAACATCTAAAAATATATTTCATCGTATAATTAGGATGAATTTATATGTTTGTTTTAATTCAAATTATAATGTTATTACGTTTATTCTAGTAAAATTATGAACAAATGAAAACTTATTTCAAAAAAAATCGATTTATTTTTAAAAAGCTTATTTTACATAATTTTAAACTATTTGCTTGAATATAAGGACAATATATCTACAAACTTACTAGAACATAACAGAATAAATATCTGTTATATTATTACATAATACCCTAAAATTGTACTAATTAATTTATATTGTTTTTATGCTGTATAAACTTTTTTTTTATTTTTTTATTTTGTTTAATAGTATTAAGTTTGGGATTTCTTTAATATATCAGGTTAAAAAATTATGTTTTTTTGACAATAATCAAATAGACTAGTGTTAAAATCGATGCTGGTCATTTTAATTAAAAAATTTATTCCATAAAAGGAATAATTAATTTATCCGATTTAATTGTTTAATAATGATTTACATACATTGATTTTCAATTCCTGGATGATAGTTGTTTTCAAATTACAAATTTTTATGTAATGTACTCGTGCATCTAATAATTATTAGTTTCGTTTTTTTGGATGCTTCTTTTAAGTTAACCTTTACAAAGGGATTATATTTTTCTCTTGTATTTATATTTGAAATAATAATCAAAAAGTTGAAAAGAAATATATCACAAGTTTCTGAAAATCTTATATTGTAGTTTGGCATATTAGTGATTATAATCAGTTCATTTTGGGCTATTTTTTGCTTCGTAGGTTGTTTTTATAGATTGATTAAAGTTAAATCATTTTATATTCAATACTATATATTGCATTTATTGTTATTTTAAAAAAATTCCCATTAATTTTTTTTTTCATTTAATATAGTAAATTAGCTTACATGCAGAGTATAATGTATTTATAATATTTTTAATATATGAGATAAATTATTCGTTGTAATTTTTCTTTTTGTTCTCGAGCACAACTTGCTTGATTCCCTGCGCACACAGCGTATTTATACTTTCGGTTATCTTCTCTTTTCCAAAGTATTCTTCAATATATCACCTCCCTTCGAGACCTATTAATTCAAGGATTTTTCTCAATCCAAAGGTTTTTAATAATATAAATAAAAGTATTAAATTGGATTAGAAAGAGAAATTAAATTATGCTTATTTAATTAAGTTACTAAAAAGAAAAAATATTCTGCTAACCCTGTTATTAAATTTTTTAATCTAAAATTATAGCTTGAAAATGAAGCTTCTGCAAAATAATAAAATATATAATTTTACAAATGAAAATTAAAAAATCACAAGAACTAAAAATTATCAAGCTATATAATTACATAAGATTCTTAAAAAATCTACTTGGATGAAATTCACAAGAATGTGCTCTTAAAACAACGAAATGCTTTTCACTATAGTGTGATTATAAAAATTCCAGAATCATCACAATATTTTAAACATGTTTCTACGCCAACTAAATTAGAAATATCAAGAAAATTTTCAAAATTACATGGTTTAATCCTTGTTTCATTTGCGGTTTTTTTAGCCAGCGTCAAAATTTAAATTTGATTGTCTTAATTGAGTCTTCGCTTTGATTTAAATTCAGATACAACAATTATGACTTTTTTTGCTAGCATTTGTGTTCAGGAATCGAATAAATTCGTTTATACGCCATCTTAATTTTTTTTTAAAGCTGAAAACTTTCTTTTCAGTGGTCGTTCTGCCACTGATTAATGTATGCCTTGTAGCTAGGTAATTAAAAAATTCCCTTTCGTAAAGAGTAATAAACCTTCAATCAAAAAATTGTGATTCTAGGTCGTATATTTACACCACTAAACTTTTCCACATCACTCGAGTATTTATTTTCCTCAAATTTATTCATTTAATTTGTAGTTTTTAGTATAAACTCATTCTATGATTTCAAATCAGTTTGAAATAGTCTAAACATGATTTAGTTTTTATTCTTGCGTTAGACCTTATTCAAAATTTACTTGCTTAAAAAAATTTTAATTACTGTTGATTTAATTTTATTCTTGAATTAAATTAGGCTTGTGATAAAAAAGCGGCAACATGTTTATATAAATTTAGCTGGTTTCATTTGTCTTTACGCTAAATGCAAATTAAACTATAGGTCTGGATTTCTACGAGATAATACTACATTGAGTATTTATCTTGAAAATTTTTTGATCTGTTGAAATATGATTTATTTTTGATTTATAGACATATATATATAAATTTATTGTCACTTAAAAAATATTTTACATAGTAGACATTTTATTATAGAAAATGAGAAAAAAATATTTATGTAATTTTTTATTCATATGAAAGAAGAATTCTTTATAAGCTTTGCATAATGGAGGGTCAACAATGTACAAGGATTATATGACTATAAATTATGTATATATTTTCCTTTATTACTTCACAAAATACTGTTAAAAAGCATAAAAAAATATTGATGATAAAAATAATTTCAAATATTATTATAGTAACTTACAACTACTTCGTAATTTACGCAAGATATTTTTTAAAGCTTTAGCTCAGGAATCATAAAAATAATGTCGATAAACCCTTACTGTTTTGCATGTATACTTGAACATAAATACATAAAAATCAAGAGAATTTTATACATACTATCTTCCAAAACAAAGACTATATGATCAAAGATTTATATGAGAAAAAAATATTTATTGCCGAAAATTAAGGATGATACATGTTAGCAAAAATATATCCCCTTAAATTTAATTAGAAAAAACAATAAATTAAAATATTGGAATTTATATTATGGTTTATCTCGTATTTTACGATCTAGAATACTTATATCTTATATATAATTTTATATCACATATTTTTATTTAGTATGTTTTTTTGTGCAATATCAATTTTTTTATGCATTTAAAAAAATATATATCCGATATGCTAATTATGTTTTGAAGCATTAATATACGCTATGTAAACTGTGCACCAAAAAAATTGTAAATAAATTCTTATGAATTATTTAATGTAAAATTATCTGATTAAGATAGACTTATGGTTTTTTTTAACCTAATGAGCCAAAATTTATTTAATTATACGCTTGTTTAATATATTTTCGCCCTAAATCGACAGTTAAAAAGCTTCATTTTAATTAATTTAACTTGAAAAAATAAATTTTTTATTTTTATACTGTAATCATATTTTATATTATACGTATTTAAAGCCAAAAATATGCCAATCAACCACATAAATTATAAAATGGCATTGTACTTTCTTTAATATCGAGAAAAAAATATAAGTATGGTATGATTTTATGCCTTTTTTGTGTGAATTATATTATATATAATTTCATAGATCATAATGTCTTCTACTTCGACTGCTAATTTTTATTCATCTATACTAAGAAACATTGAAAAATTATAAATGTGTTTTTTTTAAAAATAGTAAAGGTTTCTTATAATTTTAGTCTGCAAGAAAAGAATATATATTCTTAGTATTATACTGCTAATTTTCGTAAATAAAAAAACGGTAAATAAAAATTACTTTTTGCAGCTTTGATTTTTTTTACCAGAATATAAAAAAATGATAAACTACATATTTTTAATAAAGTTTGCTAGTATAAATAATGTATCTTGTAAGATAAGGAGCCTTAAAATCTTTATGATATTTTTAGATCGAAGCCCTTTAATTTATAAACGGCAGTTCAATCTTGATATTTAATAATTTCTAAAGTACTTATATCATTAAGTTTATGTTAGATATAGAAACTTTAACAATTTATCATAAATTATTTGGAGGCCTTTATCCGCATAATAAATTTACTCGATCCAAGAATTTGTAGAAACTAACGCTATTATAGAGAATCATCAATTGAAATTTAATAATTATATACACAAAATAGGATCAAATAATTTTACTTTATGAGTACACATAAAAATGGAACTATAATTTTATAATTATATGGCAATCATTGAAAAAAAATATGATCTTTACCTTATTTATTTACAAAAAATAGGATCAAATAATTTTACTTTATGAGTACGCATAAAAATGGAACTCTAATTTTATAATTATAAGGCAAAAATTGAAAAAAATATGACCTTTACCTTATTTATTGTTCGTTTTTTATTTTTTAAATTTTTTATTATATGCGAAAGAGCTACCAGATCTAACTTACAGCATATTTTTTCCTGGTGAATCACCCAGAATATATAGGCCTAGATGAAAAAAAATAATCTCACAAATTCAATCAATGATCTTCAATTTTAAAAAAAAATGTAAAGCTACATAAATTTTTATGGGACTTAGAACAAACATGTGAAAATCTCATAATTTATTTAAGCGTTTTTTATGGGGTTTCGAATATTAAAAACAAGATCTATTGTCTAAAGGGAAAACATAGCAAGCTATATTGATGATAGAAAAGACTGAGCTCTTTTATTCCATTTATTTTTAAATAAAATTATGTCTAATTCGGTAAAAAAAAATGACTTTTTATAATCTATTCTGCCAACTATCTATATAATAATTTTTTAGCATTAGAAAATTATAAAATATGTGTAATTTGTGTATTTCGAATTACATCTTTATGATCAGGTAATTAAATCGAATGATCACAGTATGATTGATTTTATTTTTATGGTTCTTATAATTTTGTGTAAACTATATTTAAAATTTCATAGAAAGGCTCAAAATTGAATTCTAATTATTTACTTTATCTAATATTCTAAAATAAAAATATTTATTTTATATTTATTTGTGAAAAGTTGCGTAAAACAAATAAAGTTTAGAATATGGCTTTTTGTAGGTTTGGTTTATTCTTCAGAATAAAAAAAAGCCAATATAAGTATAAGATGTTTTAGTCAATATAAAGACATCGAAATACTAAAAGCTATCGATTATTGAGATTAAAATGAGAGAAACAGAAAAATCTGAAGAAGATAACGACAAAGACAAACTATTACAATCTGATGCTGTACGGAAAAACTCAAGCGAAAAAATGAGAAACTAAAAAAGAGAAAACCAAACAAGACAGCTTAAACACCTCCACCCCATGCTATCTTTGTGATAATATCACACCATCCAAGAACTTTTGGATACAAGAGGTCTGTTTATAAATTTTGATACGTCCCATTCAAATGGCGAGATTTGGTTGACCAAAATTCTTAAAACATTATATAAAAAAGTATAATATTTATATAAGCCTTCAAAAACTTTGCCGACAAAGATGGAAGAAAAATTGATACGGAATCTTGATACAAATGACGTAAAGAGAATTAGAAAAGATCATCAAGACTCCGAAATTACGACAAAAAAATCTGTATAAATCTTGAGACGTGCAGAAAAAAATTTCTATTCAATTTAGCAATTTTTAAAAAAGGAACATCATATTATTTCTCAAAAACTGTAAAGATACCATTATACAGGCTTATTACAAGCATCAATGAAGATCTAAATATGCTTTAGGGTTAAACTAATAACCAACTACATCAAAATATGTGTGAAGTAGCAACGCTTCACAAACAGTCCAAGCAACATACGAAGAAATGACAAGAAAACCGACCATCACAGATAAAAATTACAACAAATATAAAATAGTAAGATAGCTAGATTTAACTAATATAAATACCGATAAAACATAATACATGACAAATTAAGCATACAATATTAAACAGAACATCGGGTTTCTGAGAGAGATAATGAGATATCATCATAAAATCCTTAGTAAAAATGATGATATAATAGAATTAATAATCATCAACAATGAAAATATAAAAATATACTCAAAGTAAATAGATCAATATAAAACAAAGTCAATTAACATAAATAAATGACCAAATTCAACTATCAAGAAGACAATTCACAGATCAGAAACTTAAAAAAGTAGAAATAAAAGCATTCTAAGAACAAATTAAGAATTTTCGGTCGAAAATTTGAGGTAATTATACAAACATCAATGACTTCTAAGATTACTTATTTGATTATATACCAGAGAACAATAAAGACATATGCTTTGCATTAAAAGATGAATTTTATGATATAGTCAATTTTTTTCTAATTAAAAGCTACTGGGTGTGATAGAATTGTGGATAATGTTTGCTTAGAGAACACAGATGAAGACATATGGTTATATGCCATGATTACAAATCTTATTCTAAAAAAGATATACTAGTGGATCCGAATTTCCGCCATTACTTGCACGTTAAATTATTATAGACTCACAACTAAGATTGTCACTAAATTCCTACAAAAAGTGATCAAATCGTCAAATATTTTTACTGATAATCAACTAGTAACAGTACTAAAGGTCTAGGCGCTAAGTATAAAGCCCTTAATAATGTAGCAGTTAATAATCAGTATGACAATAAGCTATTTGCAAATTGTTTCGATGTAAAAACAGTCTTTAACACACTACACCATAACTATATAATAATTTTTCAGAAACAACTCAATCTGCAGGACTGATTGATAAATTTCATACTTAAACCCATTATAAACTGTAACCTCTCACTAAGATCAAATGGCAAATAAATCATCAAAAATAAAAAGGAATCCTTCAGGGTGTCAGTTTATCGCCAATATTATTTTTTTATGATAGATCCATTAAGCCGAAAACCAAACGCTAAATACCCGTCTAGTAATGTTCTAGTAAAAAGGTTAGTATAAAAAAAACCATTTTCTTTATTTATATTTCTAAAAATATTTCAAATGACTATTTAAGCTTAGAACTAATGTCGCAAGAAGCTATTTAATTTTTTACAAATATAGGTATGAAAATCAACAAATAAAAGTCGACAAATAATCACGTAAATTGTAAAGATCTAGCTTCGGATATTGATTGAATGGGCGAATATAAATACCTTGGAATTCTTAAATACTCAAAATCAAGAATAAAACCTGAAACCATCAATAAGATAAAAAATTAAATTATCCATATGGTAGATGACTTCTGTAGAACAAAATTGGATGCAAATACATGAAAATATCGATTAATGGATATGTCATTTCACTTATAAATTAATAAATAGAAGTAATAAAGCTTAACCCGGAATATTACAAAAGACTATGATTATATACGAAAAATTATAGTGGAAAACAAAATGCATCTACAACCAAAAAACAGACATCGATGGCTTTACTCAAACGATATAAATTTATTAGAGGGCTTAAATATATAAAAAGAAAATCGGAAAAGATTATATTCTAATTAAAAAGAATCACTCAAATTTGAAAACCAACTATCTGACAGAAAAGCAGCAATTTTAAAACTTGAAAAAGAAAATGAAACCCATTTAGTATTAATAGAAAATTACCTAAAGATAAATATATTTTTACAGAGATTAATTTGGAAATAATTCCATCTAAACAAACCGAGAGTAATCCGTGCACAAAAAGAAAAACGATTACATCAAAAACTCTTCCCATAATCAAAATCCAATGCTTGATATAAAAGTGTCTTCAGAATGTTTACAACATGAAAATATTAAACCGGCAGAAGAGGTTAGGCTCTGCTACATAAGAGATAGAAATATATTTTTCTGTAGTAGATCAAAATGCCTACACTAGAATGAATTTTACAAAACAGTTATCTAATATGCAAGAAGAAAAAAAAAAGTTAAATCATTACTACACAAGGAAATAGTTAGATGGTTTCATTTTATGATGTCAAGAAAATAAAATTTTGCAAAAAAACAAAGAAAATTCGTGGACATTCAGTGCAAAAAATTATGGAAAATGAATTTGCTGAAATAAAAGTTGATACGAGATTAATTAAAGTTGATATGCTGAAAAATGAACCTCCTGATATATTTATTTATGGCAAGAAAAATAATTGTATAACACTGATACAAGTAGATGTTACTAGCATCGATGACATAAATTTAGTAGAAAATTTGAAATCGGGTACTATGATCTACTTGCAAACGGAATATCTTTGATCTATAAATGTAAAACAAAAATTTTCTCATGTGTAATAACGTGGGATGGGGTGGTTACAAAATTTCACAAGAAATATTTTAAAGAACTTGGGATATTCAATGAAATCGAGGCATATATGCAAACCACAGGATTGAAAAGATTCTTGAGATAAGAAGGGGTATCAATGAGATAAGCAGAGGAAGAGATATTAAAAGATATTCATGAAGTTTGCTTTTAGGATTGTATGGCACAATTTGTTGTGAAAATATAAAACACAAATCAAAAATTAACCCATAAATAAATTACTAATTTATTGAATAAATATAAAAAATTTTAGATATCAATATAATTTTATTCATATGAATCGAACATTTTTACGGAGGAATCCACTAATATCCCCAAAATAAAAAGGTAATTTTTTACCTTTAGAAATGCATTTGCACAAAGAAAATAATAACTTTAAATTTTTATTCGAATGTGTTTACACTTTCATTGTCTTTTTTCATAAATTAGTATAAAAAGAATAATATGTTTCTTTTCTTTGTTCTGATTTATTCTGAAACTCTTTGTTTTACAACAGCTCGACTTTCTCCAAAAGTTTTCGTATGCAGTATTTTTGTCTAATCACCAAATGAAACGGAGTATTAAACCTTCATTTAATCATCAAATCATTTCAGAATAAACTATATCTTTCCGACAGTCTTAATAAATTTGAATGTTCATGTACATATTTCTTTTAAACCACAATTAAAGGGCTAGAATTGTTATCTTAAACGACAATTATAAGCATTATTTGTGCTTTCGATCCATCTTTCATAACAAAGAAACAACGGCTATCTTTAAGTGACCTCTATTATATTTGGTTTTACCCAACTTTGTCTCATCCACTTTAACAACAATTCCGATCAATATACATTCTCTAACTCATTAGAATATTAATATTAAACTGTTAAATATAGCATCAAGAATATTAATTATAAAATTTTAAGTCATGCCTAAAAGTTACCAATAGATAATTTTCTCGGGTGGGAAAGCCAATGCGTTAAATTTTAAGTAATATGCGTAATTTAAAGTAACCTCCGCAATATGAATTCTTCAAAGTTTACCCCATGGCTGTATTGCTACCATGTTTCCCTACAATAATATCTACCTTTTTTTAGCTATAGAAAAATCGTTGTAACTGCGAATACACCTCTTTTTTTATATTCTTATTATTTTTGATTATTATTGCCCATTCCTGATCTTTCAACCGTTTATTTTTGATGGTTAAAAAAAAAATTGGTATTGTCTATTTTTGAGGTGGATTTAAGCTTAATTTTACTATTATTATTTACTACTATTATTGAATTTACAGTTACTTGAATTTTTTTTAAGAGAAAAGTGTATAGCTGAAAAATAGTATTGTGTGAAAGTACATCTTAAATGTCGAATTAGCTGATAACAGCTTGTAAATTATCTTTTTGTGTAGTTATAATCGCACAATAGAGGAACTGTTCGCAGATATTCATATTTTTTGAAATTTAAAGACGGAAACACAATCCAAATATATTTAGATATATATTTGTTTAGTCCTTTAAATCAACAAATAATTGTATAATCAATCTGTTATACATAGAATATACGGGGTTTACAGATTAATTTAACGTTTATTGATATCGCAGATGTAAATTTCTTTCAACCCACATATTTATTGTAACATGCTATGTGTATTTCTTTGGCTAAATCACATATTTTTATGTAAAAATATACCCTTTTATACGATAAAACCATTAAAATATAAATTCCTCAAAAGTTGTATATTAAAAAATAGTGTTTAAATGTTCTTATTTAACTATTCATAATAAATTATATAATAATAGGCAAAAAAAGCTTTATCATAACACTTTGGTGTATTTTTCTACATTTGTATAAAAAAATCGAACTGCCTTGATGCTTAATAAAAGCGTGAATATCTATTATTATGAAGATCAACAACCATAACCAAGTAAATACCCTATTTTTTTAATTTAAGTTCTCTGCGCATTCATTAAAGAAAAATAAATGTAAAATTTATTACCGCCACATTCTTGGGATTTTAAAAGAATAACGCTTCCGTAAAATATTTTATTCATATATAAAGTGTTAATAAATCTTTTAATTTATATTTTATTTAAATTAATAATAAGCCAATTGGATGGTATTTTGGCCTACCAAATCTGTAATTTTACTTCATTTAAAATTAGAGCTGTAGAAGTATATATTAAAATTCAAATTACTATTCGAATGGCACTCAAAATGGTTTATTTTTAATGATTTTAAATAAATGCTTTATTTCCGAGCAATCTATTTTTTATGGTACTAATTAATAGATATTTTTTGTTATTGAAAAGAAGGAGTGACAAATTACTAGCACACTAAATTGGGTAACCCTATATAAATTATAGATAAAAAAATTCGTATTTTTAATATACTTTGTGCTACTTTAAATTTTAATTTTTAGAATATAATCTGAAATTATAGATAAAATTATTGTTTAAATATTTTAATTTAACAAATTTTTTCGAAAAATATTCGAATTACATGTTGATTTTTTTACCTTATATATAAAATTAGAGAAAGCACATAAATAAAATTTTTGTATCTCCACATCGAATATTGCTTCAATATTTTGTTTAAAGCTTGTCATTTTCATATATACCCCCTCTAAGAATACATTAAATTTATATATAAATAATGCTTATCTCGCATGATTTTTTTTGATTATCTTTTTTGTGCATAGATGACGTCTTTAATATTATTATATTATATTTTTTCTTTTTCGGCAAAAAATAAAAAATTCCAATTTTTCGATCTTATAATTTTGCCTATTTTTAACTGATGATTCATGGTGCAATTTTTAATCAGATCCCAGAACATGCAATTCCAAAAAATATGATTTATAATTTCTTAAGTGTTAAAATGAATTGAAATCTTGAATAAAATTATACTTATGATCGTTTTATAAAATTTTATTTTGTATACTTTAATAAACAAAAATAAGGTTCCTTGTAACTAAAATCTAATATAGGATTATGCACTTAATATGTAAAAACCGTAGATATAAATCAAATATTTATTTTTTATTACGAATTTAATTAACATAAAAAAACCTAAACCACACAAAGCACAATATCATAAATAAAAAAATATTATAAAAAAAAAGTGGAACCTTATTTAATTATCATATATTAATAATACTTCAAATATTGTTTTTATTCTGTCGTAAATATGTAAATGAGCTCAAAAGCAATCAGCTGTTCAAAAAAATACGCACCAGGGAATCTATTTCTAGAAAAAAAAAGCATACGCTTTATTTTATGTGCTTCTTACAAGATTGTAGCAAAAATCATTGTGCCATCAAGAAAGAGCTTGGTGACATACTAGTTATAACTGCATCTATTGTAACCATAAATAGTTTATATTTGCTATGAAACTTTCTGCTCAAAGAAGATTTTACGTGTAAATAAAATGCAAGAACAGGATTCGGATTTGAAAGAATTGGCATTTGAAAGATATATTTATTGTTATAAGCTTAGCATATTTTGGTGAAAATTTAGTTTATTTTTATCTTCAAGACCTGTTTATAGGAGAAGCATTCATGGTAAAACACCTAGAAAAACAATTTGATAGATGAGATTTGTAATTCCGCATTTATGGGCAGCAATAATATAAAATGATGCTATTTTATTTTCTAAAGTATATTTCTGTGCATAAAACCACATATTTATTAAAATATTTATATAAATTGATCAATAATTTTAAAAAAAAATTTGATGTGACAAACAATGGGGAAAACAGAAAAATCAGGACAAATGAATACTGTAGCAAAACATCCAAATCCATTCTATAAAGAATGAAGAGAGCAATCAAACGTAAACAAAGAAATATAGTGCTTCTTCGATCCTCATTATATATAACATCATATAAAAATGCTTTTCCTCAATAGAATTATGAATTCGAAATGTTATGAATCAATCCTTCTACTCTTCTAGCGTATGCCACGACGTGGTTGGCAGAAAATAATAATTTACTATAAAGACAATATTTCAACGCACTTGTCTTTACAGCAAGTAAAAAAAACTAGGTAATGTAATTCTATTGAACAAAAATGATGGGACGAGACCCGGTCGAAAATTTGATTGTGAAACTTGAAAAAAAAGAAATATAAAAAGCTATAATATTTCGTTTAACAAAAAAAAAATTATATGAAGTATAATTTTTTTTAAAATGCAATAAAATTAATCGTATTGTGGGCGCTGAAAGGTTAATCAAGAGATAATGGAGTAATAAAGTACCATTTAAAAATTAAATAAGAAATTCGAGATGATCAACAAATGTTGTAAAGACAAGTACCAGTTTCTAACACCACAAAATATGACTGTTATTGTCAATATTCAACAGAGAATCCAGTTGATTCATAGAATAATACAAAAAAAGAATAGGAATCTAAAAAATAATTACAGTACAGTACAAGAAGAAAAATGCCGGCTACTGTTAGAAATAAACACGGATTTAGAGCGCATTTAGAGCGCGTGAAGCAAGCACCCCAAGGAAAAAATAAATAAAAACAACGTAAAATATTGCGACTGTATGGCAGAATATTAGACATAAAATCAGATATACTTGAAGTTATAAATAGAAATACGGTGAAAATAAGAATAAGAATAAAACAGATCGATCAATTACATAAAAGATGTGCGTTTCAGCGGACAAGTAAAGAAGTCAAAGAATACAGGATACAGATTTATCGCACATCAGATAAAAGGGAAAAATTCACAATAAAAGCTGATGAGAAACAGAGGCTATTTTCGGTATATAATGTGAGAAAAATAATTAAAACAAGCAGTTTTAAAGGTATTAATATGATTCTATTATAAAAAAAGGGGATCTGTTTTATATTTATTCCAATAATTTGTGAAAAATTAAGAGCTACTTACCTAATTGAAAGCTGCAAGATCTAATGGGATCTATAACTTTTTTATAAACAAATGACATCTTTGAATCAATATATCTAGGATAAATTCAGTGATCAATGCTTGAAAAATCGAAATCATAAATTTATGGCTTTAAGCAGGAACAACATATCTCATTTTAAAACATAATATTATAAAGGGTAGTGAATTTTGGGCTATCACCTATATAGATTATCTCTATAAATTGACAACAAAAGATTGATAAAAATCTTACATTGGAGGGGTAAAGACGTATTTATTATTCGAAAACAACTTGATACCGTTCGAGAAGGTACAAAGAGTTAAAGACAAGCGCTAATAAACACGGAAATAAATAAGCGATATAGAAACAAACTAAGCACTAAATAGATTCATGTATTGAAAGCTTATGGCTCAATCGATCTTTACTATTATATGACTGTATTGACATAACTTTGTTTTCCAGTGTGGGCATACGGGTTTATAGGTGTTATAACGAATAAATAAAAATTTTCAGTAAGGTATAACAATAATATAAATGGATGTATCTTTTAAGTGATCGTCAGTCACCACTTCTATTTGTTTTATGTATGAATATACTTTGTTTAGTGCTTAACATCAAATTCCCTTCTGTAAAATAACTTTAGATCAATTTTCTTATGAAAATAATCATCTCTTATGCATTGATAATCTAAAGATTGTGACCAAAGACCTAGTAAACTTGTAAAAGATGACAGAGAAACTGTATATTTATTCAATTGCATAGAACTAGAAATGAAAAAATCCAAGTCTGTAACAAAAGATTTTGGGTGTGGTGGACATGTTAATCTAATTGAAGGCAATGATGGATATAATACCCCGGATAACAGAGGATAGTAAATAATATATAGCATACGTAAAATTACCGAATTTTGTGATGAAATTATATCGACAATTTCGAATCCAGTCAAAACCAACCACAACTACAAAAAAAATGTAGAAAACATTTAACGAGCACACAATCATACTAATAAGGTACTGTATAAGCGTTGGTAAATTATAATAAAAAAGCTTTTCTAAAATACATGATAGGATAGGGAAAGTTTTTTTAGAAGACTCTATTCACTTACAGCCTGCAAATAATTAAAGATTATATTTTAAAAAAAAAGAACTTGTCAGAATACTACTGAGTGTTTAATTTTTATTGGATAAACTACCTTTTAAGCTAAACAAGACACCTGATACCGATAAAAGAATATCAATAAGAAGAGCAGCTATATATAAAATAAAAGAGGAGAAATAAACACACTATACATTTTTAAACGAATACTTCAAGATCAAATATAATTTAAGCGATCTATTCTAAAGCCTATTGATTTGAACAAGAAATAAGGTTGATTGGGTAAAATAAAAGATAAAAAACCATATCAAAAACGTTTCATTATCTACAAAAACTCAATTATTGATATAGCCAGATCTTCAAGGTGGCTAAAAATTGGAAATCCTAAACCAAAAGAAGAATAAAGATTCTGTTACATGCAGGATAGATATCTGTTCTTTGGAAAAAAGTCAAAATATCAACACTGTAAATAAGTATATAAAAATATAAACAACCAAATCTACGCAATCAAATTTAAATCTTGGCCATGATTATACACGAAAACATAACCAAGTTATAAGATGCATACACTTTATTCTCTCAATAAACACAACTTTTAAAAATCGAAGAAAATCTGAAAAAACTCGGTTCACAAGTAATTAAAAAATAACTAGCAGAAATAAAGGTGATTAAAAAATAAAAACGGAAATAAAATTATCGAATATAGACTAGAGATTTCGTGTACGCAAGAAAAAAAAACTTGATTGCGTATATGGAAATAGGATTAAAGAGAGCTGATATTCTGAAGAATGTTAAAATGTGAAGCTAAGAAAATCCGATCTATTCGTAAATAAAATCTCTTATACACAAGTGTATAACTCTAATTTTGCCATATGTTATAACTTGGGATGTGTGGGAAACAAAATACCAAAAGTCATATTAAGAGTTAGGAATACCAACTGAAGCGGAAGCATATGCATAAACAAACAATAGGATTTAAAGGGTATCTCGAACCAATAAGTCTTGAAAGAAGAAGTGTATCGAGGAGGATTTTATATATTTTGAGATGGGAATTAATCAGCCAAATCTGTTATAAAGAAACCTAAAGTTTTGCTTGAACAACTATAAAAAGCTAAAAATCAACTCAAAAATGAAAATCTAAATTGATGGGACAATAATGTGCCAAGAGATTTCTATGAATGAAAAAATCAATTATAATTATTTTTTTTACCCATTTTTAGAACATCATAATACCGTGGCATAAGTCTAGTAAAAGTTTTTTGAAATTTTAACATTATTAAAAGAGAAATACCGAAAATATTCTCTGATTAAATATTTTAATTATTCTAAAAGTAGAGAAATTACGGCAAGTGATTATCAATAATTTTTTCTCACATGAAAATATTTTTTTTTACAATGGAATTGACATGAACGATTTTAATTTATAGACCACATTTTTATCTTAAAATTCATGCAATTTGATGAAATAGTAAACAAGTATAACTTGTATTTTTAATATTATTTTTTATGAAAAAAAGATTCTACCTTTTATCTTACTTTTTGCAGTAAATTATTTTGTATTTTAATTCAAATATTCTAGAGCATACAAAATATTGATTTTTATAACAATTAATCTTTAAAATGATAACTTTTGTGTAATTGTCTTTTTTTATGGTAATAATTTTATCTAAGGGCACGATTTTTAGGGATGAACATGTGAGTTAGCTTAAAAAATGAATAGATGGGTGTAAGGAAATATTGCACTTGTGCTCCAACAATATTTAAATTATAAATGACTAAATATATTATAAACTAAAAATGAGGTAATAATGATCGATTAAAATTATAAAAATTCAAAACTTAATTATATTTATAATGCGGAAAGATAATTATTAAGCTATTTAAAAAAAATCATATGAAATTTTATGTTCGTACCAGTTTCTGCATTCTTTATTTTTTTTAGTCTAGAGTTTTAATTCGATGTCAAATGATCCAAGAGCCTGCAATTTTGTCCAGTTATGGCATATACTAAGAGCACTCGTGTCATACAGTACTGTGGGTATAGCCAATGTATTCAATTCAATATAAGCTTCATTCTTATTTTTTTATCAGTATACTACCTGCAAACTTAAAACTATATAATTGGGGCTATCATGGATGCTTTTTTACTGGAAATGGTGGCTGCAAAACACCAAAAATATGAACTGATTTTCACGATGCATAAATAATCGGTTATATTTTTAATTGAACTTATTCTGTGCAATCTAAATTTATCATTATGAATGATTTCATCGACTTAAACTATCGATACTGGTCCTCCTAATTTACTGTCAAAAAGGTTTGTATATGGAAGACTTTCAATGAACGATTTATTACATTAAATATTGTATTTTTACTGATCGGAATATATGCTTCGATCTTTCAAAGAGGCTGTCGATATGGATAATTATTATAACTCTATTAGTATGTTTGAAGCTTAAACCAATGCCTTCAAAAAATGAATTAATCTTAATTTAAATATATTTTTTCAGATTGATACAAGTTATTATAGCGCCCCGCCACAATATTTATCATTTTATTTTTTAGCCTTTATTAACACACATTATTTGACCACACTCACTACATTGCACGTGTCTCTTGATGAAGTTTCATACATAAAAAAATTTACGAGGTTATAATCTGCTTGTATTATGGGTTATTAGTTTAATATACCCGCCTTTATCGCTGTCATAGATTTTGGATACTTATAAATTTATAAATCACGCAAATTGACTTTTTGGTTGTAATATTAGGCTTGTTTCTCTTATTGAAAGAGTATGCAAAATCCAGAAATATGTGTTTGTTGATGGCATAAAATGATTTGGTGGGATGAAAAACATTTTGAATAAAAAAAAATGCGCCTATGGTTCAATAAAAGTACACAAATAACATAAAATTTTATTATGGATTAATTTTTGATTTAACTTTTAATTTTGTCAAACAGATTGTGTGATACAATCCTTGAAGCTAACTTCATCAATACCTTATATTACCTCTATCTCTGCTAAACCCACATAAATACCCCTTCTTCTCCCAATACTTATTAGTTCAAGAGTCTTTCTCAATCATAGAGTTTGAATATATGCCTCGAATTTGTGTAAATCTCAAGCTTGCAAATATCAGCATGGAATTTTAAATATGTGGGTGAAAGAAATTAATATCCCCGAAATCTCAAAATGTTTAATTAAGACGTATACCCTTTATAATTTTTAGTTATGAAATAAATTCGTTTTCAATTATTGATTGAAGCATTAATAGTTATAAAAAAATTTCTGTTAGACTATTATATTGTTCGAAAAGATCATATTGAAAATTTAGAAATAACACATTTTATTTATGGGTTAAGTTTCTTTTGTCAATTCCATATATTTAGACGTAGTCAGCCTATTGGGAAAACTGCATACTTCTTTGATGCATATGCTGACGCCTTCCCCTGATCTATCCATATCAACAGCTCTTCTTCTCTCAAATGAGATGAGTTAAAGTGTCTTGCACATTTAGAAATAGAATACATTTTATATGTTATTAAAACCCACTAAAAACGAATTATAAAATAAATAATTGTCATTCATAATATAATTTTCTAAAATGCAAAGTCTGATTTAAAAATGTCCCAAATAAATAACTTAATTTAATCTAGCCTTTAGTTTTAAAAGATGAACGAGAAAAAAAAGGAAGACGAAATGATAGATTATATAAAAAAGATTCTTTATAAGTCTTTTGCTTATGAGTACACACTAAAAAAACTGTATCCTAATCTCAATGATTGTTGTCGACAAGAACATAAAAAAGTACCATATAATACATCATATAAAATAAAATGCGCTAATTGTTTTAAGTATGTGCCTGGAAAGAAATATACGTCGCATCTTGAAAGATGCTTTAAGAAGAAGGGGTTGACAGAAAAAGAGTCTGATATTTGATTTGTTTGAAAATATTAAATTTAATCGACTTTTAACCTTCTAAGTTTTATGCTTTAAATAATTATTTTACAATTTTGATCATGTTATATTTGATACATTTCGGTATTAAATAAATTTTAAGTATATTTATTGCTTAATTGACTTAATTATATGTCATATTTGATAATATTGCATTTTCATGATCAAATTTTTAAAATTTTATATGAATTTTGTTTAAATTATGCGCATGTGTCTTTTATCCAATGAAGTGAAACATCTATAACAGCATATTTAAAGCTTTAAAATATATTTACAAATCATATATATTCATGTCTAATAAATTTACAATAATTTATGACTATAAATTATATATGTTCATCATTTTATCAAATAAATTTCTTTTAGTATTTATGGGTTAAGTTTCTTTTTATCAATTCCATCTATTGAGACGTACTCAGTCCATTGGGAATATTTAAAAACTCCTTGATACATATTTTGACACCTTCCCCTGATCTATCTTCATCAACTGCTCTTCTTCTTTCAAATGAGATGAGTTCAACTGTCTATTAATAGAATATATTTAAAGTTAAAAATGTTTGTGTACTAATATTGGCATATTTTTATTTAATATACATTTATGCCTATTGGATTTTGAGGGCTATATTCTTCCAATTTATATGTGCTTTTTGTTTGATATATTTTTATCCCTATTTAATTCTGAATAGCTATATTCTTTTGAAATTATTATTATTTATTTATGGGTATTATTCCATATGTTATAACATGGGACGGTGTGGTTACACGATATCATAGAAGGTACCTGAAGGAACTAGATGTCACGAACCAGGTTGAGGCATATATTCAAACATTGGGATTGAGAAAAACCCTTGAATTAATAGGTCTCGAAAGAAGGAGGGGTATTGAAGAAGACTGTGGAGAGGAGAAGATAGCCGAAAGTATAAATACACTGTTTGTACAGAGTATCAAGCAAGCTGTGTCTGAGAACAAAAACTAAAATTACGACTATAAATATAGCCCATAAATAAAAATTACTTTTATTTATGGGTTAATTTTCTTTTTATCGATTTTATCTATTTAGACGTGTTCAGCGTGTTAGGAATATTGCACAACTCCTTGATGCATCTTTTGACACCTTCCTCTGATCTATCTTCATCAACTGCTCTTCTTCTCTCAAATGAGATGAGTTCAAGTGTCTTGCGGAGTGTGAGAGCTTACATGTATGCTTCTACTTCGTCTGGTATTTTTAACTCCTTAATTCTTTTGAAATTAATACGTCTTTTATTTAATATATTTTTATCCCTATTGAATCCTAAACAGCTCTATTCAGTCGAAATTAATACATATTTTTATTTGATCATATTAAATGGATATTAACATAGACAAAATTCAATTCTTTTAAGTTTCCATTCTATTTATTTATTACTGAATAAATGTAACACAATCCATATTTCGTTCAACTTTTTTTTTAAATAAGAGCCCTCAAACAATGATAAAATCAAGAATAAACGTAGCTTTACTAATACACCTCTTTAATAACGCTTACACACGACGTGTAAGCATAGAACCGTATAACTCTTTTAAATTTGAAAAAAGTGTTCTTAAGGATCATCTCTTCAAATTCGAGTACCATGAAATAAAAGATCAAAAGCCAGAAGTTACTATTTTCGATGATCAGCTAAGAGAAGTTCTTAGATCGAATGATAATTACGTAGTTGCTCATCTTGGGTTCAAAGAAGACACTAAATTATTTTTCGAGATAAAAAATACGGGCACAGTCCCACTTAAAGTCTACTTCAGAGTCCCTGATTGTGATAAAGAAATGTATAGTGCTATTGGCCCAATAACAGAAAAAGACATTCTTGCAGAATTCGATGACGCGCTTAAAAGAAATATTCAAGAACAAAGAGCGTATTTGTCATCACTCGCTGAACACGAATATTTGACTAAGTCAACCCACAAAATGGTCGGTGTATTGATTTTCTTTGAAATTTTATTTTGTATTGGCTTGATATACTATTTGCACTTAAGAACTAAAGAACTGTTTGAGAAAAAGAATCGGGCGTAATTAAATAATTCAAGGTATTGGTGTCTATTTTGTTACATTATGCAATTTATATTTTACAAATAATTTTTCCTATGATTATGGTATATTCAAATTTAATATCCTAATTAAGTTTTATTTACATAGACATAGTTGAATTTATTTACGTTTTAATTTTATCTTATTATTTTTCTCATCTATTTAAGGCTTTATACTGTTGTATTTAGCAAGCCATTTTCGTACTTATTTCAATCTTATTCTCTTCACATCCTTCCATTGTAAATCTTCTACTTTCAAGTTTTGTCAATTCAAGAATTTACCAAAAAACTATCATGCTTTATTTTTAATTCAATCGCTTCAAAATATTGTACCTTTTTAGATTTAATCTACTTCATAATTCCTCTACACATATTAGAATTGCAATAATTATTAGCTAAACTTCCTCCTAGACCCTATGTATCCTTTTATGCCGCCGTTTCCGCTAGAATTTCTGAATCCTTAATATAAAACTTTTACTATTTTGTGAACCCACCATTCCATATTATGATCATGATACCCAGTATAGATATTTTTATTTATTTTGGTGTAATTTTCTTTTTATCAAAATTTATTATTTTAAACGTACCAAAAAGATAAATGTTCACAATTTTATAAATATGCTGAATTTATACTATTGAAAGAAAGCTAATTACAAATAGGCCTATGTTTTCAAGCCTAAATTTGATTCTACCAATATAATATCATTTAAAGAAGATGTAAACTAAAACAGAAAGAAGTAATGTCCAATTTTCAGGGCTTCATTATTCTACTGTGCAGAAAAATGCTTTAAATTAAATTAAAATCTAGCATACAAGCTTGAGGTATTTTTATTGAATCATTCTATAATTTTTTTAAAAATATGCCATAATACTTAATTATATATAATAAAAAAATATGTTTTATACAATATTTTGAATTGCGATTCTACGCATAATCTTGGGTAAAAATTATTCGCTATGTTTATTAAAACCGTGCATATTTTTTTTATATAACTTAAATTGGTTAACCGATCAAATTACTGTATATTTAAATACTGTATCTGTTGATCTCAACATACACATTCTTAATAAATTAATACAAATAACAGCATTTTTTATAAGTTTAAAAAATAACTAATCATTTTTTAGTTATATTATGTTGATTTTAGTCATTATTTATCTATAATGTTAAATAATAACCTTGTATATTTCTAATTTATACAATTCGATTTTTTTGTTATTTATTTTTGGCATAAAGTCTAAATTTTTGAACACAACTTGTATCATTCAATATCGTATTCTTTATCAGTTAATGAGTGATTTTTTATTTTATTCACCCTTAACATTCTATGCTCTTACACCTGAATTTTTTTCTTGATTTCAATTCGGTTTTATTTATGTCTAAATACCATTATTGATTATTTTGCATTAATTTTCTTCAAATAATAATTATAATTCTCATAATACGTTCATTCGCTGCTTAAATTTTCAAAGTTTAAAACATGATTCAGTTTTTGACTTTATATATTTTATTCTTTTAATGATTATTCCAGATAAAGATGTTGTTATTCATATTTGTAATCGAATTAAACATACTTTGACCATGATCATTCCGCATTCATATTCAAATATATTTTATAATTCCAATTATTCTATTCAATAAATACGTATTTTATTTATTTATAATTCTTATAACTAATATATTAAGAAAAATATTTTTGATTTAGTGATGTAGCCTTTTCTCATCTTAGTATCATACTTGCATTTTTCGATCTAAATATACATAAAACATTTATTCTTGAATGTTTCCAGACTGCCCATGAAAAATATGGAGTATTAACAGGCGTTAAATTATAAAAAATACTTCTCTATAATCAATAAGCGAAAAAAAAGTAATATTCTAATATGAATAAAAGAAAATGCCTGGCAATATTAGAAAATTTACGTCTACGATATAAACAACAAATCAAAAATTAATTCAAAAATTTATTGGATTTTTGGAAAGTTGCATCTGAAAATAAAACAAAATTTTTAAGATTACGATAAACTAAAATCTTTCTATATTATTGTGCATAGGCATGGTTCTATATTTCACAATTTTTGAAAAAATTAAACTCTAAAGACTTTCTAGATTTACTTCTCGAAATATTTTTTATAACTAATAATTTTTTTTTGGAATTTTAGATTGGCATATAGCTATTTGCTTTTTAAACCCGCATACATAACATTAGGTCAAAATGTAAATTCTTTTTATACACGCGGGGCTGATTCGACAGCCAACTTATCATACAAAAAATTAATTTTCTATAATACAGCAAGTTTTAAAGATATATTGTAGCCTATTTAGATAAGAAAAAGCAAAAAAAATTAAATTGTTAAAATAATTAATATTCACTAAATATTAAAAAACCACACATACTTTTCAATAAATAAAAAGAAAAATTTATTTAAATATACTAAGAAGTTAAAAATAAAATTAAAAAAAAAGAAATATGCATACCTAGAATATGATATATTTTAATGGGATTTTTTGCCTTTTAACACTGGAAAACATTGAATATATACGAAAATATTATATCACACTGGTGTATGGTGCTATAATAACTAAGAAAATGAAAATTTTATGCTCAGTATGTTAAAATGATGATGTGAAAAATAACTTAGTAAATTCGTATATACATTTCAAAAGAAAAAAGTTTGGGCGTCAAAGTTTAGGATAAGATTTTAAATGGATATAATAGCATAAAAACCCAGATGTTCTTTTTATTTTTCAATACATATCAATTAAAACTACATAAAAATCCGCCCAATTATTATTTTCTGAATCTAAAATTCAATTACCGATCTTAATATCATTAAAGTTTATATTTAATTCTTTCTATAAAAAAATGAACAGACGCTTAAATACTATGGGGGGAAATGTATTGAATAAGGTAGGCTTTTTATGTATTTACACATTTCAGCAATATTTTACAAATTAAATATTAACATACACAGCTCGTATAATAGGAATGTATGATCGGATTTTCAATTGAAATTTCATTGGCCAGAGAACGTATAAACTTGCTTTATATCGGCAAAAAGACAACTTTAAGCCTTTTATTATTGCCCTTTATATAAAAAAGGGTTTTGACCAATATGCCGATTTTTACTAATAAAAAAACAATTATCAGTTGCTATATTACCCTTTGAATGTATTAATTGGTAAATAAGGTTGTATTTTCATATATAATTCGTATTGACATATTATTTATGCGCTTGGATTCAAACAATTTCATTACATGTGTTCTCTTTACACTATTGAAATGTGATTTAGGGATTTTAGCCTTGAATATAATATAACAATTATTATTTGTGGCTTAGTTTCTTTAATAAATATTTTTCACTCCATAAAAATATATAATAGCCTAGGTAAATTACTTATATTACTAGATAATCGGCCAGTGAACAATAAAAGACAAAGCATTGAAAAGCCATGAGAAATAGGAGGTTGCTGTGTAAGACGTTGAAATGTGCTTCCAGTATGGAAAAAGATCCACACCGTTCAGCAAGGATATAGTTAAGTGTAGAGTGTGGTTGTAGCTTGTATACCTTAGCGATGTACAGTAGACAGAATCAGATTCCCTTCACATAATGACTGCCGCCTATGAGAAAGGGCCCGATCCACGGTGATTGTGGGTCAAAAGAAGTACTGGAGAGAGACGCAGAAGTTAATCAATAGTTCCTATTAGTATAAAGCGAACTTCCTAAAAAGTAATAGAAGTAAAACATAAATAAATAAAGTAAATTCGATTATAATTTTTTACAAATTTAAATAAAATCCCATGCATATATAAATCTTTTTTAATTAATTTAACAATAATTAGAAAATTTTGTGCAAGATTATCACCAATATCCTAAAAATCAAGCTATTATTGTTGAAACATTTTCTAAACATAAGTAGATTTAGATATATCTATAAATTAAGTATATCATGCTTTTCTCATGTGTGTAATATTAGGTATGTTGGATTATAAGCAGCAAGTGCGTTTTCAAAGCTAGAATTATTGTGTATTGCACCTAAATTCTCAAAATTCCAACCGTATAGTTTCTAATGCACAAAAAGTTATAATACTTATTTAAAATTTTTTTACAGATAATAGAACATAAAAATTGATTAAACTTATATATAAGCAATCATAGTAACTAAGAAAAATAAAAGGGATCTTGCTTAAATCGTACCAAAACCGTATAAAATTTTGATTTTTAAATCTAGAAAAACTTTCATTATTAAATAAGTTTTTGCTCAAATAAATTTAAGATTTACGAGGCTTTTTTTTAAATTATTTTTGGAATAATGAAAAATATTTCTAGGTTATCAAATTACATAAATGACTTGAGCACAAGAAAAAAATAACGCAATATGCATTAAAAGTGTTTAAATTCTTTAGTGTGGCTTATAGTTAATATTTGTATATAAAAATGATTTTATTTACTGTTTCTGGAAAGTAACACTTTTTTTTGAAAAAAAAACATATTGCAGGCAAAATTTTTAGCATAAATATGTATTAAATGCAAAATGAGCAATTCCAAATTCATAGTGGCTTAAGAACATATATATTTTATGTTCAATATATATTTATAGAAACTCTATGTGAAATGTTTAGTTTTAAAAAAAATATGCGCCTAAAAATTATTTATCAGTTTCAAATGCAAATAAAGCCAATATTTAGAGTCTATGGGAGACATAAATATTTAAATTGTATCCAGTGCTTAATATAAGAAAAGAAAAAAATTATGGGAGCTAATAATTTACTAGATGTGGTTTTAATAATGCAGAAATATAACTTCTTTCATAAAACCAAATATAAAAGTTATTTTAAAGTTAATGATTCAAATGTTAATAATATCGCTTTATAGTCAATATATTAGTGCAGAAATTTTTTCTACGATAGAATTTACGATTCAACAATAGAAAACATTGTGATTTGTTATTTAATTTCTGGTCAATAATTAAAAGTGATATGGTTTTTTATAATGTTTACCGTTCTTAATTTTATAATTATATATTTCTTTTGGATTATGTATAACATTGTATTTATGTTAAAAAAATAATACAATTCCTTCATACAATGCAAAAGCACGAAAATGGCAAAATTAAAGGTCATATAATGGATATTTAAGATCAGAAATGATGGAGTATATATCGATAAACAAAATATTATGAAAAGAATACTGTTAGGATTAAAATAAAAAAATGTTTTTTATTTGTGTTTTACATTAATTTGTTCTATATAGTCAAATATTTACTTTTGCGCCAGGATAGTCTGTCGTGAAGAAATATTATGCCTGTTCTATATAATATATCCAACATACCCTAAAAATAGTTTATGCGTGGGATTTGTTAAGGGTGTTTACAAATCCTTAGGAAGAAAATAACAGTTTTTAATTAGACACTACAATCAGGACAGCGTTCTGAGAATATATTCTTCATATCAATAATGGGTTTGATTATTTGAACTTGATAACGTAATTTTTTTAATTTGTTTCTGTGCCGCATTCTAGTGTATTTTAAAACACAAAGCCATCTTTATCATGTGTTTTTCTACCTGATATTGCTGTATATTTTGCGATCAATCGGGATTAATTATCAGTTTGGTGATAAAGATGCCTCAACGTGAGAAGAATCCACAATTTACTGAAATAAAAAGAAGATTAAAGAATATTTTTTTGGAATTTAAGCTAAATTTATCTTGAATACAAAGTTAAAGGGGCTTAGCAGGTCATTTGTAGAATTATATGACCTGGAAAAAGGCCATAATAAGGTGGTATGGGGTATTCACCACAGAAAAGTGATATTCACTGAATGAAATCATAAAAAGTATTATACATTTACATCAATATCATCAAAGAATTTTTTTTTATAATTAAGTTTTAGTTTAGATCTACGATCATCAGACAGCTTGATTTATAGAGAATCTATAGTTGTGTAAAACCAGCTATGTTTTTTTTGAATGTTAGGAATAGCGATGATTATATCAAAAGTGTCTCTGATGAATATTTAATATATATTATAAGTAGGTTTTATTGACTAATTTTAAATAAAGGTATTTACATGACAATATAACCAATATTAAGCATATCCGATTTGCATAGATTCTAAATTTATTCATGGTTTTATAGATGCAAATATAGCACAAATATCAACAATATGCAGTTACGTTAAAATTAAATTTTTTTTAAAATATATAAAATAACTTTCTATCATGCTTGAATACATACATATACAGTCAATACGAAGTAAAAGATTTTTTTTATTTTCAAACAAAATTGAAAAACAAATATACTAAAATTATTTCTGTGAATTATTTCGCAAAGAAATTTATGTCTTAAATAGAAATTATTGCAACCAAAATGTTTTTACAAAAAATTGGAAATTTATTATTATGAGCCCTTAATAATTTAAATGGAGAGAATAAAGAAGTTTTTTTCAGAATATGCACCAGTTGAAAATTCGCAACCATGGGATAATACCGGTGTCTTAATATCAAACGCAGATGAAGAAAACACCGAAGCAGTAGCAACTATGAACAGAAATATTTTGCTTACGAATGATATTACAGAGGCTGTAATAGATGAGGCGATTGATACAGAATGTAAATGCATTGTATCTTACCATCCAATACTTTTCAAAAGCATTAAAAAGATTACGGATTCGCTCCTATTAAAAATACTGCACAACAGAATTGGAGTTTATTCTCCGCACACAGGTTTAGATAGGAAGATGTGTATCAAGATGGCAGAAATTATTGGTTCCTTAAAAACGAATAAGATTACGGACACATATATTGCTTGTAAACCAGATTTAGACAATCAAAGAAACATTTTTAGTTACTTAGAAACACTTAATTCGATTATATTTAAAAAAGGAGAAAGCAAATCTATTCGCTATATTGTGCCAGACCGCTTGTCTTTACATGATATTCATGCTAGCCATTGTCATAATGTTATTATAGGAATGGGATCAGCACAGGAAGAATTCAAGAAGGAGCTAATTAACATTGATTTAGATAAAGAGAAGGGAATAGGCAATTTAATAATAACAGGGGAAATGTCACATCACGATATTTTATTTTATGGAAGAAATAATACTGCTGTAATTTTGTTGGAACATTGTAATTCTGAAAGATTTTATTTGAAATATTTGAAGGAAGATATGCAAAAATGTGAATATTTCAAGGATTTCAATTTTATTATATCTCGTTTCGATAAAAGTCCAATAAAATTCTGGTGTATGTAAAATAATCGAATTTTTTTTTATTTTTCGCTCATGCTATTAATTGAAATATTTTTATTGCAATAATTTGATATTTTAATCATGCATTAAAAATTGGTATTTTCCCGTAGGTATATAAAATACTATTCATTAGAAAATAAATTACATTTTTGGCTAAATATTATCATGAAAATCTTCGACATTTTGTTCAAATTATTTATATTCGATTCATTAGAAAATAAATTACATTTTTGGCTAAATATTATCATATAAATCTTCGACATTTTGTTCAAATTATTTATAATTTATTCATGTGTTAATTTTTGATTTGACTTTTATATTTTCTCACCGGCCAAAAATAATCTTCGACATTTTGTTCATGACACTTGAACACATCAAATTTGTGAGAAGAAGAGCAGTTGATGAATATAGATCAGGGGAAGGTGTCAAAAGATGCATCAAGGAGTTGGGCAAGATTCCCAATGGGATGATCACGTCTAAATAGATAAAAAGAAACTAAACCCATAAATAAATAAATCAATCAATACATTTTGTTCAAATTATTATATCTTATTCATGGGTATATTTTTATATTTTCCCATGAGCTTAAAATAATTATATACATTTTGTTAGATTATTAACATATTATTTAGGGGTTAATTTTTAGTTTGACTTTTATATTTTATCTCAAACAAATTGTGTGATAAATCCTTAGAGGAAACTGCATCAATACTTTTTACTATCGCTTTCTCTTTTATATTCTCATCGACGCCCTTCTTAAAATTATTATTATTATTTTCATCATATGATTTTGTCATATATTTAAGAATTTATATGTATTCATTTTAGGGCTAAATTATTTGTTGTAATTTTAGTTTTTAGTCTCAACACAAGTTGATTGATCTGTAGTGCGCAAAGCATAATAATACTTTCGGCTATTTTCTCCTTCCTGAAGTCTGGAAGTCTTTTTATAAGAATATATAAATATATTTATACATGAGTCAATTTTTTTAGCCATTTATAAATTTTCAAAATCTAGTTATTGAAGCACGTCAGCGTATAATGAAAGACGACATCTGAAATGGTTTTTTAGGATGGTTTATGGTGACGGGTAGTTTCTGTTGGTCTATATGACAAAAGTGTACATATAAAATTGACCGATGAAGCACAATATACAATGGGCCTT
The DNA here is from genome assembly GCF_057557595.1 of Rhyacophila brunnea. Classification (NCBI taxonomy): domain Eukaryota; kingdom Metazoa; phylum Arthropoda; class Insecta; order Trichoptera; family Rhyacophilidae; genus Rhyacophila; species Rhyacophila brunnea. Next base: position 454,052 of record NW_028232813.1, on the reverse strand, counting down.
TCCATAATCTGACAATATGTAAGTAAATAATTTAAACTATTATTAAGCAGGAAAACAAGCCTAAATAAATAAACAACAAATTTTATTCCAGTAAAACGTTATATTGCTTAGTAGAACATATTTGCATGATACTTAAGAAATCATTCATTTAAATAATGACAAAAGAACAGAATTTTCAGTAATTTATTATGTATTCTATATAATTCATATTTTCTTAAAAAATAAATTGAAATCATTGATGTCTTGGTTATAATACACCAATGATTCAAAACAATGCAGTTCTCACAAAAACATCAAGATCTAGAAAATAATTATTTTAATCTTAAAATCCAGAAAATATATTTGATAACTACCTTTTATAATATTCGGAAATAGTAATAAGATTTTCTATGGAAATTAATCTACAAAAAATTGAAGATTTTATGCGGAAGATAACTGTATTGATGATTCCTGGCGCGAAAATAAAAAATATAAGTAAAAATATAATAAAGTATCCATATAATTTTTAACTAGCCCTTTTATATCATTAAATCTTATCGTTTTTTTTAAATAGATATCTACGTATTTTTGAAAAAAAAACATTGAAAACTCTAGACTTTTATTGGTATTATAAACTACATATCAATCTACTTTATCTATATGGATAAGATTTCCTCTGTAATGTTTCATTCCATATCCAGCATAATCACAATTACTTCGATCCCATAGCCCACATTATTTAAAGTATTTTCTACTACATATAAGTCTTCGCCCTTGGAATTTTTTTTAAAGTATATTATATTTTGATAACTTAAGTTTAATCCGGATTTTGCTGAGTATTTAATTCAATGTAATTTACTAGATACAAGAAAAATAGAAGATATATACACAAGCCATATCAAATAAACCCAATATATAGGTAATTATGCACGAGATATCGCAAATAACTAATAAATCCTATATATTGGTAATTATGCACGATACATCATACATAAAATCATAACCTCTTGCGCTGCCATTGTTGTCAATACATCGTAAATAAAATAATAAACTAACAAAAAGAAAACAAAACATTTGTTAGCAATAAAAACAAATTAATATTGAAAATGTAATGAGATAACAATCATATAATATTAATTCTAGCAGTAAAGAATAGAATATAATTTACACCACATTTATATCGAAAATGAAATAGAGATAACAAACATCTTATATTAATTCTAGCATTAAAGAAACGAATATAATTTACATCACATTTATAGCTCAAAATGAATTATCTTTGTTTTCGAGACATAATTAGTACGATAATCATTTATTCTTAAACTAAAATCAAAGCCCTTTAACAGCTTTGAATCTTTGCTCAACATTTATAGAGTTTATATGAAACATGTAATAATAATATTTTTGCACTGCAAAGATTACAAGAAAAAAAAGGGGAACTTTATTTGTATAAATTAGACATAATATTATATATAAAAAAGTATAAAAAACATATTCTTAGCATTTATGTAAAAAAAAGGGGAACTTTACTTGTATAAATTAGACATAATATTATATATAAAAAAGTATAAAAAACATAATATTAGCACTTATGTTCAAAAAAAGGGGAACTTTACTTGTATAAATTAGACATGATATTATGTATAAAAAGTATAAAAAACATATTCTTAGCATTTATGTAAAAAAAAGGGGAACTTTACTTGTATAAATTAGACATAATATTATATATAAAAAGTATAAAAAACATATTCTTAGCATTTATGTTCAGAATTCTCTTTTCTAAGACTATAAGTTTTATTTCCATCTAATAATAGAAAACCATTTTAACTGCTTTTGGAAGAATTTTCGCATGATGAAAATGATTAGTAAATAATAAATGGGCATTAAAATCATATTTTTGGGTGGCTTGAACATTAGATAGTCTGTAAATTTAACATTAATTTTGAAAACGAAGTAGAAACATTGAAAATATAAGTCTCATATGCAAAAAAATTATTAAAAACCATTCTAATGCAGGAAAAAAAATATTATTTATTTTAGGGAATTATTCAATTTTATACAAAAAATATTATGATTTTATGAGAGAGTATAGAACCAAGTTTATTTCAATTAAATATTTTTATAACCTCCATATTGACCATAAGTTCATTTTTTATTGAAGCAAATTTAGCTTCAATCTCTTTGTTTCTTTCAAATAAATTATTTTTGTACGTTTTTGACTTATTCAGTAAAAATTTGCCTGCTTCATCTTTAGCATACAAAACAAGATAAAAATATGCCGATTTCAAGGCATAATCAATCATGGATTTTTGAGAAATTTCGTAATACGCATCGGAATAGCATTGAATTAAATCCACCTCAAAGTTATCGTGCAAAATTATTGAATTCACATCCAATCGAGTATTTTTCGATGAAAAAAAGTGGTTGAAAATCCCGAAATCTGTATTTTTAGAGGTAGATATTTTCTTTTCGCGCATATAATCAGAATAAATTCTTTTCATTATTTCCTTTTTATTGAAATCCGGGTGGTTCAAGTTTATAAAAGACCTTTGAACATCTGCATACTCTTTAAAAGTATCTTTTAAATAAATTAATTTTTCAGAAAGCAATTTTTCGATATCATTCGCAAACTTTTGAGATAAGTCACAAAAAAGTTCAGAATCGATTTTTCTTATATGACCAATAAGTAAAGCCCATACCTTTTCAAATACACTTAAAATTTTGTTGTTCAAAGTTTCAATTCTCTCACGAACGATTTTCTTGAAAATTACCTCTGAAACGAAAAGCGTAGTATTTGTTTTTATCTCATTTATAGTATTTGTATCAAGCTTGTAACTTTTATTGTCAAATAAATTTTTAAATAATTCATTGTATTCGAATATAAATTTCTTTTCACATTTATAAGAAAATATTTTGCCGTCGATAAACTTATCCTTTATAATATTTTTGATTGTTTTTGCGTATATTTTGACTAAATCGGATCTTTCCATGTTTTCACTTGTGTATTTTTGCAGTGCATCGTTTAAATTATTTATCTTTTCTTCGATTTTTAATTTTGCTTTAGGAAGTTCTTGTGACAAAAACTTCGAAAAATTTGTGTTAAGAATTAGTTTTAGATGCCCAGTTCCTATTTTTGGATGCAACGATTTGTAAACAATATGATTCAAAAAATAATCATTCTCGTTTTTACATGAAATTTGTAGTGGCATTTTTTCATTTAATTCCTTTTGCGATCTGTTTACAATTCCTACATATCCGAGCTTGAGTTTTGATTTTTTATTCAAAAGAACATCCAAGCAATCTGTCATCTTATCCATCAAATCAATTTTTGTTATAACTCCAATCGTTCTAATTCCTATGATATCAACTTTTCTAGAAAGCCTCAAAGAATCACTATTCGCAAGATCAACATTTGCCGCCGAAATAGCCAAAATAATAGCACTTTCATCCTTTATATATTTCATGACAAGATTTTCAATCTGTACTTCTATGTCTTTTGGCTGGTCTTCAATCGGTATTTTTGTTAAACCTGGCAAATCAACAAGCGAAATTTCATAAGTATCCCTCAAATATAAATTAATAATAATCTCTTCCTCCTTTATATTCTTGTTATTTCCACAAATCTTTTTCATCTCAAGTAAAATTACCCTCTTTGCATCTTCTAGTTCTACTTCTTTGTGTTTATTAATCTCGCAATATTCATTAGATGCGGATTTTCGTAAATTTATTATTAGTGGACATCTCGTTGTTATCTCATTTCCTTTTGGAAGGATGTCTCTGTTTATTATCTTATCAAGAACGGAACTTTTACCACTGCTCTGTGATCCTATAACAACTATTTTTGGTAGCTTTATTTTGAAATTATATTCTCTTTCATAATCTTGTAACTTCTTAAATATTTCAATTTGACTTTCTGTGGCTACCATCTTATGGGATCAATTAGCTTAAAATATTTTAAATAAATCACAACGAACCATATGCATAGAAATAAGATTGAGGAAGAGACTTAAAATAAGAAGATATCTGTATTGTAATTTTGAAAGGAATGATTAGATTTAAAATAAGTGTAATAAGATTGAGGAAGAGACTTGAAATAAGAAGATATATGTATTGTAATTTTGAAAGGAATGATTAGATTTAAATAAGTATAACAAGATTGAGGAAGAGACTTGAAATAAGAAGATATGTGTATTGTAATTTTGAAAGGATGATTAGATTTAAATAAGTTTAACAATATTGAAGTAGAGACTCAAATCAATAATTCTTCAAATAAGAATATGTGCATCGTAATTTTGAAGGGAATGATCAGATTTAAATAAGTGTAACAAGATTGAGGAAGAGACTTGAAAACAGAAGATATGTGCATCTAAATTTTGAAAGGAATGATTATATTTAAATAAGTGAAATAAGATTGAATAGAGACTTGAAATAAGAAGATATACGGACTGTAATTTTGAAAGGAATGATTAGATTTAAATAAGTGTAACAATATTGAAGTAGAGACTTGAAATAAGAAGATATACGGACTGTAATTTTGAAAGGAATGATTAGATTTAAATAAGTGTAACAATATTGAAGTAGAGACTTGAAATAAGAAGATATACGGACTGTAATTTTGAAAGGAATGATTAGATTTAAATAAGTGCAACAATATTGAGGAAGAGACACAAATCAATGGTTCTTCAAATAAGAATATGAGCATCGTAATTTTGAAAGGAATGATTAGATTTAAATAAGTGTAATAAGATTGAAGTAGAGACTTGAAATAAGAAGATATGTGCATCGAAATTTTGAAAGGAATGATTAGATTTAAATAAGTATAACAAGATTGAGGATGATACTTGAATTAATAGTCTTCAAACTAAAATATATTTAAAGAGGTTGTAAAAAGCATGCAAATATGAGAAGTATTGGTCGAATCTGTTATATTGATCAATCCAAGGTTGTGCTTTAGTTAAAAAATATGATAATATAAAACTAATGGATACAACAGAAAACCCAGGACAAAGAAACGAAAACATAAAAAATATGCTAAAAAATCATGCAAGAACATAAAAAGCATATAAAAAGGATAAATTTTTTTTTTAGGCATCTGGTACTTCTACTTCACATATTAATGAAATCATTATTAAAAAAATTTGATTCTTAGAAAATGTATTACGTTTAAGAATGCTATAAATCGCCTACATTTAAAATATATACCTTGCCTTGGCAGAAACAAAATAACGATCCATTACAACGGTAGATTTAAAAATACCTTTTTTACAACAGATAAAAAAGCTAGGCAATAAAATTCACGTGGTCAAAAATAATGGGAAGCGATAGTAATTTGAACCACAACAATAATTCAGATGAAGTGAAATTTTTTTACAATATAAAGTAATATATAAAGAAGTCTACGAAGAGGTTATAAATAAAGAGATAAATAATTTTAATATAACAAAGAAAGCACCATCCCTCAGAGTAAACAACAAAATACTTGATGATATAAATATGCATTAAAGAAAATCAGTATTATTAATCATTCCAAAAACATCGTTGAAATTGTATAAAGCCTCAACTGGCTTTGAGGTGCTCAATAAAAATGCGAGTGCGCACTAGAAAAATAATCACATAACAGTTTAAGAAAAATGTAAAGTCTGAAGAATAAACACAGATTTAGATTTTTACTGTAAGTCTAAAGAATCATATGGTCTATAGAAATAGAAAACGTTGAAAATGATGAGACAGCAGTGTAAAATTCTAGGTAGAAAATCAGATGTTTTTGAGGTTGTAAATCGAAATAACAAAAAATACGCTTAAAAGAAAGCACAACGAGCAATTTATAATGAAAAAACAACGAATTAAAATTAAATAAAGACAATCCAATAGTCGAATTACAAAAAAAATATGATTTCGAAGTATCAGCAGATGAAAATAAATTGTAGAATTTCTGGAGAAAATATAGCAGAAGGAATCAAAGCATCTATATTGTGAAATAATTTTAAATATTTTATAAGAGAAAGAGACAGAGCTTCGTTTTTTTTCTTTCCATGAATTCCCAAAAACAATAAACACCGGCCTAATTGTAAAACTGCCTTATAAGATGGAATATCAACCTTTTCATAGAAAAAGAAAACCTTTAAATCATTATATTGTCAAAGGTATCAATGATATTTGCTTAAGAGAAAAAATAGAGAATGACTGATTTTATTAAAAGACATTTTGCCTCATTCCAAAAAGAAACGTTATGAATGAAAGTTAATTCAGCCCTACAACCTCCATATAATCTTTATAAATTTACGACTATGTGAACACCGAAATACTATATTTGTATTTAGAGAAACACAACGTGTAAAAGAATTTTTTTTTGCGCACAGTACGGTGGGTACGAGGTGCTATAAAACAAGCAAGTATTAGCACAACGAAAAACAAGAAATATACCAACAACTATTTTCTGCAGAGATTGATCTATAAAAGCTTATGACACAATAAACCATAACTATTTTACTTAATGGAGATATTGGCAAACCTTTATCTTCCAGATTGGGTATATAGATTTATAGGCGCGATAACAAGTGAATAAAAGACTTCAGTGTGGTTAACAGTAAATAAATTTAGTTAAAACGTGTTATCAGGGTAATACAGCAAGACGATAAGTTTATCATTACCTTTTTTTTTGTTCTGGGCATGGACTAACCGAGCTGAGTTCGCAAAAAAAATTACCCTCGGTAAATATACCATCAGATGAATCTTCTTATTGAACGAATCATTATATATCATTATCGATTGTAAGCTGCTATCTAAAAACCCAGAAAACTTCGAAATAATGACAGATCTCACACACAATATCTTTAATTGTACAGGATATGAAGTATATAAATTGATTTCCGCAACAAATAATGTTTGTTGAAGCGAACATATACCTATCATAGAAGCAAAATATGGGAATAAATGCTTTGGATTTTTAGAAGATAGCATATCTGCCATATTGGGAGAAATTTTGACTGTAATTTTATGTGAGAATATACAGCATTTTATGCTTCATGAGACATTTAAAAAGCATGCAATCTTATTGAGAGACTACTATATGACTGTTCAGAAAATAATTTTAAAAGACTCTGTTAAAATAGATTATTCCATAAAAAAATTATTGGTGGATGAATCAATATATTTAAAACCAAAAAACAAAAAAAATTGTTGTATTTTAAGATAGAAAAGCTAGAAAAATTAAAAATTTTATATTTAATTTATTTGAATTATCCTATACTGACTACATATAAATAAATCTCACAAATCTATGCTACATAATATAGAATGATACAATAAAGAAATCCACCCATCATTAATAAACAATTATCTGTGGTCTAAGTAAAATTCACACAATGTATTCATAGTATTTATTGAGCATGGATAAAATTAAAGTTACGTGTCTAAACTAAAATATTAAAGCTAAATCAAAAACCTTTCAGTGTCAACAGTGACTCAATAGTTGATATAGTCAAATCTTTTAATCGGTTTGCAGTCTCGGACGATAAAACTAAAAAAAAAGCAATATTTTGTTTAATGTAGATAGAAATATCCTTTTTGGAGAAAAGTCAAAATATAAACTTTGCGGAGAAGCATATAAAACAGTAGATAACCTAGAAAGTTGGTACAAAAGAATGCTTGCTCATCACTACAAATATACACATAACAAAGTTCTATGAATTATATGCTTTATACTTGTAAGAACGTTAATTTTAAAAAATCAAAAAGAATTACAAGACACACAGTTCAAGAAATAATTTAAAACAAATTGGCCGAAAAAATTAGGCGCAGGATTAAAACATACGCAATATTCGCACGATAGACCACATATTTTAGTTCATGATGAAAATAAAAACTTATATAATGATGAAAATAGGAATAAAAAAATGCAAATAACCTTGCACATGTCAAAAATACGAGCTAATAAAATATGACTTACGATTAAATGAACCAAATCTTATCGAATATGGCTGAACACAAACAGTCACACACATTATAAAATAGGAGTAATTGATAAAATACCATAAGTTGCATATTAAAGAGTTTGTAATACCAACTGAAGCAGAAGCATGGTCATAATAATTATATTTATGTGTATACTTTGTTCTATAAAGTCTCGAAAAAGAATAGGTGGGATATTGAGCAAGATCGTAAAGATGACGAGGTGGAAAGGAGAGATAACCCAATATGTTCTAGAAAACGCTCTGAAGTTTTCTTGAACAATATTAAATATCTGCAACTTTAGTTAATCCATAAAAAACAAAATAAAATTAACCTAGCCCATCAATAAAAAATTACTACTCTAATACTTTATTGTGCTATGCTAATTCGAGCATATAATTTCAAATACTATCCTTAGATGTCATTTAAATATAAAAAGTTGGATTTATAAGGTAAGAACTTTCCGCTGATATTTTGTTAAAATGACATACAACTTTATTAAAATATTCATAAAATCTGATTTATAAGTATAATACAAATCAACAGTATTTTTTTAATGTTATTAAATATATCTATCCACTAAGTAGAAAAACTTACAAAATAAATACAACCAATATTTTGTTACTTCTAAAAGGTTTTCCTGTTTATTATTTAAGTATATTTATGTAATTAAAGCCCTTCATACCTTTATTTAATAAAAAAATAACAATTTGTAATTATTTTTTTATTTATGATTGAGTTTCTTTTTATAAATTTTATCTATTGAGACATAATTAACCCATTGGGAATTTCACAACTCCTTTATACATCTTTTGACACCTTCTTCTGATCTATATTCATCAACTGCTCTTCTTCTCTCAAGTGAGATGAGTTCAAGTGTCTTGAAAAATAACAATAATAGAGTTTTTCTTAAATATTATTTGAGATTAATAAATATCCATAATGAAAAATACAAAGATTTTCATTCCCCTTTTTACATATGAATTCCATTGTTTATTGAATCATAGCTTCATATTTAAAAAAACATTATTAATCTTTTGAGAGTAAAATTTCTTCTATAATAAGATAAAAAGGATACGAATAAACAGAAGGAAAATGTATACATCCATATATATAATATTTTATAATATTAAGAATAAAAACTTTCATTGTGATTCATGAGAAATTTCAAGAATATATGGTCCAACATTTATGAAAAATGATTTTTTTTTCAATAGAAACTTATGTAGAATGGTTTTTCTATTTATAAGCAACATGTGTACATAAATAGAAAATTTGTATATTAGTGGAAAAATATGATGATAGTATAATACTTAATAAATTTAGAATTACCATTTCATATTTTCATGGTTTTTATTTGGGTCGATGTTACATTTATATATACTATCCTTATTAAAGTTTATCAGGAAACACAAACCATACAAAGTAGGTTCAACAAAAAAAAATAATATTTATGAGTTGAAATAAAAAATGTAAATTATACAAAATAATAGTCGGGATACAAGGATTAATTAAAATTCCAATGTAGAAACGAATTAATTATACAGTAAAACACATAATTCTTACATGAGATACTCCGTAGAGCAAATGGCGCCTATTCTACAATGACAGAAGATAGCTATTAAACTTTGATCAAATTACATAATATATTTAGTTATAGTGATATTTCAACGTGTTTTTCTTAAAAGACCCATTACGCTATTTAAATGATGCCTAAATAAATTTTATTTTTTCGTTATCGATAAACAGTAGTTAAATTTCGAACCTCTATGCTAATTCATTGGATATATTCAATTATTACTATCTTTGATGTTTGAACCTCTGATAATAACCAACAAGATATTTTTATTATATTTAAGCCGTTAGAATAAATAACAAGTCCCTTGAATTATCAACTAAGAATGATACCGATCCCAATAAAAAAAATTTTCCAGCTTCCTGTACCTTATAAAAAACAAATCAGAATATTTATTCAGAATGTGCCTCGTGATCAAGGGCATCTAGAAGAGACCCGAGATCAATACGTTTGTTTTTTCTTGTTACCGTAACTTTCCCTAAATTTCCCACGCATCCACCGTATATCAAGTTTCTTTCCTGGTAGTTTGACAAAAGATCAGCCCACATTTTATTTTTTCCTAATGTAACTGGATTACCAACAATAATTACGCCATAACGTGCTCTAGTGAGAGTCACGTTCAGTCTTCGTCCGTCCGAAACGAATCCGATTCCCTGAAACATATTTGATCTTACCAATGAAATGATAATATAGTCTTTTTCTCTACCTTGAAATGCGTCAATATTTTTTATTTCTAGCTTGTCGATGTCTAGTTTTCTTGTTTCGTAATCATATTTTGTTTCACAAGGTTCTTTTCTGCTATCACTATTTACATCATCATTAGATTCATGATCAGTTATGTTTTGTTTTGATTTTTTGACTTTAACTGTAATTTTGCTCATTTCCCCAACAAGAAAAGCTCTTTGTCCTTCATACGGCGTGACAACACCCACACTTTCTTCTCTTACACCACCTTGAACGAGAACCTTAACCATGTCTTCAACAGTTTTAGCTTCAGCTCTATTGAGGAATGATGTTCCGCTTTGACTTATTTCTTCTTGACCATAACAGCAATAGAAGAATGTTGGTAAGGGAAGTATAGAAAGTGATTTTGGTATGAGGAGTGATTTGCATGAAGTTCCATTGATTAAACTTCCGTCGTAGAAATGCGTGTTTATCCAAGATGAAAGTGATGGATGCATTCTGTATTGAGTGTTGAGTAGATATGGAATAATTCCACTATAATCTACATTGATAACGTTATTAATATTATCTGAGCCATCATTCATACCCGAATAAACAGTTGCGCAACTGTCACGTTTACTATTGCCACCTACACAAATATTTTTATTGTTGAAGAAAGGAGATTCCTCAGAGCCCCTAGCCCCATTATTACTAAATGAATAATTTTTAGAATAAAGACTATTATTTTTGTTATTTGAGGCATTAATATTGCTTGTATCATATTCATTCGTATTTTCATATTCACTACTAAGATCCTCAGTCTTTAAATGAATATTTTTTCTTTTATTGACCAATTTGATGTAAGCCAGATTCTTTTCCTTGATGTTAGCCGTACTATTCATGACGATTCTTTCAAAGAGAGTCATTTTCATTCCAGCTTGACTCACATCTTTATCAACAACAATGGGGCCGAGCTGTTTATGATCACCAACAAGAACCAATCTCTTGCATCTTGAATTTGATATGGGAACGAGACTTACAGGTTCAGTGCACTGAACAGCCTCATCAATTAAAACAGTCGAAAATTTAAGTTTTGATAAAGCAGAATCACCAGATGTTATGCAAGTACATGTGATAACATCAGCAGTCTGTAATATATATTGTATTGTTTTTTTTCTTAACCCAGTCTTATTGCATTTTTCTTTTGAAAAATTGTGGTATCGATCAGTTTTTTTCTTTCTAGCTTCATTGATGATTATATCTGCTTGGACGTGAACAGAAAGAAATGATAGTGCATCTACTTGTGTTTCTCTGCGCTTTGAAACCAGTCTTACTACACGTAAGCCTGTTTTATGTATCTTCATTGCCAAATGATCAACTGCTGTATTGCTATTTGCAACTACTAATACTTTATTTGTGCCTTCTTTATTATGTTCGCTTGATTTTATTAAATTATAAACTATTGATGCACATGTAACTGTCTTTCCTGTTCCAGGTGGACCTTGAATCAGGGTTAGAGGTTGCGAAAGGGCAGCACGTGCGGCAAGTTGTTGTGAAGAATTCAGTGGTGGAAGATTTGGCGGGTTTATAAGATTAACATCACTAAATGTTTTATCACAAGCGAACATCCCATTTTTATCATTATTACTTTGTTTATCACTAGGAAATATTTCATTTTTACCATAGTTATCGCTATATAATATGCTATCATTATACCTATCCCTACTGCTATTATTTTCTTTTTTAGTTTTAGCAAGAGGAAATGGGAAAGTTCCGAGAATATACTTGAGAATTGTAGGATCTATATTAGCCATCTTATTAAGACTATTAAGCATTCTAGCCCTTCCAACATCTTTATAAACATACTCAACAGTATAAAGATTAGAAGATATAGAGTTATCAATACTAATAATCCTCATTTTTTTACCATTATCTTTATCCACTATTTTATAAACACTCGCCTTGATTTCATCAGAAACAGCTGTATTATTAACAATACAGGCTTTGATACAATGATGTGAATTTTCAAGTAAAAGATCATCACCAATCGAAAGCTTAGCATCGACATCTGTAACATGAAAATATACATAAACCATGTGTGAAGGATCTCTACAATGCCTATCATATTTGACATGCCCATCTTTCTTATTACCATCCATGTCATTACATTTATTACACACACATACGAATCGAACTTTTAAATCCTTTTCTTTTAAACTTTCCTTTAAATTCTTTTCGGCATCACATTCTGCTTCAACCAGTGCAGTGTAAATATTTCGATACTCCTCAAGTGTATACCTTAATTTTGTGTGGGGGAGATGTCCTTGGTCGGGTCTTTCTATGGCTACTAAATCAAGTTTGGTTAGGTGATCATTCTTCTTCGGTCCTTTTTCAATTGAATTTATATATTTAATTTGGTTCTCGGCTGATATTCTATCAAATTCTGCATGAAAAAGAGAAGATGTATTGTTGTGAAGAATAGCCTTTTCATTGACCAGGGAAGAATCGAGACAACGCTCTACAATCAACGGAGACCAAAATGAAGGATCACAACAGTTTCGACAAAGAATTACCCTCTCATTACCACCCATATCACTATCATCCCTTAAACTATCATCTGTCTCACTATCATCTGTAACACTACCATCTGTAACACTACCATCTGTAACACTACCATCTGTAACACTACCATCTGTAACACTACCATCTGTAACACTACCATCTTTCTTGCACTCCACACTATCACTACTATTATCACAACCACTTTCATCTGTAACACTACCATCTTTCTTGCGATTCACACTATCACTACTATTATCACAACCACTTTCATCTATATTTATACTGCCATCATCCTTAATAGTATCTTTTTTAAACCATCCAAGATTAAAAATAACACAAGACTTGCATTTCGAACATTCAACATTAGAATCACCAACACAAACAACTCGATGCTTATTCTTAACCAAATGAAATATTATATGTGAGGCTGATGCTGATCCTCGAGAGTTACAATATGCCTGATTACACACACCACAACGGATATGTGTCTTCGTATTACAATAAACACAACAAGAACTCATCTAATTAAATAGGGGCTCTTCTTTTTTAAAAACACAATTTTTGATTAATATCAAATGAGGCTTTAATATTTATTTGAAATATTTAAAAATTAACGGAATATTAAAATATATTATTTCACTAGAATTTAAAAATATTACTTTAAATTCAAATTTTAATTTTGCATAAAAATATTTCGGAATCTATGTTATTACTGTTATTATCCGTACATAATTTTTCCCTCTCAATTTTTAATTTAATTTAATAAATTTTTTTTAATTAAATGACGAATTAGAAGCATACATACATGCTCTCACACTTCGTAAGACCCTTGAACTGCTCTCATTTGAGAGAAGAAGAGTAGTTGATAAAGATAAATCAAGGGAAGGTGTCAAAAGATGTATCAAGGAGTTGTGCAATATTCCCAATGGGCTGACTACGTCTCAATTGATATAATTGATAAAAAGAAACTTAATCCATCAATTCATACTATTTTTTATTTATGGGCCATATTTATAGTAGTAATTTTAGTTTTTGTTCTCAGGCACAGCTTGCTCGATTCTCTGTACACACAGCGTATTTATACTTTCGGCTATCTTCTCCTCTCCAAAGTCTTCTTCAATACCCCTCCTTCTTTCGAGACTTATTAATTCAAGGGTTTTTCTCAATCCCAAGGTTTGAATTAATCCATCAATAAGAAATAATTAATTAAAGTAAATTATAAAACAATGTAAATAGGAATAACCAGAATAGAGCCATAAATTAGAAACCAAGAAAATATAATTTAATGGCAAATAAACTCACCATAATTTAGCATTCTAAAAACTAATGGCAACATGTGCCATAACACGAAATACCATATGTCGTAATTAAGGAGTTGGGAATTTCGACTGAATCTGAAGCGATTGCAAAAACAATAGGAGTGAAGAAAGCTTTAAAAGGTGAAAATGCATTTAGAAGATTTTTAAAGTGATGGGAGCAGAAAGAAGTATCATCAAGTCCGTCCAAATTACATTCAAAGTTTTGTGTAAAATGATTCGCATAGTTTTAATCAAATTGAGCAATAAAAAAAAATCTAATTACTTTCTTTCAAGATTCTAAAGATAATAACAGGAATAATTATTAAGAAAATCTGTTCTATTCGGCAATCTAAATTTTTGTTTCAACAAATTTTAAAATACCAGAAACTAAATTCTTCAATATAAAAAAAAATTTAACTTACTTTCTTTCATATTTGTAAAGATGATATGGCGGAAATAAATATTAAGCAAGTCTGTTCTAAAAAGCATTTTGAAGTTTTTCTTTAATAAGATAAAATAGCAAAAAATCAAGAAAGCCCCATAATTAATAAAAAAAAATATTCAAGCGGTTAGAAAAAACATAATATGATAATCGAAAAAGATTTGGTTTAATTATAATAATCACAAATTTTAAACTTTTTTTGTGAATAACTACAGCTATTCTTGACAAGTCTGCAAGGAATAAAATTTAAAATTTGATTTATGCTATATAGAATGCATAGCCAACCATTTATTATGATAAATTTTTTTATATATATAATTTTCATAGTAAAGATAAAAAATTTTTACTCAAAATAAGATTAAAAAAAATATATATGCTAGAGAACATTCATAAATGAATAAAATATGTTTATATTGTTATCTAAACTACATTTTATTTGAATTAAAGTTTTGGAAAAATTTAAAATTACATTTGAAAAAAAAATTGAATTATATGACTCTATCAAGACAGTTTTATCAAATTTAAATATTTTTTTCATTTGATTATATAGAAAATAATTTTATCTTGCCTCTCAAAATTTTAAGTTATTATTTTAATACCTATTCATAAAATTTATTTCAATAATGCCTTCATATTTGTTAAAAATTACCAAGGTACCTCTTCTGTATGACAATGCACGTAGGTGTATAGTTATATCCATCTTTTCATTGCTATCAGGATAAATATCGTAATATTTTTTTCTCGAAAAAGAACCACACAAACAGTTTAAAAACTACAATTAATTACTTGTGATTTTGCCTCAATATTTCGTTTTGGCTTTATAAGCTTTCCATTTATTTAAGTTTTTATGTATATTTAAAAAGAAATTCATAGATAAATAATCCTTAATTTAACTTTAATAAGTTGACTTGAAATCAAACAAAAATAAGCTTTTAATCCTTTTCGAATGCACTTGCGTTTATGAATTGTGTTTTATTATTTTGGTATTAATCTTCATTCATCATTTAAAAGCTATATTTAATCTTTAAATACATTTTAAAACATTAAAATTATGCTTATATAAATGTTTTCTCAAAAATATAAACATAAAAAAAAGGATTAAAAGGGCGTAAATCTATTCTAAAAATATTCTTCCACTATTTAGCCGCATATACAAATTTCTAGAATAAGGTGTGTACCATGAATTTAAAAATGGATACTAGCATGTCGGCATCTAAAATATATTAACTTAAACATACAAATTTTATCAAAATTTGGCAGGATTAAAAGTCGCTCCTTTAAGTAAACTGAACTATTACCATTTGTTTAAAATATCAAATATGATATTTCTATTGTTGATATTCATATACGAAGCATCTAAAACCAATAAAATAAGAAAATTTGAATTTTCTGCACTATTTTTTACAAAGCCGAAAATTCCTACTTATATTGCTATATGTTTACAGGTAAATACATGCATTAAATAAATTAACTATTTACACGCAAATAAAATAATTTTTTGAAAATATTAAAATTATTCGTGTAATATATAGTATAATAATTTAGAATATATAAAAATCTTTATATTGCAAAATTTGAGCTATTAGTCTGTTGAATAAAATAAGTCTTAATATCAAATTCATTTATGAACACTTTTTCGCGTTTCAATATCAAGTATAGGAAATTTATTCGGGTATTATTACTACTCTTTTTGTTTTTCATATTGAAATACTGACTGAAATTCGAATTTATCTTTTAGAAAATTATATATTTGCAGACTAAAATTTAGAGAACGTAAATAAGCCTTTTTTTTCTATTCAGTAGAAATACTGCAGCTTTATAAGTATTTTCATAAACATGGGTCATTCAACTTCAGTGATAAAATCCATTGGCGTGAGCTTTTATTGTATCACCTATTTCTAAAATACTTATTTATATTTTTTAAATAGAAGTATTGACATATGTCTTAGTTAAAAAGTATAAACTATAATCTAACATGGTTTATGGCTTTCCAAGATACTAATCTACAAATATCAGTGCGCCAAAAAAATTACAAATTTTGTTAAATGACGAATTTCACTAATTAAGGACATGAAAATACAAGCACAAAAATTTCATGACAAATTCGAGATATAGTATATATTTGTAATACTATCATTTTAAATAAAGCAATAGCGATTAATCTAGGTCATATAAGCAATATCAGCTCTATCTAGAAGACTTTATACCAATGAAAAGTTTCTAAAAAATATTTTTTTAAGGGTATGAAATAAAATACCAGTGATTATAAAACCCCATTTCAGCTGTAATGCTTTACAAGTAAACGTAAAATCAAAAACATAATATTACAAAATACAATGTTTCTATATCAAATATACGGTAATATATATTTAAAAATATTTTTTAGCGTTACTTTAGTTATTTGAGATGTGATGGTAATTAAGTATGTCTCGGAACATGAATATTGTATAAATGTTTCCGAAATTGTCATTCGTATACAAGATATATGCAACTAAGCATTATATCATATAAAGAAGAGTTGAATTATGCGCTATCGAGAAGACAAATTCCTTTTAAGCGTTTAGACTACAAAATTTAATATCTGGTTTGTAATATACTGTAAATATGAATTTTGAATGCAAAAAATCAGATCTATGGCTAGTACCAGCAAACAAACGCCAAATGATTAGTTAAAATATTTAATCGATATAGAAGATTATAATCACGCAAATATTTTCGTAAAGAGCATGACTATTACTGCTGTTATAATAGAGTTGTGATAGATGATATTACTGTTCTTATGTAGATCTTATCACAGAGAAGAATAAGCATGGAAAACGATTTCAGTAATAGAAGTCTTGAATGATAAAGAATAAAAACGAACATGTCTTATTATTATTTCGAAACCTAATTATGTTTACATTTTAAATTTTTGTATAATTGAAAAATTCAAGATTTAGAGGCAAAACGATTCTAATACAAAAATTTAGGGTAAAATATAATACACAATAGTTCTATTATTCATGAAATGTTTTTCTAAATCTAATCCGAATTTATCCAACTGAAAAAAATAAATTAATGCTGAGTTCTATAAATATTCTTAACTTGAGTATAGAATCTTAAAAAATAGCTTTTATTTGTCTTAAAACAAACACAAAAAGGTAGGATATTTCATGAATTGATTCTCGATCATTAAAAAAAATATTAAACCACAAATATACCGTCTAACGTTTTTTTCACAAAAATGATTATTTAATAATCAACGCTTTACTTTTTTCTTATTTATATTTACATTACTATTTTTTGTCAAAAATCAGAACAATAAAATCTAAAATTGTATTTAAAGACCTTTTTTTTTGCATTTTTTTCTTAGTAATATTTCTCTTTTCTTGAGAAAAACCGAAGATAAACCATTTTTTTTATTTTATTTTCACGTATGTATATCCTATTAATATAATTTATATTCTATGAAATTTATCTAGCTAAACATGCATACGAATTGTCTATAAATATTAGAAAATAAAATCATTATTCTAACCATCTTAAACTGTTCTCTACATTTTCATATCATCTGCTAAAAACCAATAATTAATCTTATAGTTTGTTGTATTGATATCCAGATTTGCTAAAAAAATATATTGCATTAATTTATATTTAATATATAAAATACTCCATTTTATAAATTTACGTGTTAATTTTCTTATTATCGATTCCATCTTTTTAGATGTAGTCAGCCTATTAGAAAAATTAGGTAACTCCTGGATGCATCTTTTGACTCCTTCATCTGATCTATCTTAATCAACTGCTCTTCTTATCTCAAATGAGATATGTTCAAGTGTCTTGCTATCTTTTTTAATATAATTATAAATCACTAATTAGGTCTATTATAGTTTTTTATTTTACTTAAATCTCATTTTAAGCTATCAAAGAGCAAGAAGATTTTTTACATCGACGTAAATATCACAAAAGTTGCAATAATAAAGCTGCTAAAAAATTCTGTAAATCAGGATTAAATAGGGAAGGGGAATATATTGATTAGGCGAAAGAAGTCAAAAGAATCAGAAATTAACCTAATTGAATTCAAAACAATCAGAAAATATTTGTGATTTTATTTGTAAACAAACCCTCCTCTGAATTGTCCTTCGCTCAATATTTTCTACTTTCGAAATATAAATTTATTTTTCAGACCATTATAATATGGTCAATGTTCTGAGCATGAACACCCGCAGATATGTAACCAATTTTTTTTTGATAACGTAATTTATCATGAGCAATGCCGTTTAACCCTAGGTCTAAGCAATAACTTTTTTTATAAGTGTAAGCTGTGATGATATTTTCAAATAAATTATATTTAAATGATAAAAAAGATGTTTATATCCTTTAGATTACTTCTTCCCAATAGAGAGTGATAATTCGATCGCCTTTGCATTCCCATATCTTTGTGCATCGGTTCTGTTTTTAATTAGATGTTATTCATAGTATTTTCCCTTTAAATTGAGTATCGTCGCACTCTTCTGTAAATAAACTGTAAACCAACTAATTAGAGTCAGAACTATTATAATGATATTTGTATCCATTCAATTAGCTGATCAATTCTCATGCGAAGTTAAAAAATACCAACCTCTGTGATATAAATCATGTAATGAAATGCATAATGTATATTTGAGCACTGAATATAAAAGAATGAGCGTAATTTTCAGTCTGTTACTGTTGACAATTTAACAAAAAAACTATTTAGGCTGTGTTTTGCTTATATAGTTCCCTTTTTTGAACCGAATATCAAGCTTTGATTTGTTTTTTTTATTATTTGCAACGTTATCTCTTCTAATTTTTTCTTAAAGACCCAATTTCTTATATATTTGCACTTACTTCGGAAAGGGTTTTGTGTTAAAAATATTTCATGTAATTCTATCCTGTAATATCTCCTCTTATCCGATTTCTGTATGAAAAATATAGAATTTCGGTCTTATTTAATGATAAATTAGCAGTGAAATTGTGGCATGAATTGAAAAAAATGGCTATGTAAATTGTTTTAAGGCAAGTAAACTTAAAGTAAAAGTTTTATTTACTCGATTAAATTATCATCAGTTTTATTCTAAAAGTAAAATTTGTAAAAAAAATAACTTATAAGGATATCATTGTTTTCTATTTTTTGCATTTCAATAAAAATCTTATTTTTTTTCATTAGAAAACATCACCGCCCTTAATCCCTACAATAAAAGCCCGTAAATCGACGATAGGGTTTTTTTTAGCAGATCGAAAATAATTTGCAGTGAGATTGTGGTTTTACATTGATTATATACTAAAATTTTCAGCATTATTCGTTAAATCAAGCGTTTATTATCTTTAAAATGCGTTATATTTATCTAAATTGATAGAATCAGATTCATTTAATCTTTATGGTTTTAAGAATAATTTTAATTTTGCTTATAATTAATTTTCATGCAATAAAAGAAGGTTGACTTCTAATATAAACATTATACTTTTTTTAATGTATTATACCGATTTTTCAATCAATAAAGCTTTATCATATTATTGATACTAGAATTATACGGTATCTTACTTTAATATTGTCTTCTTTTATACTACAAAAATTATTTTGTTCTTTAAGTAGACAAAAAATCTTTTTACCATTTTATCTATCTACACTAATATCTTATAATATGTAAATAAAACATAAGAAAGCAAACTTTAATTTTATATTTTTTCGTTGACACAAAATTTTATAAATATAATTCAAATCTAGACTACTCTCTGCAATATAAAATGTTTTTTTAATGTTGTATAAATAATATAAATATATAATCGTTGGCCATCATGTATATATGTTTTAATGTTATGTTATATAAGTGTTATTTAAATTAGGAAGAATTATTTAGTGTAAATCTAGTAAATCATCACCAGAATTTAAGCATATAAAAAAATACATTCGGTTGTAGTTAAAAAAAAATTATATTTATTGAACACATACAGAAATTATATAGCAGTTCTCTAAAATATAAATTGATAAAATTGTCTGCACAATAGTGATTTTATTATAAATAATTGTCAAAAGCCTCTTGTTTTTATTGAATCTAGACAATAAAATACCTATGAAAAAGATATAAACAAAAAAAAATATTTTATATTATGTAAAATATGTTTTTTTGGCCAAAAAAACGCAGAAAGTGCGCAAATAAAAATCATATTGGATTTTTTGATTAGAAAATATATGCATATTTTTAGATTATGATTGATGTGTAGGCGGATTTTTACTTGTTTACAGTATTGGTGTTTTCTTTGGAATTTTAAAGCGATTTTCCAAAATACTATGTTTTTTTTACTGATGTAAAGAAATAAAGCTATTAACATTAAATTTGTCTTATGTATATCTTGTTGCAAAAAAAAGTTTTTATTAAACATTGTATTGCTGACATATAATCTATAACATTTTTCATAAAAATTTTTTTGCACTAATTTATTACTCTCGTTTATAAATTTCATCTTTAAGGCTTATTTCTCCGATACTTACAGTTTAATATATAAATTTTTAGAATCTAATTTTTTAATTTCGTTTATACTTTTCATCTTCAGCGTTTATTTCTCGGATACATACAAATGAAGAAATTAAATTCATATTATATTAAAATTTACAAAAAAAATAACTGTTGATAAAGCATTAAGCTTCTATAAAAATAATTAGTATCTGTTTCATTCTATGTTGGACCTGTAATTAAAAACTAATTAATCAAAAAAAAACATTTATAGCATTTCAGAGATCAAAAAACCATAATTTGTGCCTTCTTTAAGTGTGATCTTTTTAGAAGCGAATAAAATTTAAACAGCATTCTTTCGATTTCAAAGACTAAAAATAACGTAGGAACCCAGAATAAAATGGATTTAAAATCTAATTCATACTATAACTGACATATAAATGGCATAACAAAGAAAATTTTGTGAAAATAAAATATTTTTATTATTCGAACATAAAAAAAGGATACTGTTCCTTTAGGTTCCTATAATTTTGATTCTTTTATATTATAACAGACATGCATATATGGTAATATACAATAAAATGATCAAAAAATCTGTATGTTATATAATTCGAACACAAAAAAAGCAATTTTTTTTAGCTATCATAAAAAAAGGATACGGCCATTTTAGGTTTGAAAATCTATTCTACTTATTATATTTTCCCGCAGGCTTTACTAATATTTTTTTGCACAAAATAATCTTTTTACATATACAAGCGGTTCATTTGAAGAAATAAATGGCTATTATATATCCGTAAAATCATATAATTAAAAATTTTAAAAATTATAACAACAAAATTGCGAAGCCAAAAATACTATATATTTTAACAAGCTGTTTTTATCTAAATAATATTTATACAGTAAAAAGAATAATTAGTTTACACGGGTATTAAATGACAATTTTCGTATTTTTAAAGGAGATATATGTTTTTAAAAACGAAATATATAAACTTCATGATATAACACTTTAAATATGTATGCAATTTAATATACTCTAATTTTTTGTTTTAAATCATGGAAAAATGTTTTAAGATGCTTTTTAAGTTTATTGATGTATAAGTGATATCGTGTTAAATATAACTACTTCAAATTTGGGAGAATATAAGATATAAATCATTAATAGACTTCTTATCGACTTAAAAAATGGGTTAAAAAATACATGCAAAAATATTTGGCTTTTTTTATATCCACGATCACATATTTCAAACTTTAATGTGTTTTGTGGCAATATAACATGTCATTTATGCTAGAAAAAAGTAAAAATATATGCATTTCAAGTAAATGATCTAGAAATATTTTTGTTTTGACATATAATTTCCATATATGTACTTCCGCTCAATTTTTTTTTGTTTTTATCAGAGGTTAGACTGTATTTTTTTGGGTGTTAAATGTCATTTAAATAATCCCTTTTTGAATCAAATTTAAGTTTGATGTTTTATAAAAGAATTTCTTCGTAATGCGTATTATTTGTTACATTAATTATTTTCAAGATAAAATCATCAATAGAAAAATATCTTGTCCATTTAAATTTCCCCTTCATTGAAACTTGGGGTTCTAGAATAATTGCCGAAAGACCATATTTTAAATTTTTAAATATCTTTAATGATGTTTATGTTGACGTATAACATGTGGGAAATAAATGTAATTTTTAATATAAACTGGTTTGCTAAACGATTAAATTTCCTTTTTTTGATATATAGTTCTTGATATAATAAAATCACTGCCAATTAATATATTAGAATTTCAATCCCATTATACATTTATCTTTCAATTTTATAACCATTTGGGAAAATATTCTATAAAAGGTTTATTTTTTTGATAGTTTACTGTATATATATTACTTTTTTTAATTGATCTAAAAATTAAATTTTTATGCTATTCCTTTATATTTTTACTCAGGCTTTATTACTTACGTATTATTCAAATTACTGGGCATTATGTAGTTTATTTGACGATTGCAATCAATCAGCTGATATCTGTTTTGAAAATGATATCGACACTGAAGATCTTATAAGAATACATGACCAATCAAATGTGATTTATTATGACATACATGCATTTGAAGATTCAAAAGATGAGAATTTGTATACTAAAAATTCATTTGAAGATTCACAGGAACACAGTTTAACAAACAATGCATTTATAGCGTCAATATCGGAGAAAAAATTATGAAAGATTCTAATACTTGTTGGACTACAGATAATATAAAAGATGATATGTCTGTGGATATTAATTTTTCATACAAAAAAAATGAATCCAAAGTTGTATTAGACTCCAATAAAAAAGAAAAAAACCAAGAAAATATAATCAAAAATGGTACTTATAGTGTAAAAATCGAAGAAGTAAATAATAGTGACAATTTGAGAACAGAGAAAGATTCATATATAAAAAAAAATCCGCTTCCCCTTTTTCCTTGCTTAAAAAGTATCTTTTCGCCTTCATCTGATATAAAAATGGATATTCACAAGATTTATTCTTTCATAGAACCACCTATTACTGATGTTTCAGATTTTAGCTGTAAGTTGAATGTAAAAGAAAATCTCCATATAATAAAACCCTCTGTACTATCTAGACAAACGAAACTTTGTAAGAATTTCAAGACAAAATCACCAATTTCGGAAAGCAAAAGCTTTAAAGCTTCAGATTACAAAAAAATTCAGCCTATAAAATTTATTAAAGCAAAAAAAAGCGATAATATAGTCTTAGAAAGACACAATAAAACTTGTGATGAATTCTTTGAATCTTATAAAAAATTAACTGAATTATATAAATGCTCAAAATTTGATGGAAACTTTTATAATCGGGTTATAAGGGGTTTAAATTATGGAAAAAAAAATGCAAGTGTATGCATATACTCGAATATAGCCGATCTTAAAGTACCAAAAAGATGCGATGAATTCAAATTTTTATCGAATTATTTTTTTAAGGAAATCTCGGGGTTTAAACATCAGTCACAAATAACAATTACGATATCGAAAATGTTTTATCCCATGTTTTTTTCACTCAAAAAAAAAATTAAAAAATCAAACAATATATTTGAAATGATAAAAACAAATCTATATTCTACACCCGGATTTAATTGTTTGCCATCAGGAATCAAGAGTATACTATTTTCTGTCAGTTACAATCCTTTAAAAATACAGAAATACTCATATGATGTTTATAAAAAAACAAAATTGGGCCTATTATTTCACATAATACAAGTTTTAATTATGGTATTAAATCAAGATCAGAAAAACGAATTTAATACAGTCGATATGGCTTTAATACGAAATATAAGTAAAGAAGAACACCAGAGAATATTTATAATTCATCAAATTACTCAAGTGATAAATAAATTCACCAGAAATTATACTAAAACAAATTGCTCGATTCTTTCGGATTTTTTATTAATTTGTAACGCGATTTTGATAGAAAGATACGATGAAATAGGAAAGGAATTATATAACAAAAATATTACCCCAATATTTGAATTTTTTGGCATTTTCTGCAATTCAAAAGCCTTCAGATATACCAAATCAGAAGAAATTTCTTTTATTGCGAAATTTGATTGTGTTTTAAAGTTTGCATTAGAGGTGGATGTCAATAATTATAAACTAACCACGGATGTATTTTACGATTTATTCGTGAAAACAAATTTAAATATGTTTTTGAAACCTATGAATTTCCTTAAAGTTTTTAAGATGAACTCAGAGGAATACAAAAGAGCGAAAATTATATTTTATAAACAAGAATTTAATGACAATATTACAAGTTTTGATGATTTTATAAGCTATACTGAAGAAATAAATAGGCAGATTAGGTCGATAAAATATTAATAAAAAGAAGTTTTATATAAATTTAATAAGGATCAAAAATTTGATATTTCGTATACGAAATCGTTCAAATGATAAATGATTATATTTTATAAGCATAAATATTGTAAAATTCAATATTATTTATATTCAGGGACTTTGGATTTTTAATTTATAATAAAAACCAAACATCATGCAGCAATATTAGTCACTATTCAGGAGAAGAATTTGAATAGAACCAATATAATGGATGGTGATTATATAATTTTTATAAAATCTCTAAGGCTATTATTTGGCAAAAAAAAGCCAGCAGAACAATAAGATATAATTATAAAAAAAGCATAGAAATTGACACGGCATTTTCGTATAGCCCATTTAACGGCTAGGTAGGCAGGAATTGTTAGAAATTTATATAATTTTGGCATATTAAAAGGACAAAGTATTAATTTCGTCGAGTAAATGATGTCTGATGAATATCTTTATATCTGCACATGATTTTTTATGTATATTTTGAATTCTGCTTTTTTTTAATGAAAAAAAATAAAGATTGGGGCTTTAATATATCACAAACTCCAAATTTTTGATTTTAGTATAAATCAGAAGTTCTAAAAGGTTTGGTAGGAGAAAATCCTTATTTTACGAACATAAATTATAATGAGCAATAAGTAAATTCATGTTTTTGATAGGTGTCCTAAATCCTATTTTTCTTTATGCATGGGTTGTTTTTTGGGTACAAAATACTGCAAACATCTATCTATAATACATAATAATACATCGCACCGTTCCGGAAGAATATTAAGAAAAATATAATGAAGCTAAAAAATAGATTATAAACATCGGATTTTTCAAGAAATGAATATATATTGTATTTTTGAGTCATGAGACAATCTATATAATTCAAATAATTTTTTTTTTGTTGAATATAAAATTCAGTATACTCTATTTGATAAAACTTCGCCTGTCTGTGTCAAAAATATATACGCTTTTAACTTTTCTCGTGATTTTATGCTGTACTTGGAGATACTTTATTGAATTTTGGCCTTGAATATTTTCACGGGTGCAAAAATCTTACATAACATCTTGGAACGTATTTTAATTGTACTTTTCTAATATATAGAAAGAAAAAAGATTATTTTTTATTTCTATTATAATGCCAAAAGATGGAATTTTTAACTATGAAATAAAATGTAATTTCACTTGCACAATGTCTATGATCCTTATATTTTATACAAAGCCTCTTCAACATGAGATTGTGCATTAAATTATGTTCTAAAAAGCATGAAAAATCACTTTCAGTTAATAAAAATTTGCACACATTTAAATTATAAAGGGGAAGATAACACAAAAATAAAAAATTTATATATATGAGGTGATGTAAGAAAAAAGTATATAGCTATAAATACACATTGTATAAACTTTTAGTAAATATACGAAGCTTTTCTTGATGAATAAACATAATGAACAAAATGATATATATTTTTTTACTCGATTTCATTTTCTTTTACCTTTATCTAAAAAAAAATTAAATTATAAAATAAAAAGATAATCTTTGTTTGTATACGTTGGAAGTAAGCGAGCTTCATATAGAAGTACATGTTTATTTTTAAACAAATATATTTTTTTATATCATTGAATATTTATTATATGAATGCTGTAGTTAATTATAAATTTGGATTTCCTATTGCGCTCCTATACATCTATAGCTCAGTGTTAAACAAAATAGTATTTTTGTGAAAAAAAAGAGAAAAACTAAAATACGAAATTTATCACTTAGTATCACTGTAAGTATTCAAAAAAGCTCTGATTATTACGATGAAAGATTTTTTGAAAATATAAATATTTACCGTGTTAGTTCTTAATTTAGACCTACTAATATTTTTACATCAAAATATTTAATCGTTGTCGTTAATATATAAACTAAGCCTTTATAATATATTATTATATAAATCTACGATAAAAATAAAAAATAAATCACCTTCATAGAAATAGGCCGTATATTTAACGAAAAAATCGTCGAAAACAGAAACTAAGAAAACATATTTTGCTGTCATCTTAATTACCATAAATCTATAAGTTTTAGATAAGAATTATACCATAAGTCGTAAAATTTGATGTTGTGGTAACATAATATCATTTAGATACCACCTAAAAAAACTCGAAATCTCAACTAAATTATGGAATATAATCAAAATATAGAATTGATAATAACCTTAAACTAATAATTATTGAAAAGAGGAGAGTTATCGAATAAGAGGTAGATATAAGAATACAGTCAAGAGTATAAATATTATTGGAACAGGGAAATCAATCAAGTTAAGCTTGAAGAAGAAACATCTAAATTACCATTTCAAAATTAAACCATAAAAAAACCTTATATTTTATATTAAGGTATATTCTAACTAATAAATTGTAGTTCTATTTTGCGTAAAAAAATATCCAGTTATATGCTTGTTATTTATTCAATGAGATTCCATTAAAATTCCGAAAAAAAATAAGTTTAGGCCGATAAATAATGATTTTACATTCTTTTTGAATAATTTGTAGTATTGAAAAAACACAATAAAATTCTTTACTAGCAAAAAAGGTCTTTTATGAAATTTATTATAAAATATTGTCCCTTATAAAATTAAATAGTTCTAGAACAAATAAGACTTTAAAAATTATCAAAATAACTTTTTACTTTATTGGAGAATTAAACTCGTTTCTTTTCCATCATTAGTGCATAATATATTTCTATACTATTATTTCGAAAATGGGGGCCCATTTTATCACTAGAATTTACAAATTGTATAATATAATAATGTATATAAATATGCGCTTTATTAAATGTATAAAACCCTCTTCAAAATAAATTAGAATTTATCTATACTTAATGATAACGGTGAAAATATTTTAAAAAAACAATAAACTAATGTATTTGATAGATACAAAAATTTTACGTCTAAATACAATTTAAACTTAAAATCAGTAGTCACTTTTCTTCCCGATGTGCTATATGCGATAATTCTACAATATATCAAATCTTTAAGTTCTTTTTTCTCAATTAAGCCCACGCATGCTCTATTTTTATTGATTCTTTAGATTAAAAGAATTTTTTAAGTATTCTGTATGAGTGCTGAATAATATTAGATTTAATAATTCACTATAAACTCAATCAAATGTATTATAGTTATCATATTTTGGTTACACAATGAAAAAGAGAAAAAAAATCTAAAATTAAAATATTGTTTCACTTATAGATAAAAAGAGGTATTAGTTGCTCCGCCATAGTTAGCAGTATTATTTAAATTGAATTTATGGTTCAGCTTCAAAAAATGCTTGAATTATATCTTTTTATTAGAATTTGTTTTTAGGCTTCATCATAAATATTATTGGTAAACTATTTTATTTAATCATATTTCTAATAATATTATCATCATTTTAGCTATTATTAAAATTTTTTTATTTTAGTATCTGCTGTAAACACTAAGGATTTTTTATATATTGTATCCTTTTTATAGTGTACTTTTTTTTTATTAGTCACCCATATTAATATTTATAATTCTTTCATGATTATATAATATATTTAGAAATTATTAGCGTGTTTTATCACTGTTCGCCATCTTTTTTAGATTGATTAGTTGAATTTTAAATCTTTATCCATCGATTTGTACAATTGGATTATTTTTTATGAATTTAATTGGTGATTTATATAAACAGATGTATATTCAGGCAAAATTCTTTCTTGGTGAAATTTTTATATATATTTAAGTATGATCAAATATTCTTTTATTTGAAAGTGTGCACAATAAAATCACTCTACCTATATATTTGTCTATTTTTAGGCTTCTTGCTTGCTTTTTTAAACAATATATCTACGTGCGCGAGCATGATAGTTCAAATGAATTTCGATCCAAATAGTAATCAATAATGACTATGTATTGTGTAAACGCAAGTTAATTTTTTTATTTTTTATATTCCTGAATCAATAAGCTTAAGTTGAAAAAATACCTTTAGTTGCGAAATTCATAATTTTTTATTGTTTTTGTAATTTCAGTGGTTAAAACATAAAATTTTTGCATTATTATTTTTTATCGAAGTTTTGTGTTATAAATTTTTTATTGTAGCGGTTGGTGGTTTCTTCGCCATTTTTAATCTTTTTAAGCCTAAATAAAAAAACATTTTGTTGTTTTTTTGGTTAACAACATATTTAATCGTATTTATTTTTTTGCAAATTTTGATTCCATCAAGTTATTGGGTTTCAGAACTTTTTTATTATGCTCCATGATGCATATCATATAAAATTTGATTCTAATTGATGAAGTTGTCAACAAAATATAGTTTTATTGGTTCTAAATGTATTAAAAAACATAAAATTTTATTTATTTATTCATTTCGATCTGATTTTATTTTATTTTTGGTTGGGTTATTCTAGTAGAAGACAAGAATATATTTTGCCTAAAAATCT
The DNA here is from genome assembly GCF_057557595.1 of Rhyacophila brunnea. Taxonomy (NCBI): domain Eukaryota; kingdom Metazoa; phylum Arthropoda; class Insecta; order Trichoptera; family Rhyacophilidae; genus Rhyacophila; species Rhyacophila brunnea. Next base: position 424,850 of record NW_028232813.1, on the reverse strand, counting down.
GAAAAATGAAATCCACTTCATTTGTTACGGCAGCACATAATCCGGTATGAATTTTAAAGGACGAAAAACATTTTTTTGTAGAATTTACATTCCTATTTTTTTAGAAATTACCTTTATAGCATTAAACATACTTAATTTTGGGGTATGTTGGGTTATTTTTAATTTTTTCTGCGTTAAAAATAAATACAACGATTACGATATGATTAATTATAACTTTTTAAATAAATTCTTTTGTGAAAGAACTAAAATTTAGGGCTTATATATATTATACGAATGAAAGCATCTTATGGTATGTCAAACCTTTTTTATTGCTTTCTTTTTTATATAAATATGAAAAATTAATTTTTATGATTTTTAATCTTCTTCTTTTTGCGATTTTTAAATTCCAAGTTTACATATTTATATTTTTAATTTTGGGAATATAATATATTCTTAAAATTCGATGCTGCATAATATAACATGGGATATGTTTTTTATGTACTTATATTCGCTTATGATAAGTTAAAATTTAAATTTTTTTAGGCATTTTTAGATCTTTAATCTGCGTATTTGTTTTTTAAAGTATTCGCCGTGAAAATTTCCTTTATACTTTTAATTGATTTTAATGACATCAAATAATTTGCATTTATATTGTAAAATCATATATGTTTCCGAGTTTAGTTTTGAAAAGCGCACTCCGTTTATTAAAATAATTTTATAGCCTTTTATGAAAAAAAGACATTTAAATATCTAATCAGATATTCTTATTCTTTTATTTTATTTTACATAAATAAATTTAAAACACAATTTTTTTCTGGAATTACATTTGATTGTGATAATAATATTTTTTTAAAATTTTCTTTTATTCCAAAATTTAAGCAGAATAAATTTTCAAATGAATCTAATGTGAATATAACTTTTTAATGTCACCTAGCAAGCTATGTATATATATTTATGGTCAAAATACTAGCAATATGTCAGTTAAATATCAGATATTATAGAAAATTATACTGTAAACAATCCGCTTTTATGTAATGGTATTTTAAGGTTGGGTAGCGTGTATTTTTAAGGATTTCTAAAATTTAAAGCGAAGATAAATAAAAGAAAATTTTAATGAAATAGAAAAAGAAACGGGAACAATATATAATAGGCTGTTGTCTTTTTATAAAAAATACTTTTATTTCAAATACATACAGCGAAAACTCAATTTAAGCAACAATATACATATATAATATACAGAAGAACACTTTATGTCTTATTAAGCTGTTGCGGAAAGATTTATCTAAAAAATTTGTGTTTTATGCTGGATTAAAGGTAAAAAATAGTGACAGATTTATAGACTCGAGTTGAAACAATTGTTCATTTTCATAAATATGACGATGGTTTACGTTGTATAAGGTTACTGAAATTCTGCAAAATAAATGCGTAATATATAAATATTATTATACAATGATTTTAAATATATCACTGCTTATCATTGTATTCAGAGATTAAGCAGAATGTTTTTTTGTATAAAAAAAACATGAAGATCAATTTTATCTATTATATTGTTATTATACTAAAAAAAAACTTCCCTATTTACAAAGAAAGAATATTTTTTTATGATTTTTTCTGACTCTTCAAAATAGAACTTCCCCTAACAATAATTCCCCCCAATAATTTGGATTTAAATTTATTATAAAATTTAATACTACACCAAAGTATAAATTAAAACATTCTTTATCTTTTAAAAATTTAAAGGTGGGCATTCGGGATCTCAAAACCAATGACAAATCTTGAGGTTTTGGTGGCTTAAGAGGCGATCTAAAATTATAAATACATGAAAAAATATAATTTTTTAGATCACATAAACCATAAACTGTAAATGAAGCTCTATTAGAGATTTTTAAACTTTGCGTGATTTTATTTGACATAACAGAACAAAAGCATAAAATTGTTATAATTTTTGTTCTATAGAATCGAAATCTAATAAGTGGTTAAAGGGGATTTTTGGTGGCACAAATGCTTGCTATAAAGTTTATTTTAAATTATTATTTTTAAATCACAAGTAAAGATATCGTTCTCATTACCAAAATTTTAATAGATGCCGCCTGGTGGTAAAAGATACAAGAAAAACCTTTAAGCTACCCCAGTGATAGACCACAATTTTTCATAACTATATAATTTTTTTTATTGCTTACGCGGTTTGATTATTTTACTGAATGAAAGAACAAAAATCAAAACCATTAATTTGGCAATATATCTTTAGCTTCTAGATAACGGTGATCCCATTATTCTTTTCATGGAAGTTAGTAACACGATTAAAAAGACAAAGAATACTTTTAATTGTGCAGATTACATCTAAACACTTAATTTTGCTTATAAAATTTTATTTTACTGATTATGTTGTCTCTGAACTTTTCCATGAGCTTGGGTGTAAATAAATATAAAGTAAAATAAGCATAAAGTTTATTTCGAAATAATTTTCATCATAGATTCTTCACCCAACAATCAATTTTAAAAATTATATGCATAAGAATTAAATTTTTTAAAATGAAAGAAAGTCCCAAAAAATGAAAAATAGGGGCCATATATATTAAACTTTGTGTAGAAACAAGAATGTTTGTATTTAATAGGGCTTATTGAATTTATAAATTTTTAGACCATGATGCTTTGTTGGGGTAAAAATTTACCTATAGCTCTAGTTATGTATTTTCTAACATATTATAATATACTAAAATTCACTCTACAAAATTGGTTTTTTGCGGATCAATTTTTGATAAGGTTCTTATAGGAACTCAATGATTACAACAGATTTTTTACCTATATTAAATATAAGAATTGATAAATTAAGTCTATTTTTCTGCGTATTTCAATAAAAGTTAGTGAAAAATTTGGCATTAGTTCTACAAGATCATATTATTTGATTTCCTTAATAGTGTGTTGTTTTTTTTGCAATTGGGATTGTATGGCAAACACAGGCACCATTTTATTGAAATCTATTTATTTAGTTAACTTCCGTAGGTATAATATGTTTTTTTTGTCATTTTCATGTCCATCACGGGTTTATCAATCTAAACGGTGCCTTTTGGGTGCGTATTTAATGTCGGATATAGTACATTCAAGTTTTAATTTTGTTTAAATATAATTAATATCATAAAAAACCACATAATATCTTTATATTAAGTCATAATGTATAAAGGTGCTTACGAGATACCATAAGTTAAAAATTAAGTTCTTGGGAACGAATACGTGATCAACGACATGTGCACAAGTAATAGGGTTGCGTTATACACATGATTCAATGATTCTTGATTTATATTGAGGATATAGGGCTATGCTAAGACATCTAAAAAAACGTTTATAGTTGGACTGCTTTATAGAGCCTTTAAGGTTCTTCTGGTTGAAAAAAGTAAAAGATTAAAATTACTAAAAATAAATGATTTGAGCTTAGAAAGTTAAGTAAGGTGAATTTAAAGAAAAGATAGTGGGTAAAGTATAAATAAAACCTGCTTTATGAAGCCACTAAAAATTTTTGCTTGATTTAAAAAGTGTATAAATAACGTGATAAAATTTTCACCCAAACTAAATCACTTATAATACCATAAAAAAAGATAAATTGTAATAACAGATAATGGATAAAAATAATCCAATTCAGTACTGAATAAAATAGCAATTGAATAATTTAGGCATAAATCGATATCAGATACAAATAAAAATATTATTCAAAGCCACATTATAATAATTACGCACACATAAGTGTATTTTTTGATATATTGAGAAAGATTATAGGTGTTTTTTCCCAGTTGTCAAGGTTTTGTAAAAATCTAGTAGTCTGTTTGCCATCATCTTAATGTTTTAATTAAAAATACACCAATTTTGAACGCAGGACTCATGTAAAGAAATATAGGCTTGAGTCAATGATCTACGTTCTCAAAAAAATATTAAAGTTTCTAACGTTTCTAAGCCTAGCTACCGATGTTTTTTTTGGCGGTTTTTTGTGAATTGGTTCTTATGGTTAATCTGTAACATCTAAAATATACGGATGGGGTCTCAAATTGCTCATATTTACCTATTTACACGAGCAAAAATCTTATGCTATGATATAGAGACACTATTTCGATAAAATCTATATATGGTATTCTTCAGATAGTTTAAATAACTTATTAATGAATTTTATATCCGTGTGCACAGTTTACAGCACATATAATTAAAATATAAGCATTCAAAAATGTGAGCCAATAAAAAATTTTGATATTGTCAAAATGTGACGTGTAAACACACCACCAACAAGATTATGATATGATAGACAGATTTAAGAAATGATGAAGGCTGGAATACTGTAAAATAAAAATAGGCACATTGTAAAAATATGATTGTTGATAAACTTATAAAACTGATAAAGTGCGATGAAAATTGTTACAGAAAATTTTAGAGCGAAAAAAAATCTCGAAAATTAGATCACATTCTGCATTAACTGACATATAAGCATGTAAAAATTAATAATTACGTTGGGATGGTTGATAAATGTTAATGCTAGACTTAGTTTCAGATGTAAATATTGACGATTCAAAACCTTTCACTGTTAGATATATAAAAAACAGCAACCTAAATTCCATTCCGCAAAGATTTCTATTAATAAATTGTTGAAGTATGTCAAAATATGGCATAAAGGATACCTAAAGGAATTTGAAGTAACGAATCCGATAGAGGCATATATACAAACTTTTTGATTGTGAAAGACACCTCTTAAATAATATGTTTCTAAAGGTAGAAAAGTGTTGAATAAGACTTCGAAAAGGTGAATATAGTCGAAAGTATAAATATGCTGATCGCACTGTAAATAAAGAAAGTTGTGCACATGAACAAAAACCATAATATAACCATAAATTTCTCCCTATAAATAAATATAATTATGGCAAGATAAAGAAATCCATCTTTAATATACATTATTTTAATGTCGATTTAAAAACATAACTACAAGTAATAAAATAATAATAATTATAATATACAAAATCAGTTGATGAGTATAGACCAAGGAAAATATAAAAAGACGCTGAGAAAGGTTTTTTAAACAATCCAATGGGGTATGATTAGGTCTTTAGTATATTAAAGTATATAATTGAAGATACTTCAACCATAAAAGCTAATTTTTTAATATTTTAATATAATTTCTATCTATAAAAGTTAGAGTGTAATTATAATTGACTATATTTGTTATATTTACTTTTTTAATGAATATATTTTATATTAGATTTTAAGTTCAGTCGAAAAATGCACGTGTGTGCGTAATGCCTTTAATTGAATTTCTTTCTTTTTAAATCTATGTTATGAAATTTTGTAATTTTTAATTTCATCTAACGGTTTTATTGGAATAATATTAATTAAACAATTTTTCCATACCCAATAGCTTAAATAATTAAGATTCGGTTTATCACAGCCCTACAGACGGTTTGTTATTTAAACTGCAACCATTTATAGGACTGTGATTTTTAATCTTCCATACCATACTCTTAAAAACCTAATAAATTATAGATTTAATTATATGTTGATTGTTAATCGAGCTTAATCATGTTATTTTAACCTTTCGATCAAGCATTTCAAGAAATTTAGTTCAAGTCAAAAGAACGCATTCAACCATGAGAGGCATTAAAATAGCATAATTTTTTTGTAATTCATATTAAAATCTAGTTCACAATCAAAAAAATTGAGTCATTTAATAAATACTTAATATCTACCGCTACATAAACTCAAGCAATTTTAAGTCTCTATAAAAAATAGTGCATAGATATTAAGTCTTTATGTTTTGCCCATGAGTATTAGATTTAGTGTGTCTGAGACGTTGGCAACTTAATATAAAATATAAGTACGAGAAATGGGAAAATTTTTTATAAAATATACATTAAAATCCATATTCAAAATTACAGTTATGACAAATAAAATCTGCTGATTTTGTTTCTAAATGTTAATATGAATTGGTTCAAAAATGCTTGCACAACTAAATTATATCCAATAGACAAATTTCATGAAAATTGTTTCTAAACTTTTTAAGACAGAGAAATAATTTGTCTGCTTAAAAATTTCAATCTTTTCAAGATTAAATTTTCTTATTTATTTATGGGTTAAGTTTCTTTTTATCGATTTTATCTATTTAGATGTGTTCAGCGTGTTGGGAATATTGCACGACTCCTTGATGCATCTTTTGACACCCTCCTCTGATCTATCTTCATCAACTGCTCTTCTTCTCTCAAATGAGATGAGTTCAAGTGTCTTGCGGAATGTGAGCTTGCATGTATGCTTCTACTTCGTCCGGTATTTTTAACTCCTTAACATATTTTTTATGATATTTTGTGACCACCCCATCCCAAGTCATCACATATGGTATTATTCTTGTTTTGCATTTGTAAATTAAACCAAGTTCATTTGCCAAGATGTCATATTTCCTATATTTTTCATTCTCAACTTCAGTCAAGTTATCAAGGCTCGTTATACCTATTTCGATCAGCGTAATCATATTTTCTTTTTTATCGTATAGAAAAATATCAGGTCTATTTTGTTTGATTAAAATATCTGTTTTAATTCGGGTTTTCAACTTTTATTTCTGCATTTTCGTTTTCGCAGATCTCTTGTACTGAGTGAGTTCTGATCTTTTTGGTTTTCTTGAAGTTGTATCGTCTTGATAGGAGGAAATGAAGACATCTTACGATTTCATTATGTCTTCGCGTGTAATCATGCCCTAACATTTTCTTGCATCTTGTTGCAAGGTGATCAATTGTTTTCATAGCTTCATTACAGTGTGGGCATTTTATCCTCTCACCGAAAAACACATTTCTGTCTTGAATAAAACAGAATTTTCCCTCTTCACTTGGTTTAATGTTGCCATCTTTTATCCATCTTGATGATCCAACAATATCAACCATATCATTATTCTTAGCTTCAAAAGGTTTTTGGTGTTATGGTTTTTCTTTTATTTTACACAATAGACTTTCTTGCTGCTTTTTCTCCAGTGTTCGAAGTCGGTGATATTAGCATGATATTTATTTTTAAGATATTCTTCAATTAGTGAGAGATGTGTCTTGTTATCTTTTTCTGCTTTTAATATTGCAGCCTTACTTGGGGAGCTGTTTTTACTGTTTTCAAGCAATTTTTTAGCTAGTAGAATATCTTTTAGGCTTTAACTTCGATATTACATAGCCCACGTCCTAGTTCATTTCTTTTTATATATAATCTTTGTTTATTACTAGGCTGGAGGTGAATGGAAAATTCGTTTAAAATATTTCAAGATTAAATAATGTTTATTACCTATATTGTTAATAGAAAATATATGTTGAGGTCAATTAATTTCCCATAATCTTTTCAATTTATGCCTTTTAAGGATTAAAATTCGTAACTATTATTTGCCCAATACTATAATAGGCTTTATACCATAATATCATATGTTTGGTTTTTTTTTCTTACCATAAAACATGCTTTTTTTACACCATTTGCCTATATTTTTCTTTCGTCCCTAATAACTATTATTTCTTTCTTAATTTTGTGGCTTTCTTTAAATAAATCATAATATATTTAAAATAATATATTGGGCCTAAAACTTTATAGCATGTATAATTTAGAATTAAATTAACCTTTTAAATCTTAAAATCGATCATTAAATTAAAATCACTTCGAATTTATTCTAAAAGAACGGTATTTTTCCCAAAACAGGCTTGTATTTGTGATTTTTTTATATTTTAAAATGCTTTTAATATCTATAAAATAAGCTTAAAATATACCTATTGGGTGTGTGTTATTGCTTAATTATAAACGTTTTATATTTTTACCAAGTCAAATAGTCAAAAATATATACCCCATAAATTTTAAATGGCAAAAAAATTACCACAGCTTGAGAATGTGGCATCTTTTAGAAAAATATTCATTTATATCGAAACTTTTATATAGACGCAGGATAAATAAAATCATATTTATAGTTCATCTGTTATATTTTATGTATAGGTTAGTATTTTCCAATTAATTTTTACCCCTTTTATTTAAGTAAAATTTTAATATCTCTGTAGAGAAAATTACATGTATAATTTTTGATTTTAATTCTCTTCACAGTATAAACTTAATTTATATTATCTTTTAAAGATTGATTAATTTATATTTATTCATCAACCTATTGTTTGTGTGTATTACTCCGCCTTGTTATTATTTCCCAATCCGCTAATATTTGACTTGTAAAATTTATAGCTCAATTACCAGATTTTCTAATACAATAATCTATTTTCGTCATGTTTTTTTACACTAGTGAGAGCTTATTCACAAGCTTATCGCATTTTTACTGTTATATTTTTTGAAATTGGTCGGTTTATAGATACAGACATACAATTTTAGTTAAAATTTATCATATTTTTCGTTTATAATGTATAAAGAGATCTGGTCGATAATGTGAAAGCATAATACTAGTTTCTATTTAGTTTGACTCGATACAAGCATGTAAATTATTTAAGGTTTCTTGAAGTCAACGATTTATGATTATGTTTAAATTTTATAATTATGTTAATACTGGGGATGAGGCGAAGACATATGACTACCTTTTATGCGTTGTATTAAATTATAGCCTTTAATTTTTTTGACTATTATCTATGTGGTCTACTGTTTAAAATCCTCTCCAAAGTGTTAACATGTTCATAAAATACATTTACAAATATGCAAAAGATTATGTCACAGCATTGAGCAATTACAGAACATATACATTCAAGATCCAATTTAAAATAACATGAAAATTTTTACCTGCTTTTTTTAAAACATCATTTGGGTCACCACTAATTTAAAAAATTCCATTATAACAGTGATCTCTTAAACTTGCGTTTTATAGCTGTGCAAAATTATTGAAGCGCTAAAATAAAGCGTATGTTTAAGCCTTTATCTTGCCTTTGTTATCGAGTGACCTATATTTTATTATTGTATCCCTGCTGCTAGCCAGCGTAGTTTGACAGCTTCGCGATACTACAATTCTATTCCTCGTTAATAATATGAGCCTTAATCATTTGAATTGAAGATGCTAGGTTAATATTTTCATCATCTAAATATACCCACTACCTGGAAAAACAGATGGTTTCAAAACTGAATGGGGCTCATATTTAAACTAGAGGTCCAAAAAACCATGATACAGTAGCTATTTACAAGTTAATGCTTAATAAAAATGTCTAAAAACGTTTATGATCAAATCTATATATCTAATAGGCTTATAAGAACCCAATTAAATTTGTCTTGAATATAACATTTTCAATTACCATAAAACAAAGTAAATTAAAAGCTTTAGATTATATTGAATATATGCACATTTATATATTATAATATGTTTCTACAAGTCTAAAATGTCGAAAAAAACTTCAAGATGATGTAAATATATTTAAAATTAGCAAAAGTTTGTTTTTTTATACCGTTATATTGTGAAATCACACACAAAAACACTTTAATGCTCATCTTCTGCAATTTTAAAAAATAATTAGGCTATAAATAAATATTAATTGTATTTTATTTGTAAATTTTAAATACTTAGATAAAAATTATTATTATTTTTAAATATTAGTTTGCTTAAATCCAATTATATTCTAAATTAGGTCTTCTGACGGAATTTTAATCACCTATATATACAATAAAAACAAGAATTTTTTTTTGCTGATGAAATAGCAACAACAAGTGTGTGAAAATTATGGGCTTTTAGCTAGATACAGTGCAATATTTTAATTCCTAGTATTATTTAGACTAGTTTATATCGGTAAAAAAATAATATATTATGAAGAAAATGTATTCCCAATTTATATAGTGCTATCGTCTATATAAAAATTTATTATTATATCTAATTTGGTGATATATTGTGCGTAAACATCCTTAAACAATCATTAGGATTAGAAATTATTATTTTTTGATAATTATAATAGGCTTGAGAAAGCAGTCGGTTTAAAAGAGGTTTAATAAGTGGTTTGAGTTCCAACCGATAAGCACCATAAATTTATTTGAATTGCAAAATGCGAAAAATCAGCGCAAGGGGGCGGTCGTTCGAAATTACAAAGTAAAACCATAACTAGACTGACAAGCCGAGAATAAATTAATGTGTGATTTTTTAAGATGTCAGCAAAGGCTCAAATATTGTATGAAGTCTGCTCCGTTCATAAAACATTTGTACATGAGGAGACTGAGGGTCTGAATAAAAAACCAGCCTGAAAAGTAGATGGAAACTCATTCTCCTTACTAATCGAATAACACTATTTCAAAAAAAATCTACTATACGAAAATTAAATAGGGATCAGTATATGTAAAGCATTAAACGTGGGAGATTGGGGAGAATTAGATAAGCATTTTTTCCTATTTTTCATAAGCAAACTTCTTAAAAAGAAGATATATATGGGATAATAAATACTAAAAAAGTGAATTAAGCTAAAATTGTACTTTTTTCTAATTCCGTTCGGTTAAAAAAAAATATTTTTCTTGTTTTAGTTATAAATTTATAGCCTATTTTTCGAAAATTAACAAAAAAACCTTTTAATATGTGATATTGAGCTTATGTAAACTATCTTATTTTTATTTCTCTGCGATTTTCATATTTTTTTTTCATTAATCTGTTTTTTTTTTGAGTGGTAAAGAATATTCAACCTAGAATCTTCAATTTAAATAATTTAAGGTACAAACCCTACTCATACAAGGGTATCGACAATTTAACAAACTCGTAATTAATGCCTCCATCGCTGCAAGGAATACAGAAAACACCTTTAGCCCGAATCACAATAAAAGGAAGGGTTTGGCTTTAAATATACACTTGATTGTAGTCCTGAAAGAACATGACTATTTTCAGACACAAGTGCAAGCAATCAAAAAAATATTGTGTGATGGAGATTTTTTTCCCTAGTAATGAACTGAGTGGTGTGGTAAATACCGTTATCTTCTTATTTTTAGTTTTTTTTATTACTGTGAATATTTATAATTCAATAACCTTAAATTTCTATAATCTGTTCAAAGTCGGGGGTTAAGATGCTTTTTTTATTGGATAGCATGTATTCAGTGTAAATTTTTATCGTGTTTTTTGTTTTAAGTTTAAGAAAAAATAATTTTGATCGTCGAAATGCCAAATGTTATTATAAAAAAATCTAAAACGTGTTCTATAAACGAAAGTGATATTAGATACCCGTCAACAAATTTATCAAGATTATTATTTCGTGCATTGTTCAATTTAGGTTTTATCATTCTTTTAGCTTCAAAATGATTCTCTATTTCTATTATTGGATAGAATTAAATTAAAAAACTAGCTCACTGGCGAGGTAATAGTAACAATATTCTAGACGCGTATTTCGCAGAACCTATATTTTTTAACACTTAAAATATTAAAGGATGCATATGAACACTTAAAATGCCCTGGAAAGTTCTAATTTCACATTTTCGGTTGCAACAAAAAAAAGGATATAATTCTATAATTCAATAAGGGATGTTAAAAAGAAAAAAAGATTAAAAAATTATACGAATTAGATATGAAAAAGATAAATATTCTTGCTGGAACCATTATTCTAAATATTTATTATATTATACTTTATAATTATCGGTATTTTTGTCTGTTTTATTAGGACCTATTAATATGGTTTAAGTTAATACATTGATCACATCCAAAATCTTTGTTAGTCAAGATTTTATAATTTGTTTTTTATTTGACATTAATCATTATCAAATATTCTATATTTTTCTGGGATTCTAGATTTTAAATCTAAATGATTTCTTTCTTTAAATACTACAACCTTGGATTTAAAAAACATAATAAAGGTTTATTCTTTTATGGGGTTTCCCATATTATGAATAAATTATATGATTTTAGCTTGAATTTATTTTTTTGAAATTTGATTCAAATAATTTCCTAAATAATTGCGTTTAACATAGCAAGAATAATTGAAATTTCCCAAGTCTTCTAACGCTCATGGAAAATGTGCACTTTAGAAAACGTTCTGATCATTAGAAATAAGTTTAACAATGTATATCGAATTTGTTATATAATAATATTGTAGTCTTTTTTTTATTTAAATGCAATTATACATGATATTTATCTTTTAATCATAATACAACTTTGTAAATAAAATTGAAATAAACAGGAAAAAATAAAATATTGATTTGATAATATGAAATATAAAATTATATTAGTTTTATTTCTCTTTTTACATTTTAGCAATGGATGCCATAAAAAAACTGTATTATGATTTTAAGTTTTTTTCATATATTCATGGTAAATTTATTATAATTACCTTGAAGATGTTTTATAGTGTCTTTTTCTGATAACTTTTATCATCTATATTTAAAAGTTTGCGTAATATTACTTCTGTTTTTTTAGCTTTCCAGCATCTCCGTTCTTCTTAAAATAAATTATTTTTCTTAATGTTTACGAAATAATATATTTTATCAAGAAATATTAGACATTATTTAAAATATTTTTCTTTTAAAAACTGCATCAACAACTGCTTTGAATTTATGGGTAAAATAATAGATTTTATTTACTATTCAATCCCAAATTCCCTTAAAGTTTATTTTATTTCATCGAAACAACGGAATTCTTTTGATTTCATAATTTTTCTAATTTATAAAGACATATCCCACCATAAAGTAACAATACTTTTATTTAAATGGATTATAAAATAAGCTTATCTGTGTGCAATTTATGTTTCGAAAAATATTTTTTATCGTTATCTAATATTTTTTATGTGTAACCTGTATTTTTTTTAACAATTTTCGGTTTCATGACTCCAATTTTATTTCACTTGATTTCTTTTTCAGCCACTAAGCTTCACCGGACTAAATGCAATTGTCATTAATAAAAAAAGATAAATTATATTTTAAGACACATGATTTGGGGGACATTTTTTTAAATAAAACGTGGTATTTCAATATTAGTCAACATTTTATTTGCACTTGCGTTTGTGAATTATGCTTTTTTTAATTAAGATATCTATATGTGGGAAAAGTACTACCATTATCATAATATATGACTTTTTATGCACCTCACAGTCGGTTTTATTTCTTTTTTAGTTATTTTTGTGATAATTTAGTGCCATGTGAAACCGCGGCTGTAAAAATTTCTATTCCAGTTCTTTTTCAATGTGACACACAAACATCTTGTTTTAGTTATTATTGATAATAATAATTTATTAGGTGATTCTTATAAATTACCTTTTTAAAACTATTCTTCTCATGCAAATCCCCAGCTTTAAAAACTACAAGCACATTTTTCTCAAAAATATAAGATTCTAACCCACCTCTATCCTGTCCTAATATATATTTAATCTCATAGTATACCTATAGAAACTTATCATGGTAAAAATATGTCGCTTTTTATTTTAAATAAAAATCCACATTTTTATCTATGGTTTTTTAAAACATTTAATTTTTAAAAACGAATATATAACATTAATTTTGGAATTTAATAAGAATATTGCTTTGCATCTATATATTGAACTTCATATTAAACTTCTATTAAAACCAATCTTCTACATAAAGGGCACTTGGCACTTCTTCTTGTCAGCCAGGGATCTAGACATTTTGAATGAAAAAAATGTTTACATCCAAGTATTCTGATTCCGTCTTGATTAGAGTAATATTCCATACAAATCAAGCAAGTATCCTGTGTTTTGAGATCCCCTTCAATATCTTCAAATTTTTTAGTGGAAATCAGATCGAGTAGATTTGCCGATATGCGTGGATCTCTATTTGATTGATGTATTATCCACAATCTCAAAAACCTATATAATATTAGGAATATTGATGTTATGATTATGTAGAAAATAAATAATAGTATTAATTCGAATTTATAAATTCTTATTATTTTACAAGTATATGATACATCAGGGTTGTACACATTCCTAAATATTTTAGATGTTTTCGGCGACAGTATATAGAGACTCAAACAATTAAATTCCTTTTCTAACTTATATTTATAGGAATAGAGGTTGGGTGCAAAGCTATCTGTTAGTATAACAACATTTTCAATTTTATATATTTCTGAATACTTCGTCAAATGTTCACGTATGTATATAGGTGGGATTGTTTCAATCATCAGAGTGACACTATCACCCGGATTTAACATGGTTAAAGCATTAGTTTTAAATCTATCAAGGTATGGGTATACAATTCGGGTTCGCACATCTAAATCCTTTCGTCGGGAAAAAAGCGATTCAAGCTCGATGTTTGTAAAATCTTTGTCATCGCATATTAATAGTCCATTTGAATCATTCATCAACTTGTGTATGATATAGTATATTAAATTGAAAAGCATTTTCTTTTTTTACCCTCTTATTGTATGTTGATTTCTCATCTTCCTGCATTATTTTATCAATTAATTAAATCTTTAATGTAATAATTACATTTATGGAGAAGATGTCTTTATCATATTGTAAATCAAAAGAAGATTCATTATTGTCTTTAATTATTCACTAAAAAAATATCAGATATCTAAACCTTAATCTTAAAGGGGTACTCTATTAAATTTCTCAATGCATAAATAGATGAGTAAATTATATAATAATACAAGACAATATAACCGATTTATGATTCCATCAGAATCTGATGCGGCGAAACAATATATAGTGATTATTTGGTAATTTAATATTTCACTTTTAATTAAGGTACGTAAAATGATCAATTTTATAAATATAAAAAAAACATTTTTTATTTCTAAAAACTGCCAAAATTATAATAAATTATGAATAAACCACATTTAATGCTAAAAAACTATTGGCATGATTATAAGTTACTTTTTTAAAAAAACCAAGTAATTATTAGATGTATTTAGAATTATTTATGAGACATAAATTTAAAAAAAATTACATTTTATAAATGTTTTTTATTGGAAATAAATAATGTGTAATTAAAAAAATTAATCCGAAATTGGGAATATTTATATATAAGTGTCTTCATTCTGAGTGTTCATACCTGGAATTTTCACGAATTTTCACTTATATTCCGACATAAAAACATAACTAAATGAAATTATGTCAATTATCAAATTAATATTTACGTCAAACCTCGTGCATAACTTATAAATCAAAAATTTAATATATGCCATTAAATTTGTATTACAGATTAGTTTACATCAGATTTACTATGCATCTTGAATTCTAAAGTAACATATGCAAAATTTAAGAGCCATTATTTTGATTGATGCTTTTTAGATTCACAATATTACGTATTTTCAATGGCCATTCTCTTGGCTTAAATCTAAACCTTACTAGTTTTAAAAAAGAATCATGTAATGAATGAAATAATTAGCATTTAACCGTTGGTTTAAATAACTAAACTTGCTTCCACGTTTCTTATTTATACTCTTATGATATTATTTGTAGTTTAAAATGCAATTTAAATTACTTACTGGCACCACTTCTTAGGCTTAAACATCTTTTCTTCCAATTATTTCTTCTTTAATATGATATCAAATAGTTTCCAAGAATTTTATTGCAAAGACCAATATAATAGCATGGAAAAAGGTTTATATTGCCTACTTTCGGAAAAAAAATTACATTAATATATAAATAAAAAGTGTACATATGTTTTTTTATAAATATGGCTTCTTAATCCTAGGATGTGATTTTTAAAATCATTCTTTAGTATTCTGGCGCATCAACAAATATCAGAATAAATTTTTATACGTATTTTAAAGTATATTTTTGGATCATAGATATATAATATCAATCTAGCTCTCTTACCCGAAGTTATATTAAAAAAATGGTAGATTTTCAGCAATAATATACAAACAAGTTTTGATTTATATATCTTTTTTGCATGTAAACATCTAATAAGAATATGTAAATCGTAAGATTATAAAACATTATTTCACCAAAAATATTCTAATCGCGTTTTGTGGATTTTAAGTCTTAGAATTTCCCTCTAATATTTTAGTTATTTTTGTGTTATCTAGTTTTCGTAACTATAACTATTCTTTATCATAAAAAAACCAATAAATATAGAAAAAAGTACATCTATTCCACCTAAAATTTTAGCTTGAAAATAAATTTATTATGGAAAAATTGGGCATGAATAAAACCTTTTCGAAAAATGACGTGCAAATATCATTATAATTTTTATACGTGCCTCTTAAAACATTTTATGGAAAATAATCGAGCCACTGTGTTCAATAAAAAAAAATAACTTCTTAAATGCATATTTACGACTTTAAAAGTTCTTCTATAAAATATAAATTTTAAAACTATAAAATTCAAATAGAGAGCAAAATAATTATTTAGCAATTTTAAAATAGCATCAAATAACCTATAATACTTATATAGATGTTTGGGCTAATCTTATTACAGTGTATTCATATTTCTGTTGTTTTTTTGCTGAAAAAAAGCTATATTCTAAATCCATAACTTTTTAACGATTATATAAATCCCTCATTCGAAAAATTTTCTTTATGATCCTTAAGCAGAAAACGCGTGTAATATTTCACAATAATTTTGTGTTTTTTCTCGTTTAAAATATAAATTTGCCTCCAATTATAATATATGAGATTATAAAACGCCTTTGCAATATTCAAATAAAAACCCCCTGTGGTGTCTCGATATTTTTATTGTTTCTATTTTTACCATTTTTTGACATTTTAAGCTTTAAAATGACTTTGGATTTTTATCTGGTGCACAGAGATACTAAATTCTTCAAACAAAAATAAATAAAAGTTAAATATAATAAATCTTTGTTTTATGGGTGCTTCATTGTGATCAATATATTTTATTTTTATATTTTATACTATTGATTTTCCAAGAATAGAATATTTATATAATGATTTTCTTTGAGGCCTTTTAAAAATAAAAAATCATATAACTTATTCGATATATATATTTTGATTTGTAATTGATATATATATAAATCTAAAATTATTTTCATATAAAATACATGTTTATGACAAGAATTAAACACGAAATGTATTTTTTTTTATAATTTTAGGCTGCTGAGATGGTAAAATATATTTTTTAAGTCAAATATTTGAAAATATGCACCATCCGGTTTTATAGGCAAAAATACTATATATTTTAAATGTATTTATTTATTTCGCGTATATGTTTGCAGACATATTAAAAGATGTAATTACTCTGTTTTTTTGTCTATTGAAAAATTCTGGGTCTAGGTAGAAAAAAAATTCAGCTGATTTTTGGCATATGAATCTGCCATCGGTATCTGGGTTTTATTATCTGGCATGATATACCTAAATTTGGAAAATATACATTAATATTTAGATTAAATTCAATAATATGATCTAAAAGAAGATTCAATGGTGCATAAAAATTTTTGCGTTATTATCTTTTTATTTATGTGCATTTTCTTCAAAATAAAACCGAAATCGACTTTAAATTTTTCTTATTCAATGTTTACATGTTAATATATTCTTCAATATTTTAAATCAATCGTAATTCTTGCCGATAAAATTAAATTCAAATACTTTACAAATTATACAGCAATGAATATTTCATTTTATTATATAAACAGTAGGGAATTGAAAGTTATAAAGGTGTATAAAATAATATTTATATCAACTTTAAACCTCTTCTGTGTAGTAACTTCATGTTTATTTAGTTTTATCTGTAAAAAAATAATTAGCCCAATTTCTTCGCATCCTAAAAGATAAAATTTGGCTTTAAAAACTATTTTCTACGAAATTTATTCTTAATTATTTAATTTTGTAATTTTATTAACTTTTGAATTTTATTATATAACTTAAATTCATAACTTACAATTCGATTACGGAATATAACCGATCTTCTATTATTCTGGTAACAAATTCTATTAATAGATTTATTGGCTGTGACTCATTTATTTCGGCTTTTTAGATTTAATATAAATTTATCTCGATGTGTTAGGCATCGTTATATGAAAAATTATAGCTTAAAAAGTTGAATTAAATTTCGAATCATAAATTTATATAGAGGCAAGAATATTACACATATTAAAAATGCTTTATCGTTATAAATCACTGTTCATATGTTTTTAGATTTCTAATTTAAATCTTGGTTTTCGGTTTAGTCAATATTTTTTATAAATATGCCACAATTTGGTTTTAATATTTATTCCGCATTAATATTTGTTTTAAATGCAATTGTTTGAGATCTTAAGCTCAGCTCATAAAGGCTATTTTATATGTAATATCATAAAATGAAAGCCGATTGTTCCAAGCAATCGGAATCATCGTTTTTTTGCAGATCTACTTATATATTTGCGCGATTAAAAGCCTTTTTGCATAAAAAAATAGATAATAGAGAACAAAAAAAATATAGATTATGCGTCAGTTATGAAATAGATAAAAATTATGATTAAAATTAATTTTAAGAGTTTTCGCGTTATATTTTAAAATAAATTCTATTGTTTAGAGGTTATTTATTTTTAAGTTGTTAACCTTATATATTTTACAACATATAACATCATACAGTTCGATTGGCTTTTTCAATCGATGTATGTTTATTTATGTGCAAAAGATATGTCACAATTCTACAAAGACAGATTATCCAGTCATTTTGCTGTCTTTAAAACAGCAAAGAATAGAATCATTTTTTGGCAGATAAAGATCAAAGACAAATTACCTCGAGTGTTTTAAGAAAAAAATTTGTTTATGTGATAATATGGATAAAATAAAAGTATGTGAGTGCGGATTTAATGAAAATACGTTTTAAAATCACTGCTCTTTAAATTTAAATTTTACTAATTTTGCATAATATTGATATAAAATATGCGCAACTATTCTTAATAAAATTATTAAGTTGCTTTTTTTTCGTAAACTTAATATTTATAGTGACAAAAAATATAATTTAATATAAATTATGAAGAAAAGATTGTATTAGGAGCCTAATTTTTCTTGGTATAGCAAAATAAAACAAGCTAATTAATTAAAATTAGCTATGAATTTATACTATAAAATACTGCTAGAGTAAAAATCAATTTACTTATGCTTTCTTTTTTAAAGTTGTTGTCAATTATCGATTTTTCGAGGCAGCTTTAAAATTCCGATTAATGTGCTAGATGAAATAGATGGTTTTTTTGTTGATAAAACAGTGGAATTAAATATTTAACTAGTATAGAGCAAAAAATAAGAAAGATAAAAAATGGTTCTAAGTTTAATTTTGACGAATTTATATCGCGCAAAGTATATAAATTGAGCGGAAATCATAATTAACTCGTATAAGTTGGTATGGTTCATAAAATTTATAAAGAAACAAGGAAAGTTTTTTATTTTAAGTGCATACATATAATAATGATTTAAATGGTTGATTTAAAAAGATAACGGCCAGTATATGATGTTTTAATTCTGTAGATGTTCTTGGATATATTAAATTATGGCATAGATATAAGAGATGGAGTTTAATAGTTTGGGTTGAAAAAGTAAAATTTGGAAAAGAAATCATAGTGGGGGCACCCGATCGAAAAGAAAAGATCACCGAGGAAAGACAAATTATCTAACAAAAGAATTATATGTGCCGCTGTTAAAAGTGGCGTTTCTATCATAGAAATCATTTATTCGATAAATTTGCAAAAAACATATAATCTACACGTATCCACGAGTAAGATATCGTAATTTTTCTGATGGTCTTAAATTCTAATAATTCTAAGATCACAAAAAGCTTTCAAGACCGATATACCGATTCCTTAAAAAAGCAGTTTGAACTAAAAATATTAATATATTAGAAATATGTAAAGATATGCTATCACCGTCTTATGCGAAAAGGTTTATGATTGATGATGTTTTGATGTTATTTTGTTGAATTTTTATATATTATTTTTAAGAAAATTAAATATCTATAATTTGGTAAGTTATATATCTTTATTGCAAAACAAGTTTAAAATTAATATAATTTATTCTTGGTGTACAATGTTGTGATATTGGATCCTTAAAAAGACGTGAAATTTTCTTCGACGGGATTATTTATGTTATAATTTAATTATATAATTAATGAAAATACTATAATGTAATAAATTAATATATTGTGGATTTCTATTTTATTGGCTCATCATTATCTAGATCTAACGTGTCGATAAAAATATAAAAAAACCTTTTCCTAGTATATAACTATTTTATCTTTTCATAATTTTATATATTTAGATGAATAAGCGACAAATAAAATATATATAAAATATTATTACTTTTTCCAGGGAAAATTCTATGATTAGGTTTATATATTTGTGGGATATAAAACAATAAATGTGTTTTATTGTGTTCTAACATTGAAAATAAACACCCTTATTACAAAATAGCGGATGTATTTTCGACTTACTGATTCGTCAATATATTTTTCTGTTATTTATCTATTTTGTTTCATGTTCTTATTAACATAAAATACTACTTTAAGATTTAATGATATTACTCTTTAATTCTATTATGTGTGCTTTATCATACGAAGGTGAAGCATTTTTAGAATTAATCAATAATGTACGAAAAGAAGTCAAATTGAGTCCTTTGAAGTTAAACACTGATTTGAATTATGCCGCCAGAAGGCATGCAGAGTTCATGGCGCAAAAGGAAAAATTAAGCTATTTTGAGCCAAGCTTGCATCTTTTTAATCTAAAGAAGAGACTAGAAAATGCAAATTTTAGATCCGCAGATAAGTTTGATGAGTATATTTTTGTGATAGAAAAAGGAAACAAGGACTTAGCAGCACTTGAAAAAATTGTTTTGCTTAATATTAAACCTAAAATTTTGTTGCAGTCGGCATATGAGGATGCTGTAATTGGATTATATGAATCGCGAACGGGAAAGATGTATTGGAATTTTATTTGTGCCTCTAAATCTAAAAAGCCAATAGCCAAAGGGGATAAAAAGAGCATCAAGGGTGATTCTGATTTGATTTCTAATGAGGAAGAAAAAGGTGACAATATTGATAAGTTAGGTGATTCCAAAAATAAATTAAAATCGAAAAATACTTATATTTCAGAAGAGAAGCCAATAAAAATTAAGGAATTCAATAGTACTGAGCCCCATGATGATTCATCTGAAAAAGATGATGGGGCAGAGATGAATAAAAATAAAAAAGAGAAAGACGAGGAAGAAAAATCATTATCCAAAGGGAATAAAAAGAGCAAAAAGGGTGAGTCTGATTTGATGCCTAATGAGGAAGAAAAGGGTGACGATATTGATAAGTTTGGTGATTCCAAAAATAAATTAAAATCGAAAAATACTTATATTGCAAAAGACAAGCCAACAAAAATTAAGGAATTCAATACATCTGACGCCCAAGATGATGAGGGTGAGATGAATAAAAATAAAAAAGAGAAAGATGATGAAAAAAACCCACTATTTAAAAAACCAGAAAATAAAGAGGGTTCAAAATCATTTGAACTTGATCCTAAAGATACAAAGAACAAATCCAAACCTGGAGATATCAACTCAGGAACTAAAATAAATGAATCATAATCAATTCCAATTAAATTAATTTTTAGTTGTAGTGAATAACAGAAATAGGCTCATTTTCTTATTTTAGTTTAAAGATTTAAATATTTTAAAAAAACTTCTATCCTTGAAATACATATAAAAACACAATTATTTGAGTTTGATAGGCTCGCATTATAAGAAAAATATGGGGAAATTATATCGAAATCGCGATGATAATATAATATATAGTAAAAAGCAAATAACACAATTATATATTGCATTTTATCATTCAATAAAAAACACATTAAGGAATATACCATAAAATTTTTCGGGGTTTATCACAAATATCATCGATTTAATGAATTTTATTATTTTTAGTGGCAGATTTTTTATTTGTTAATAGTACTTACGATCTCAAAATATCTTGTTTCTATTGGAACATACTATTTAAGAAATTTATTGGTGGTTTTCTGTTTAAGATTTAACCATATCTCAAGTATCATTATCATATATGCAGGCATGAACCTATTTTTATTTCTTTCAATAGTTACAAACACACCAGAAGAAGAAGTTCTTAATTCGATAAATAAATACAGACAACAAAAAAAACTTCTTCCTTTACAGACTAATGATGCCTTGACCAAATCTGCTGCCACACATGCACAATACATACGAGATATAAATACGATGACACATTTTGGTCGTGAAGGAAAGAATCATACATTACTACAAAGAATACAAAATGCGAATTATGAGCGTTTAAAAGAACTAGGGGAGTATATTATTATAACCAACGACGATTCGACATTTTCGGTTGTGAAGGATGCGAAAAGACAAAATGAAGACAATAAATACTTGGATCATGATTTCGAAGACATAGGTCTTTCTTTTGCGAAATCGAAAAGTGGTAAAAATTATTGGGTAATAGTATTCGGAAACAAATTTGATAGCGAACTGATTTTTTCATTAAAAAATAACAATTTATAGAAATAATATTATTATTGAATATTTTAATCACCCACCAAATTTTAATTGCCACATTTGTAAAAATTGTTCTTAAATACTTTCTTAACTTATATTTTTGAGCAAATCATATTAGAAAGCCTGTATAATAATGCATTTTCAAAATATTTTTTATGTATAGGTTAATTTTCTTTTTATCAATTCTATCTATTTAGACGTGGTCAGCATATTGGGAATATTGCACAACTCCTTTATGCATCTTTTGACACCTTCCCCTGATCAATCTTCATCAATTGCTCTTCTTATCTCAAATAGGTTGAGTTATAGTTATTTTCGAAGTGTGAGAGCTTGCATGTATGCTTCTACTTCGTCCGGGATTTTTAACTCCTTAACACAGTTTTTATGGAGATGTGTAACCACTCCATCCCAATCATTACATATGGTATTATTTTTGTTTTAAATTTGTAAATTAAACCAAGTACATTTGCCAAGATGTCATACTTCCTAAATTTTTCATTCTAAACTTCACTTAAGTTATCAAGGCTAGTTATACCCATTTCAATCAACGTAATAATATTTTGTTTTTATCATATAGAAAAATATCTGATCTATTTTTCTTGTCTAATATATATGTTTTTTTTTCTGGTATCAACCTTTATTTCGGCATTTTTCGTTACTGCAGATCTTTTATACTGAGTGAGTTCTGATTTTTTTGGTTTTCTTAAGGTTTTATCGTCTTGATGGGTGTATATGAAGAAATCTTATAATTTAATTATGTCTACGTGTTTAATCATGCCCTAAAATTTTCTTGCATCTCGTTGCTTTTTTTAATTATAGATATTTAAAGTAAATAAGGTAATTTAATCGGTTTCAATTTATAATAGTTGAAAATACATTTCTAGGGAGTTTATCTATATTATTGGGAGGAAATACCCATTGCAATGAAGCGTATTCGTAAAAATTTTATATTTTTACTTGTCAAGAATAGCTGGTTTCTATAAAAAAATAACTAAAGATGATTTAAAATGTTATTCATTTTTATAAATATTAGCATATATTTATACTAAATATATTTTTTATTCGTTCTGATAGAATAAAATTGGTTAAAATAACATGATTTACTTAAATATAAAACATAATTAGAGTATAAAATAAAATATAATTTTACCATTCTACATATAATAAATCTTATGGAAATTGAATTATCATCAATAAAACAAAATGAACAATGCTAGTTTACTATTTTAAGTTCACAACTTTGCAGATAGTCATATTTTAATGTTTAAATTTTTATGATTATTACCCCCACAAAATAACATTTAAAAAATGACAGCAATAAAGATTTTTTTTGGTATGAATAAATCGATTACTCTTAAAAATAAATATCTGGTGTAGATGATATTTTCGTGAAGGTGTTCATTTTTCTTCTGATAGGTTAATTAGAATATTATATTGTTTACTCGCGAAATAAAGACACTAACATTCTGATTTATATGTTTTCAAGATAAGATTATATAAATCCTATGCTAAAGATACTTTTAGTGATGCTGTCATATAATAATCGTATTATAAATTGTGCCTCGGATTTTCATGTGAAAATTCGTGAGACTATTTTTAAATCCGAACTCACATTTAATTTCGAACTAATATAATATTTCACATAAAAATTTGTGATATTATTATTAAGATTTATTATACATGTTACATTTATTTAAGAAGTATGATTAAAAAGCCATTATCTGCTATTTTGAGTTTTTTAATATCTTATTTTGAAAATAAACCATTATTCTTTCTTTCATTAAAACATAACGCATGGTATAAGTTTTTTCGATATTTGAACCCCTAAATACGTTCTTAAAATACCATATATGGATATAAAAATTCTAATCGAATTTACTTTCTTTATTTAGGTTTTACTTCTATTACTTTTTATGAAGTTCGCTTTATATTAATAGGAACTATGCTTAACTGCTGCGTCTCTCTGTGGAACCCCTCCAGCAGTTCTAGTCACTCGTAATCACCGTGGATTGGGCCCTTTCTCATAGGCGGCAATCATTATGTATAGGGAATTAGATTCTTTCTGCTGTTCATCGCTAAGGTATACAAGCTATAACCGCACTCTATACTTACCTATATTCTTGCTGAATGGTGTGGGATCTTTTTCCATACTGGAGGCACAGTTCAACGGCTTACACAGAAACCTCCTATTTCTCATGGCTTGTCAATGCTTTATCTTTATTGTTCACTAGCCGCCCCATTGGATATTTTTCTTTATAGTAAATTCGTTTAAAATTATTGTATTGGTGTAAGTGGAACCCCTCACAGGGGTCCTACTATAAACCACTCAACTATACCACCTCTTCCGACAATATATAGTCCTTTATTTTTGAATAAAGCAAACTAACAATAGTATTTCTTTATAATATTATATTTAAACATAAAATAAAGCTTGTTTTGTGCCATAAACAATCACTTAAGATAAAATATACTCATTTATACTTATGTTCAAATTAATGAAAATTAAGTGGGTTATTAAAATATTTTTGTGATGTTTATCAATTTGAATTTGTAAAAGCATCTTATTTTTTTGAACTGAGCACAAGTAAATTTTTTTATATTAGCCTTATCAAAATTATACATTTTAAATCTATACATGACGAATTTCAGCATAATAAACATATAATAAATATTCGTTGAAATAATATATTATAAACTAGCCAAAATATCTTTTCTTTAAATAATGATTATTATGGTGTGTTGATGGGGGATAAAGAAAAAACAGGAGAGGAGAACTACAAAGATGAACATTCAAAAACCGATCCTGTAACGATAATCTCAACAGACAACTTGCCTGAAACTCACACGACCACACGCATTCATACCACGGCTCTTCTTACTCTCATAGCCATCTGCAAGAATACACCCGCCGAGAAAGAGCAATGGATTCAAGAGGCTTATACCTCGATCCTAAAACGATTCGGAAGAATGCCGAGATCTGGCTGGCAAGAGTTCCTAAAGAGCTACAATGATATTTTCAACAGTGATATGAGCATGACTGAAATTAAAGCTAAATCATCAAACGTTCTAAAAGATAATGATGGGAAAAGAAGACAAGTCCGAAAGTTCAAAGAAATAGAAACGAAAAGAAGAAAACAAAGCGATCAAGAGGATGACTATAAAACACTTAACCATTGCATTAACCTCGACAGATGCAAAAAAACATTTCTCAGAGTACTGACTGACTTAGAAAATACGGACATCACGAAACTCCCTAGAACAAGAAAAATACCATATACTAAAGTTAAAAGCGATATAATTGAAGGTCTGAATTTAGCGGTTAATGCGCATATCACTAACCACCGCCCTCAAAACATGTGCGATATAGCAAAGATCTTGCAAGCTGTTCAAAAAAGTTACGAAGAGTTAACATCAAAATCTGTCCAGGAAGGATTAAACTACGTACTAATAAAGGAGGAAAAAATAAAAAGATATGATCAAATCAACACAACCCTCAAATCATACGTAAGTAGCTCAGGTAAACTCCCAGAAAGTGAGACAAAGTTTCTAAGAAAAATCATGAGACAACATAATAAAATACTTGACAAAAAAAATGATGTCCTTGA
This sequence comes from Rhyacophila brunnea, assembly GCF_057557595.1. Lineage (NCBI taxonomy): Eukaryota > Metazoa > Arthropoda > Insecta > Trichoptera > Rhyacophilidae > Rhyacophila > Rhyacophila brunnea. The sequence goes on along the minus strand of NW_028232813.1, from coordinate 398,951 downwards.
AGTGATTACTAAAAATAACGATAAAATAAGGATAATAAATAAACAGATAGAGCAATATGGAAAAAGAAAAGAATTTACAAAAACAAACACCCAGTTCGAAGTCAACAGAAGACAATTTTATAGAGCATTGACAGATACGGTAAAATCGGAAATTAAGGCAGATAAGAAAAATATTGTGAATTTCTGGTCAAATATGTGGACAAAAAGCACGGAAATATTAAACTTCGATACTTACCTGCGCAAAAACGCGCTGGAAAACACACCAAAAATGGTTTTTATCTCTGAAACAGAATTTTTGGAGATCATCAACTACCTGCCTAACTGGAAAGCTGCTGGATGCGATGGTATATACAACTTCTTCATCAAAAAAATCACAAAATTACACCCAATATTATATGAAACAGTAAAATCAATATGCCTTGAAAACAAAGAGGTAAAAAGTTGGTTCTACTCTGGGATCACATACCTCATACCCAAACAAGAAGTTTTGAATGGATCGGAATTCAGACCTATAACATGTATGTCAAACTTATATAAATTGACAACCAAAGCTGTCACAATGATACTACAGAAAGACGTCGAATCCCGAAACCTACTATCAGAAAACCAACTTGGTACAGTCAGAAGAGTACAGGGAGCTAAAGAACAAGCCATGATAAACGTTGCAATAAACAGTCAACATAATAATGAATTACACGTAACATGGTTCGATATAAAAAAAGCATTTGACTCAATCGACCACGAGTACCTCCTGTCCTGCTTAAAAAATCTTAACATACAAGAATGGATGATTTCCTTTATATCCATGTTAACAAAAAACTGGAAGTTATCTCTTAGATTAAACAATGAAGAAATTTTGAAGAAAAAAATTGAAAAGGGGATTATACAAGGGGATAGCTTATCTCCACTACTGTTTGTTCTTTGTATGGATCCGCTAAGCCGCCGATTAAATGAAAAGTTTCCCTCAATAGCCATTAACCTTGATAAGAAGGCATTTACAACCAATCACTTCCTTTTCATTGACGATTTAAAAATTTTGTCAAAAGAAGAAAGTAACTTAGAACTAATGTCCAATGAAGCAACAAAATTCTTCGGATGTATAGGAATGGAAATTAACGTTACCAAATCAGCTACTAACAATATCAATTGCAAAGATATTGCCACAGTAATAGAAGGAAAAGATGGATATAAATACCTCGGGATACTGGAAGATTCCAAATCGAGAACTAAACCCGAAACGATGGATAAAATTAGAAAAGAAATGCTTGATAGAGTAAAAAGCATATGCAAAACAAAACTAAATGGTAAAAACATAATAAAGGCGATTAATGAATATGCAATATCACTGATAAACTACTATGTGGGATTATTAAAGCTAGAACCAGAAGATTTTAGAAAGCTAGATGATGAAATTAGGCGAATATTAATAGAAAATGGAATACACTTACAACCAGCGAATAAAGAAAGATTATATCTTAAAAGAAATGAACTAGGACGTGGATTGGAAAATATTGAGTTTAAATCCGAAAGAATACTTTACCAAATATATAAAACTCTAAACCAAGAAAAAGGACAATCACCCAGAAAAGCCGCGATATTGAAATTTGAAAATGAAAATGCAACCCACTTATCCGTAATAAATGACTTCCTCAGAACAAAATATGGCCTTGTTGACATAGATCTTTCTACGCTTGAATTTAAACAAAAAGAGAGTTTATTGTGTAAAATAAAACAAAAAACACTACATCAAAAACTCTTCGATGTTCATAAAAATACAACGCTAGAAATATTAGGATCCTCAAAGTGGCTACAATATGGAAATATCAGACCATTAGAAGAAGCTAGATTCTGCTTTATCCAGGATAGGAACATATTCTTTGGAGATAGATCAAGGTGCCCGCACTGTAACGACTCAATAAAAACTGTCGACCACTTAGCAAGCAGATGTAAAAAAATGCTTGGTCATGACTATACAAGAAGACACAATGAGATTGTAAGATGTCTTCACTTTATGCTGGCAAGAAAATACAACTTCAAAAAAACAAAAAAAATACGCAGACACTCTGTACAAGAAATAATGGAAAACGAATTCGCAGAGATCAAAGTAGATACAAGAATTAAAACAGACATCAAGTTATCGAACGACAGACCTGATATTTTTGTATATGACAAAAAGAAGAACTGCATCACACTGATCGAAATTGGCGTGACAAGTATTGACAACATAAACATAGTTGAAAACGAAAAATTGAGAAAATATGACCTGCTAGCATCTGAACTATCATTAATATACAAATGCAAGACAAAAATTATTCCATATGTTATAACATGGGACGGTGTGGTTACACGATATCATAGAAGGTACCTGAAGGAACTAGATGTCACAAACCAGGTTGAGGCATATATTCAAACATTGGGATTGAGAAAAACCCTTGAATTAATAGGTCTCGAAAGAAGGAGGGGTATTGAAGAAGACTGTGGAGAGGAAAAGATAGCCGAAAGTATAAATACACTGTGTGTACAGAGTATCAAGCAAGCTGTGCCTGAGAACAAAAACTAAAATTACGACTATAAATATAGCCCATAAATAAAAATTAATTATGGTGTGTTTAGTAAATTTATTTTGCGTATTTTTCTAGGTTATATAAGTATTTTATATGGATCGGATCCGCATAATTTAATGATTTTTTATTTTATTAATCATAAGGTACTTCCGCATAAATTGTATGTCTGTATTAAAGAGTTTGAAATGCCAAATGAAGCGAGGGCTTACCCATATTAAATAGGATTGTGTAAGTTACTAAATTAATAAATATAAAAAACAAGAATTTACTTAATAGAATCCGATTAAAAGAGGCATAAATATTGCCTGGCAGTACGAAGCCATTTTATTTTCTGCTTATTCAAAAAATTATAAATTAAAAGGACAAAATTCCACATAAATAAATTATAATTAATGATTTACCACACTCTACAAGACTTGAACTCATTTCATTTGAGAGAAGAAGAGCAGTTGATGAAGATAGATCGGGGGATGGTGTCAAAAGATGCATCAAAAGAGTTGTGCAATATTCCCAATGGGCTGACCACGTCTAAATAGATAAAATCGATATAAAAAATTAACCCATAAATAAATATCTGATTAATTATTTACTATAAAGATTTTCAAATATCGGAATTGTCGTTACTTTACAATTGTAGGCAAAGATTATACCATATGCCGTAACATGAAATACAGGTGGCACAATAATATCATAATGGATAAATGAAGAAGTCGAAGTCATAAACCAAATCTAGTAATATATTCAAACTATTGGATTGGGGAAAACACTTGAATAATAAATTTTGAAAATAGGAGAGGTATCGAAAAAGATGAACAGAAGTGGATATATACAAGAGTATATATGATGTTTCGATGGCTAATCAATCACGTTACGCGGGAAGAGAAAATCTAAAATTTAACAACCGAAATTAATCCATAAAAATATCAAAACTAAAATTTTTAAAAATGGAATTGACACTGGGCGTATGAACACTAATATAAGCGACCTGTGAGAAAATATTTTTTATAATAAGAAGAACTAATTTATTGATGAAAAAATATAAAGAAACTTAGAAAATGTATATTATCACACCAATAAACCGAATGTTTTTTCGTCTTTTTAAATTATCACTATGCCGTGTTCTTTAAGTACTGAATCGAACAAATATTTGCCTGTTATTCCATCAAATATTTGAGTTCGTGTTCACATAATTGATTTTAATTTAAGTGATTATTCTTTTTTTATATTCTAGAGTTGTTTATTTTGTGTATTATTAATTTACAACAAAAGTAATAAATAGAGGCCAGTATTGGGTGATATTGATTATAAAAACCTTTAGATATCTATTCATTTATCCTGCCCATTGAAGGCATCTACAATGTTTAACATTTCATATTTATGGTTTTAAATTGCACTTAGCTTTAAATTATTATCTAGCAATTTATAAAATTAGAATCACCGTCTAATTATTGCTGAAAATCAGAATGAATCCAAACCTTCTTTGTTTATGTATTTAAAAAAGATATTATGTTATTTTTGCCACATTATTCTTATTATATTTATAAAAAAATATAAAATTTTTATAAAATAAGAGTGTGAAAAAAATATTCTTTAAACTATAAATTAATTGTATTAATTTTATTTTATGCAAATCAATTTGTTCAAGCAAGATTTTTAATCCCCTATGAAACAAAAGTACATAATGCTTCTTTCATCCTTCACATCATCCTCATTGTATCTAAACTCTAGAAAAAAATATTATTTACAGTTTTTTTTCCAGAATTCTATAGTTTGTGCTTACACTTATGCTATAGTCTGAATTTTAAACTCCTTAATAGATAGTATGGTATTTTGTGACCATACAATCACACTATATGTGTATGGTACTGATTTCGTCCTGCATTTGTAAATTAATATTTATAAAATAAGCATATTTTAACTAATTTATGTGGTATTTATCTTTTTTAGCAATAATTTTACTCTATCACTTTATCAAAAAACACTATAAGGTTATATCCACATGTGTTACACTAATGCAAACCGTTTTGTATATAAACGTGTGACATGTTATTACTTAAAACCTTTTTTTCAACTAATTTAAAATAAAATTTCATACTAGGTTGATTTTTAAATGTAATATAATCAAATTTTGCAATATTGAATGGTTAGTAACACAATATCATAAAAGTTACCTGAAAGAACTCGAAGTCACAAACCAAAGTGTCGCATATATTAAACCTATATGATTGAAGAAAACCGTTGAACTTTTTAGGTCTTGAAAGAAGAGAGGTATGAAGAAGATATAAGAGAAAGAATATGGCCGAGGCTATACGTATAATTGACCCAAGGAAAATAAAAAAGCGACATGTTTAAGATAAATCTAGTATTACAATTACAAACCATAAATATTTATATTCTTATCGATCAAAAAAAATGCAAGTATTAATATGGCGTTCCTTTATGGAACCATTCTAAGACTAATTTTATTTAAAAGGCATCAATAAGGCAAAAAAACACTTTAATAAATATATTCAGATTCTTATGACTATTTGCAATATAGAAGCCTCTTAGATTATAACTTTTTGTAAACTTAGTATAAAGATAGTATTAATTTTATTAAAATTTGTTTATGGGCTATTTGGATTTTTAGTTACTTACTTTTGTTCAAGCTAAAATTTAGATAGCTCTGATAAACGTATTCGCTTTTTATTATTTCTGTTCATCACCGTATAATTTTTCACACTCTATCTTTTATTTGAGGACTCATTCAATAAATTTTTTTTCCTTAATCGCATTATTTATACGCATACTTCAATTTAAATTCAAAACTACTTAAAATATATATTGTGGCGACAACATCCCATGATATGATATGTGTTGCTGTTTGTCTTCTGTATTTTAAAATTGGGATGAGTTCATACGTGTGGCAGTATAATTTTCATAGCTTCCCATTTTCATGATTAGTCTGTTAGACAATGCCTGTTATTTGAATTTCCATATTGTGATCGTGTGATTATTTTTATCATACACAAATTTATTGGCTTTCCTGCAATAATTTAATGCCTCTTTATATTTTTATCTCTAGTAGTTCTTTTTCTATCATTTCTTGAATTAAATGTCTTCTAATTTTTATTGATCTTTTATATTAAATTAATTCGTGGTCATAATTTGTGCATATCCTACCACTTTGTTATGCCTCCATGTGTAGTTTTGGTTAATAAATCAACCCAAATATTAATTTAAATCAATTATTTAATGCAAAGGCATTTGATAGACTTGCTCTAAAGATGCATTATAATATTTTGCCTGCTTGAAAAGGCTAATAGATAAAATTAGCACATAAATTAACACTCTAATTTTTATAATTTTTTTTTTACAATCATAAATAAATACATGATTCATTATATGCGTTTAAATAAAATAAAAATACATATGTTATTGAAATTCGGTGACTGTATAAGAAATATTTATAGGATTTCACTGCCCTAGACAATAATCTTAACAGCATAATATGTTGTTTTCTGTAATTTATTTGATATTTTCATATTTAAATGTGAATTATGCCCAGAAATATATTGCTTAGATTTGAAATATAATAGGATATAGCTATTAATTGGTCTATAAGTATTAGAAATATTTTTTATTTGCTTTTATGCTTAAAATGTATTTAGCTTCAAAAAACGATAAAATTTTTTAATCTATTAATATAGCTTATTTACTGCAATAGATTATTTTTGATTGATTCTTAGATTATGTTTGTAATATTTTCTTAAAGAACCTATACTAAATATTACATCATAAAGTATATACGATTTCGTGTCGTTTAGCCTTATATTTGGCTTCTACCAATATTTGTTCACGATCATATATTTTAATCTTACCATCAATTTTATCGGATATACCACTTTCAATCGGCAAAATTTCAATTTGAATCTTAGCTAAATATAAATCTTTTTCCTTGAAAGAACCGGACCTATGTATAAAAAACAAGGTATAATTTTCATCCATGTTCTCAAGTCTTTTTAGAAGATCAAAATATAAGCATCCTGTATGATAGTCATCGATAATTATAACCTTTTCCTTTAAGCATGTCGAAATATTGAATTCATCATCGAAGCAGCTTTTTATATTTATGTTTTCGGCAATCAATCCGAATTGATGTGCTATAGACGTATAATGTTCAGCTGGTTGATAGAAAGATAATATTTCAATATTCTTAAGATTTTTTAGTATTTCTATTATCATAAAATCTGCGTTGTGTGATATGTTTTCAATTATGGACACATTTTTATTGTATAATCTCTTTAGGCTGTATAACTCATTTAAAATGTACATTTTATTTCTTTAGTTAGTCGCAAGGGGTTAAAGTAATATAGCTAGACAATAAGAATATCCTTTAAAAATTAACTTGATGCATTTTATAAAAATTTAAATTAAAATAACTGCCAATTTATATAAATTAAAATATAATTGATATATTATTAAGCGATGGAGCTCAATAATATAGTTGAAAACCAACTTTGAGTTATTTGATGCGAATTTTCGATTATATATCTCCGAAAGTAATATAGTTTAAGTGGTTAGTCTTTGCATGCAAAAATTATCAAAACTCACTCTTCATTGTGTCTATATAGCATGAAAAATTTCCGGTAAAAAGAAAATACAAAGAATTATCTGATTTATGAACAATATATGTAGAAATAAAATTAACTCTTAAATTTATAAAGTTGGTCATTGATATAAACCAAAAAATTTCAAACGAAATGCTCTTTTAGGGGGGTTGTACATTGACTATACTACTAATGTTTATAAAACTCTAGACATTCCATAAATTATAACCGAATCGAATATTATTTCAAAATGAAATCATTAACCCGAATTTAAAATGTGGTACAATAAAAAGAAACATTGGGAGATTTTAGCAATCATCCATGTTTTATATTTTAAAAAAAGCCGCTCGTATAAGTTATAAAACATAATTGAGAATATGTTGAAAATGTCACCCTGCGCACTTCATCAATTATTCATCATCTTATCGAAATTTCGGCTTTTCTGATATCTTCATTCAATCTTAATTATTGGTAGCGTTTCAACATACTATAAAAATTATATACTAATTTTATGTAAATTGTATTCTTAGAAACTAGTGCGTATTCGATTTTATATTATGATATACGAAGAGCATATGTTTGCGGCCAATTTTTTCGTTTTTTTTTAAGTAAATAAAAAATTAAATCAAGCTTGCAAAGCACATAATGTATTGGAAAAATAAAAGTGCATATGTTTAAGATCGTTGAAATCTCAATTGTTACTTGTATAATTGGAATAATCTTGGAATTGGTTTGACTGTACCATAAAACCCTATTAATTTAATTTGGAAGATAAATAATACAAAATGTGGAATATTTTTTATTTATACAGCGAAAAAACCGTAAAATTATGCAAAGATGGTGTAAATGATGTTACACTTAATTTTAAATGAATAAAAGGGTAGATGATTGATGTAAAATCATAAAAAAAGTTACGGTTGCAAAATATATTACGTCTAAAATAATGTTAATCATCCCTAAAAATATTTAATTTTAGTTATAAATGATCTATAATCTAAAGGAAATTCTATGCCATGATATATGTGACTATATATTTATATATAAAATAATGCTGGAAAAAAATAATAGCCTTGATTTTCTTTATTTTTAAACGGAGCAGATTTCTTTGAAATTATATTTTAAAAGGAAAATTTATGGTCAACTTGCATAATAATTATGAATAATACTTTAAAATAAGTTTAAAATCACAAAGATGTGTTTTAAAATTTTTTTCGTTTATTAATGAGGCTGATTTGCCTAGAATGGACTCAATTTATTTCCGGGGAAATCCGTTTTGATTGAATCATATACCTTTTTTTATAAAATTCTTGTCTTGTATATTTCTATTATTTTATATTTTATGAACTCAATTGATGGTATCTGTTGTAATCGTTTTTGTATCAAGCGAATTTCATGTCAACTAGTTTTGAATTTTCAAAGCATTTTTGTTCATTTATCTATGAAACGAATTGAATTTTATTGTCTACTTTAATTTTCACTTCCTGTATTTAATCTCAGTAGCACGATTTTTTTGATTAATATTTAATATAAAGGTATGATTTTTGATAATTTTAACCAGAATAAACAAAACATCAATAATTCGGGTGATATTACTGTCTATCATTATGATTCTTGACGAAATTATATATTTAATCTATAATGTTGAATCCGCACGAAGTTGAATTGTTGAACTAGGGACGAGAACTGATGACCAAATTATATAATAACTAATAAATAATTGTTCAAGGAAAGCATATTTTATATTTAATCTATTATTTTTATGTTTTACATATAAACTTCAATACAATTCTTGAAATTGAATTTAAAAACCAAAACAAAATATTTATTACAATAAGGTGTGCCATCTATGAGATTTGTCATAGGGTTGCACATAATATTTGTCGATATTTTTTGTAGATAAAATCTTTCATACGAACAATTCTGCTCTGTTATATTCTTAATTTTAAAAATTTATTTGGTTAAACCGATATATTTATCCCGGAAAGATCAGAAAAATATTTTCTGTCTATTTTTAAACTTATTAGGTTTCGTTATTACCAATATTTAAACAAACTATCGGATTATCTATTTAAAAACGAAAACAATTCCATTTAGTTTTGGTGAAATTTAAATGCAGATATTGAATTTGTAAAAGATAAATCGGATTTAATGCACAAATTATCTATGAATATGGAACCAATGTTTATTTAAACTTATGTAATATTTTAGCGGCTGTAGAATGTAAGTTTTGCGCATTCATACAACTTTGATGTTTAACTTGCATTTATAGCAGCTTTTGGTCTTCTCTAGAAGAAGTGTATAAATCTGAATTTAAAATATATAGGACCCTATGATAATATAATTTATCAACTTGATTTTATATATAAATTACACATCGTGTCCTATATATTTATATGGCCCAAAAAGGGCGAAAACTATAAAAATGCAACAATAGGATATAAACTGACCCGCTTATAATGTGAAAAAATTATTTTTTGACCGTAACACAACATATAAAAATTTGATTTCCATTCTAGGTATTTTATAAGCTATTTCATGTATGAGTAAAAAATTAGATAACCATTAAAATTTACAAATTAAATATTAAAAGATGTACATAAAAATTAAATTATTGTTCTTTAAAATAATAATAATAAAATACGCTATAATAACGCGCAGGGTGGCCTGTTGTGAGAATATAAAAAAGTAGACACCCAATAAATAAAAATCCTCCGACATATTTATGTTGTTATATGTTCATTTAACCACCATAATTTTTTAATAAAATATGTCAATAAAACTAATAAATATGATAAAGATCTATAAGACACGACGTAATTATTCTTCTTGGATGCAATATATAGTAAGTACAAACAATTAATAAGATATATAAGTTCAAAATTATAGCAGAATATAATTAAAAAACTATAAAAGATCAATAATAACGTCTGATTATTAATTATACTTAATATTTATAATATATTATATATAAAACAATAATAATTTATTTAAAAAAATATGATAAGTCAAATTAATATCTTAAATTTTATATCTTACTTTTTTTGAATGCAAAATAAAGTCAATTATTGTCTTTTCTAGAACAAGATTTGAATAATCGTAATATTTTCAACTTTAACTATAAAATTTTTTCTCAATTTATGTTTTTAAAAAATTAAAGATAAAATTTATGTAATATAATAAAGCTTTATAAAAGAGTGAATTTTCTTAATCTTACATATTAACAATTTTAACCCTTACATTATTCCCAATTTCGAACGATTGCAGGAGAATACGGCTGTTAGAATGTCCTTATTTGAATAAAATCGGAAATTTTTCTGTTTTATTGATTTTTTATTATTGTCGGATTCTTAGCTAGGATGGCTTTATCGCCGAAATTTATTCATATTTAGATAAATTTATTAATGAACATCTGACAATATCTTCAAGATAAATCCGTGTAATTGGTTGTCTCTTCTTATTAAATTTCTGCGAAAACAATTATAATTTACTGGTGATTGATGATATATTGTATTTAGTTGTATAGTCTCTTTTTTTCGATATCAACTTTTTCAGTACTACAGGCTGTATCGAACCTGAAATTGGGTACAATAGTTAAAATTTAAATTTTTTTGCTGCTGAATGCTTGACTATATTGTGCTTTTAGACCACTTTGTAGCACTGGTTCGCCCGATTTTAGTAATAGTTATCTTCATTATTCTCCTTGAATATGTATTTCCGAAGAAGATAAGTGAGAGTTTAGTTGAATCTTTTAATCGTCCATTTGTTTGGGAAGTAAAAATTCTTGAATGTCTAAAAATTATCATGTATTTTCAATCGAATCATTTATTTCATCTTTATTGTCACTTTGATGAATTATAGGTAGACCTGTTTAAAAGTGGTGCACAATTTGTTTGCCACCTTGAAGCCTGTTTTAGTGATTGGTGGAAAGACCTAAGCAAATTTTGAATAAACATCTATCATTTTAAGTATCCAAACATATATATTTTTGCAGCTTTTATATGCTTTCTTAATAGTTAAATTGATCAAGAATCACACTAAAAGTAGTATAGTTTAAACACAAATTGCTTTTTTTTTCTCTATTGACTGAAATCATGACAAAAAATGCAATCAGGAACAAATTCTTTAATTATATCTTGGGTATTTTTTAAAAAATTGTTTGTAGTAATTTTTAAATCAATTCATGCCGCAATAATTGTTTCTATAAAATTTTGATTATTCTGGCAACATCAGGTTATTCTGTTGATTGTGAAAGACTCTTTTATGAAAACCTTCGTTTTCTTTTAAACATATAAGATAATCTATTAATATGAACGACGTTGCTTCCTTTTAAGTCTTTTGTGCGCATCTTTTTCATGATTATTATGTTTTTCGCGATTAGACAATACAAGAATTTAATTCTGTATTCTGACATATGCTATACAACAGAAGCCATATTGTGTGATATTTTATCCAAACTTTTAAGTAATTTTTATTTATGGGCTATATTTATAGTCGTAATTTTAGTTTTTGTTCTCAGGCACAGCTTGCTTGATACTCTGTGCACACAGTGTATTTATACTTTCGGCTATCTTCTCCTCTCCAAAGTCTTCTTCAATACCCCTCCTTCTTTCGAGACCTATTAATTCAAGAGTTTTTCTCAATCCCAATGTCTGAATATATGCCTCAACCTGGTTCGTGACCTCTAGTTCCTTCAGGTACCTTCTATGATTTAATAAATATAATTTAATTTATTTATAGGGCTAAATTATTGATTAAAATTTTATATTTGTTCTTGAGCACAACTTTGTCTGATTTTTTGTGTTCACTCCGTATTTATACTTTCGGCTATCTTCTCCCCTCCGATTTCTTCTTCAATACCTCTCCTCACTTCGAGACTTATTAATAAATTTTTTTACACAATCCAGATGTTTGAAATATGCCTTGATCTGGCACGTGCTTTCGTGTTTTTCTGGTACCTTGTATGATGTTGTGTTACCATCCCGTTTTAACAAATTAAATATTAATCTTTTTTCAATGTATTAAAATGTTTTTATACGACAACTTATGGCATCTGTGCTCAGATAAAGGAAATTTTCAATCATTTAACCATTTTTCGTACTTAGCAGTTGGAATCTTTTAAAATATGCCCAAATACGTAATTGACCCTGTAAATAGAACGTGGCGCGTTTCGCTATCCATAAATTATAAAAAACTATTTATAGGTTACAGAGTCCAATTTTATTACACATTTTGCTTCACGAATTTCTCGGTTTATAAATGCAAATTATAATCTTTCTTTCATATTATCATATGTCTGTACGATGGTTTTTAGTTTAAAATCAATTTAGATCATAATTTGATTTTGAAAGGCTAATGAAGAACCAAATATGGTTATCTTTAATATTTAATTTTGTTTATATAGTCATTATTTTTTTGATGAATTTATTGAAATTAAAAATACATTTAAGAGCTAAAACATGTTATAAAAACTCTTTCAAACCAGTGGATTGTGTGAATGTGCTAAATTTATATAAGAATTATAGCTAAAGTTAGTAATGATGCTATTCGCATAATTTTTCATAAATTCTGCATCAAGATATACTATTTATTTTAAGAATGCTCAATTCACTAAAAATTATTTGTTGAAATTTATCATGATTCACAGGTGGGCTTTTCTGTTGATTTTACCCAACAAAGATTTTAATTGTGTATTATTGTGCAATTTTTAAAATATTTAATAATTTTTTTGTTTCATTTTTATAATTTATTACAGAATAGACATGAAAGTTTCGTAATGACGATTCGGGGTACTTTTAACATAATCTTGATGCATTCCTTATATTTATTATCACTTTAAAAATTTGACATGATGTTATCAAAATTATTAATTAACTTTTTTAAACGGTTAAATACTTCCAATTTTTCTCTAATAATTTATAAATACTATTTAAATATAATTTATTTATAAATTTATATTGCCACATTAATCTATGAGTTTTGCCAATTATGTATTGAAACTCTCAAGCTCTATCACTTGATATCAGCGAGTATAATTTATAGCGCATTAACCGACACGCTATCTTTAAAAATATGCGAACTTCTATATCTATAGATTTAATTGGCTCTTTTTAATTACCATTGCATCTTGAAGAATTTCGGAAAAGATAAGATTTTTTGGTGGTTGTGGTTTGAATTACACTTTTTGTATTTTTGCTAGATAACTTTTTAAATTGACAATTTTATATGATAATTATTGATCGACATAAAAATTCTTTCAGTGATTTTTTTGAAATATATTTTGTTTGATTTTAGATAGTATATCATAAAAGATGTTGTTAATTAGAAAAACACAAATTAGAACACATAAGCTCGCCATTAATGATCTGCTTTGTTAAAACTATCAGTCCATGGCTAAATTTATTTTATTTATTTCTTAATATAACGAGAATTGTATATCTTGATTTTACTTATTTTTTATGATACAATTTCATACTAATTTTTACACTTTTCATGGTATTGTTTGTAGTTTAACGGTTTCTTTGCGTGATGCGGCATGATGTAATACCCATTCGAGAATACAATTAAAATTTCCAACAAAAAACTGCACTTTGAATTTATTTATATGTCTTTGTGCAATTTTAAACTATTATTATCTTGTCGCTCTAATAAATCTTTATAGGAAATCTACTCTATTTAAGACTTCTCTTAAAAATCCGTTTATTTATAAAAAGTATAAATAACGATTCCCGGAAATATTTTTAATTAATGTTTATGATTGGGATAATATTAGAAAGTAATTCATATTATATTTTATATTAGAAATCCTATTGTCGTAGAAAAATCTATTATATCTCCTTTTTATTTTCTTACGATATTATTTTCCTTTCGGTAAATAGATTTGTATTTATTGAAAAAAATATGTTAAATGATTTCATTATACCCTCATCTAACGTAGAATTCTGCAAGTAAACCAAAGGAAAATATAGAAAAACATTAATGCTGCTTACTATATTCATCATGGCAGTGGAAACCAGTGTTCTATTGACCAACAAATTATGCAAAAAAAATACTTTGATCCACTTAGATAATGAAAATGCGGTGATAGAAAACGAAACAGAATTGTTTGTTGTGATTTCACATGAAGAACGGACGACATCCTGTAAAAAAGAAGTGACAAAATCAAATAATAATTGCACTGGGGATGATAAAAAAGAATATGTGCATAAATCCCTCTCTATAATAACAAGATCAAAAAGTATAGAAAGCTTAGATTCTTTAAAATCTACTACAAATAATTGCACAATCCGTGATACTGGAGAAGAATGTGCTATAAGAAACACAACGAATATAAAAAAAACAAGAGGCATAATAAATTCTAGTCTTGATATAAATAATGTGGGAAAGGTAGAAAAGCATTTGGGAAAACGATCATATAATTGTTTAAATTCAGAAGTATGCACTGAAAAAAAAGATTTATATGTTATTGAGTCTAACAGTACACCTGCAACTTTAAGGATTACGAATCCCACAAAAAATAAAAGTCAAAAGGTAACTTTTTATGTGGATGGAAAGGTTAGTAACACGAATGAATCTAATGAAGAAAGGCAGATATCTTATGTAAAACTTAAAATTCAAAAGGAACCAAACAATTTGCTTCTGAATATTGAGTTTGGTGAAAGAAGATGGGAAATATCAAATAAAATCAATTGTTCAATTTACGAAAATGATTCAGATCTAAGTTTGGCTACAGTGGGATTCAAGGAATTCAAGCTTGAATACAATAATTGCAATGTTGAGATAGAAGAAGGAATTTTAAGCGATTGTAACTTAATTATAGATTTTAAAGATATTCTGGATCCAATGCTGAATGATATAAGAATCAAACCGTGCGACATCTTGAATATTATACAAATGAAAACAGGTGATATTATCAGCAGAATTTCTTCATACAAATCATTTATAATTCCAGAGGAGCAATTATTGGATTCAATTATAAATATTTTTGACCACTATCGTTATATAGATGAAGCCTTTCCATTTATTCATTTTTTTAGATCAATGTTTACAGTGGATTGTTATAATTTTAAAAATGTAAAGGGTTTCTTATCTTTTTATATTTATCTAGCAATATTCAACTATATAAAGGAGAGTTATATAATATTATTTAAATCTGGTGAGAAGGAAAATTGGCATATATTACAGATTTATACTTTTGCCGCACATTTTACATTTTATAAATTGGTAATATATTCATCAGTTTTCTGCAAAAGCACCAGCGCTTTATATCTAAAAATAATACGAATCTGTTTGGATATTTATATTAATAGCGAAGGCTTTTGCAAAAAATCATTTAGCATGCGATTATTTAAATTCATCACGAGAATCGTTTTTCATGGTAATGAAAATGATTTAATGTGTATTTTTAATCCTAAAAAGCAAGATTTGGGACTGGGCAAAAACAAAAAGGTTAATATAGACACATATATTCTAGAAGTTTTGAATTTCAATATTATAGGTGAAAGAAAAGCCTACAGAATGCTACTAGTCCTGTATTGGTGGACACAGTTTACCCCATGGGAAACCATTAAAAAATTATCGAAAAACCAAAAAATTAATTCAAAAGAACAATTGGATGTAAAGAATGAGCTTTTTACTATAAAAAGCATGTATGAGAATGTCTGTTTTCTTCTTTTAAATGAAATTGAAAAAGAACATAACAAGATTATTGATATATTTTTCGAAACTCGATGTGCTATTTGTTATAATGAAAATGAAACAAACGCAAAACTCATAGAAAAAATGTATTATGATTATATAATACATTTAAAAGTGGCTCAAAGTTAATTATCTATCTTTTTTCAAACAAATTTATATAAAATTATAAGTTTTAAAAAAGCAAAACACCTGGCTTTTTAACCAATATTATGCGAAATATCATTCAATATCTATTAATATCACGAAAATAAAATTATTTTTCACGTTATAATAAAAACATATTTACTGCTTGAATTACTATTATGAATCCATTTGTTTATTCCATTCACTTTTAAATTTCATTGATAATATTGTAATATTTATTTTAATATCTTATGTCACAAAAACAATTTACCGAAACGTTTATTAAATGCTAAAAAATACAAATAGTACAATTTAAAGCGTAAGAAAATGGATATTATTTAAAATGCTTAGAATTTTATTTCCGAAAGAATGCAAAAATATCACCGAATATATGCTCCTTTCTTATTTTATAGAATTAAATTTTTTGTTTTTTTTTTTAATTTGAATTTAGTGACTTGAATTATTTTGCATTTTGAGACACAAATCACAAAAGATTTTAAATTTTCTTTTATTACAATTCAAACACAGCGTTTTTTTAGAAAATAGAAGTAAAATCAACAAAAATTAGACAAAACAATAGTTTTAAAATATAACAAAAAAAACGCACAGATTAAAATTAAACGGCGAATAAATGAAATATTCGTTTATCATAGCTAATAGGACAATAATTTTTTGCGGAATGTTAAATCAAGCCACACTTAGAGAGGTTTCGCATCAGATATATACTCGATAAACCTATGATGATGGTCAGAAATAAAAATGATATTCTATTTCTATGGTTTTAATAGTATATATAAACATAAAATTATTATGTTTAAAGAAATTATTTAATATTATTTTGTCACCATGAATTTAGCTTAATAAATAAAAAAAAATGCTGGTGGCGAATACAAGAAGGCAAATCGATTCTATGAATGTATTTTTAATTTATAGAATCTCAAAAAATATATAAAATGTTTAATTATTTATGTAATATAGCAATAAAATCATCAATAAATAGTTTAAGTTACACCGTTTATCCTATATTTTATAATATGCATCCCGAATTAACACCTAGGTTATACCGGGGCAATGTGTTTCTGATTGGGTATATTTGTGCATTTGACAAAAAAATCTAGAAATAACAAGTTAATTATCATATAAAAGAATCATTAGGCACTATAATATGATTATCTATGTAACCTCCACACACTTTCATGTCAATGAAAGTTTTAAATTTAGTTAAAATTTAGATAGTGGGGATAAAAATTACTAAAATCTAGGAAATAGTTATATTTATACCAAATGATTCTTTTTGTGGATTAAATTAAATGTTTTTTCCCGAAAAAAATCAATTTCATTTTTATCTAGGGTCAGTGTAAGTGTTTTAAAATGATTTTACTGCACATAAATTTAAACCTAAAAAAATTCGTTTGTGGGAATCAGGGTTATATTATTGATGAGAATGAATTAAAGAATCAGAAAAGATGAATAATTTTAAAACTTATCGCTTTTCTAAAGTATTTAAGATATCAAAATTTTGCTTTTAACATAACGTATATGAACCCTGTACGAGAAAAACAAAGGCGCATATAAATCAATAAATGGAGTGAACTAATAGAGTTCCTGTTTTGTGTATCCATCAATTCAAAAAATTCTAATCCAATTTACTTTATTTAAGTTTTACTTATATTACTTTTAGGAAGTTCGCTTTATATTAATGGTAACAATTGCTTAACTGCGTTTCTCTGTGGAACTCCCCCAGCACTCATTGTCACCCGTAATCACCGTGGATTGGGCCCTTTCTAATAGGCGGCAGTCATTATGTGGAGGAGATGTGAATCTGTTTACTGTTCATCGCTAAGGTATACAAGTTGCAACCATACTCTACACTTACTCATAGCCTTGCTAAACGGTGTGGGATCTTTTTCCGTACTGAAGGCACAGTTCATCGGCTTACACAGCAACGTCCTATTTCTCGAGGCTTGTCAATGCTTTATAGTTTATTGTTCACAGGCCGCCCCCTTGGGTATTTTTCTTTAGAGTAAATTCGTTTGGAATTAGTGCGGTGGGTGGAAGTCGAACCCCTCACTGGGTTCCGGCTTGTAAATCACTCAACCATACCACCTTTCAATCGATATATATAATTTTTCTATTTTATAACTTATAGGCATATGTTTAAAGAGATAATTCATGTTAAAAAAATTTATTTTTATTTCATTATAAATTTATGCCAATATTTTTTGGCTTTGAATGAATATAACTACAAATTATAGAGAATCGAAATTAAATGGCAAAAAATATATGGTTTTGACTATTTTAATTCTAAAAGATTTATTTTTGTAATTGATAAACAATAATAATTCTAATGCAGTTGCTATAGTACAAAAAATTCAAATCTGCGTGATATAAACTATATATTTATCAGTGTAAAAATTATTTTGTACCTCAGACGAAATAAATATAAGTATTTTTGGCCTTATATATGAACATATGTCGCTTTCCTATTAATTAGAGCGTTTTTTGATTATAAACGGGGGCCTTCTTCTATTTTAATCCTTCAGCACTAAATGAGGTTGTTTGAATTTTTTTCCATGTTTATTTATGACAATTAATGAATTGAATAAGGCTATAATAACGGGTTTTGGTTTAAAAATCATGAAAAATCGGTTTTATTAATACCTTGGAAAAAGAAATACAAATTAAAACTACTAATATAAAACACGATAATCCTTTTTATATTTTAATAATACCTTTTAAAAAGAAATTAAAATTATAACTACTAATATAAAACACGATAATCATTTTCCTATTTTAATAATAATCTTGAAAATATTTTTTTTATACTACCTAAAATATAACAAGCAAATTTTTTTAATTTGGCTTTTTACTTAATTAATTTTGTTCTATGAATTTGATAAATAATTTGCGAAAATAATCAGAATGATGATATGGGATCAAAATTATCGGAATTATAATAAGAGAACAAAATTGCGTTATTTTTGTTTTGCAGCTGCTCTTATGGTAAGGTCTAGTACATTTATGTATTATTTTTAATTTTTTGTACAATGTTTTATAATACACAAAAAGTAGAAAACCCTTTAAATATAAGTGTGTGTTTCTTTCACTGATTTAATTATACTGCGTTTATTTGGAAAACCTTTAATTTTTAAGCATAAGCAGCTAACTAAAAATTCAAAAAGGGGCTTTGTAACAAGAGATTTTTATTCATGGGTTAATTTGATCTTAAGCTTTTTATAGTTGTGCAAGGTATATTTTAGATCGCTCTATAGAACAGATTTGTCTGATCCTTCTTTCCATCACATCATCTTTACAATCTTCTTCTCTCAAGACTTTAGTTCAAGTGCATTCCTCAATCCTATTGTTTGTGTGTATGCTTATGCGTCAGTTGGCACTTCTAACTCCTTAATATAAAAAGGGGCACAAAAGTATACAATTTGGAAAATATCTTTTTTAATTTTCAATTTATAAATTTGTTTGATCTTGTATTATTACATAGTTTAAAATACGATTCAAATGTATAATATAATAATTTGCAGTGTATTAGTAACGAGTTTCATTGTAAATTCGAAGTTTCGTCTTCAAAAACTTTCATCAATTTACGATTAACCCCACACAAGCCATCAATTTTCATAAATTCCTTTAAATATTTGAAATAATAAACACCGAACGTTTCATGCAGTCTAATTATCTCTTCCATAAAAAAATGATCACAGTTCAAAAAATAGAAGAAATCTACGAAAGCGTCTATCATTTCTTCATCCTTGAAATTGCATATAATTTCACTCCAGGCTTTTACTATAACACTGCGATAATTTTCTTTAATTATTGACAAATGCTTTAGTTTATCAATAAATAGCAAATTAGATTTCTTAGAAGTGAATTTGTATATTAAAAGATATGCATCTATTGATTCTTTGATATCTATTCTTGATTCTAGATTTGAAATTATTTCTTTGTGGAATAAGTGGTGTGCATTTTTCAAATTACTAGCGTCCTTCATGTTTTCTAATATAGACATTTTGTATGGGTAGTGCTGAAAAATTCAAAATTATTTTTCTGGAAGTTCCACATATAAATGGTAAATCTACGATCGAAAAGGCAATTTTTATCTTTCTATGCTTTTATAAATTTTTATACAAAAAAAAACAAATAGCCGAATATATAAATTTAAAACTCATAATAAAGATTTCGTGATACAGCTTCTTCACTATATTTTTTAATTTTATGATATAATACTTTTTTGTGTATTTAATGTGTGATTGGGATGCGAAATTATGTTCCCTGAACATTTTTCCTGCGCACTAAATTTGATAAATGGCTCTAAATAATTTACAAATGATTTTATGTATTTATATTAGCAGAAGATTCGTTGATAAATTTACCGTTATTAGTTTATTTATTTTTTATATATGATTAAAATTAGAAAAAAAATTAGTAAATATTTTTGTAGAACGAGGATGCTGATGATGTTTTATTATTTTATTGGTATTTTCCGTCCAAATAAACCGATATTTATATAAAAAACACTTAAATTGCTTTTAAGCGTAAAAAAAGTAAAGAAAAAATCAAAAACTTGCTATTTTTGTGTGTTTCTATATTTAATTTTAGGAAATATATCTGCTATATATTGCTGCCAAGTTTTAATTTGAATAGAAAAGTTTTTTTTTGATTTATTTTTAATAATTTATCATGTTATAATATCATTATAACATGATAAATTAATATGATACTAGAAGTGAATAGTTATTTAATCCAATATTTGACACATTTTTTTTACTTTATTTGTGATAAAATTTGATTATTATAATAAAAGATATAAGTTTTAAGCAAAATTCTACTTTAATTCATTATATTACCTGTTTTCATCTGCTTTATTCATGATTTAATCTTATTTTTTTTGGAATTATACAATAATTTTGATGTTTATAATTCAGATATCACATGTTTTTATTAGTTTTTTTGTAATTACATCTATTTATTTTGCAAAATAAGCATAAATCTTGAAGGAAATAGTTCTTTTAAGTAAAATTAAAACCTTTTTACTTTATTGCAGATAATATGTAGTTGATTTAATATATTTCCTGTTTTTTTATTAAAATGTGAATATATTGTAGTTTATATGTCTTAATTATGTATTTTCATGTTTTTATTCGCTTTTTTTGTGATCAAATATTCTTTTTATAAAATAAACATAAATTTTGAGTGATCAGGTATCTAAAAAAAATCACTTTTTTGCATAAAACATTAATCTTCGGCGCACATTTAATTGTAACATTTTGTGAATATGAATTTTATGCTATAATATAGATTAATTTCCTTATAAAACAAAAAAACTATGTATTTTTTAAGGTAACTTACCAACTATATGATATGTAATTATTAAATATTCCGAACTCAATTTTATGAAATCTAAACAAATTAAACAGCATTTATTTTATTATACCGTGTAGTTTATTCTTCAATCTAATAATTTTTTGAACTAAAATTCAGCATTAGTTGTCTTTCTTAAATATGATTATTTTAGAAACTCTGAAATTGTATTTGGCACTTTATATAAAGGTGTTTTTAACGGACTTATATCCTTTTTTTTGTGTTGGGCTTGTTTAGATTGCCGATACTGGTATAATATTTTATTTAACAGCTTATTTTAAATAAAATAAATCTATAATATGGTGTTTTATTACTAAAATTTTGAAAAGAAGGTTTTTTTTATAAAAACATGATATATTCCTTAATTTTGTAGAATATTGATATGAAAATTTTAAAATGTGAAAAAAATCGATTATATTAAAGGACAATGTATTAGATATCTCGCTTTTTTATATTTAAATATCTTAATGCTCATCAACAGATGTTATATTAAAATATGACTTCTAATATAAGAATGATCGATTTAATTTAAAGATCCAAACATCATAATTTTTAAATAAATAGATTAAGATATAATAAAATGGTCTGATATGAATGCAATTTAATTTAAAGATCCAAACGTCATAATTATTAAATAAATAGATTAAGATATAATAAAACGTGTCTGATATAGATGCAAGATATAAATTCGTTTCTAGATTTAAATTGTGTAATTTTATAACAACACAAGAGTACAAGTTATTTTCAATCAATAATTGATATTTTTTAATCAGTTATAAATATAGGGGTCATTTGTCATGGATTTATAATTTTTATTCTATATTTTTTTGTTCGATCTGTTAATTTTTAAAATTCGAATTCATTATTATATTTAATATACTTTAGGTAACTTTTGCATTCAAAATTATTCTATTTTTTCAACTCGATTTATATTAAATATAAAGGAAATAAAGTTATGTCTTGAAAACGATTGAAGCATTTGTTATGGTAGATAATATTGGAAGAAAATTAATCGTGATATTTTATTATTTTAGCAATAAACACGGTGCTCACGGGTATTTTTAGTTCTTTTATAAGAATTATTTGTTTAATGTATGTTTTTTTAATTATTATTTATGTAATTATTTTTTTTATAACTGAATTGATTAGGGAAAAGACGAAATGGACTTAGGAGCCTATGACTTTTAGGCAGAAATGTTTATTTTCTAAATTTTTCTTCTGATAATCATATTTTATATAATATTTTGAGTTATCTAACACGAGATTTATAATTTAAAATAGAAGATACTTTATTTCTAATTTATATAAATATAATAAGAATGGTAAATAATAGATCTATCAAAAGACATACATAAATATTTAAATGCAAATTAAAAAATTAAAATATCAGAAGCATTAATTTTTTAATTGTAATGTTCCTTGATGTTAATAGATACACCCCAAATATTTTTTTTATATAAAATTATGAAGCCATATTTGGAATAGTCACATATATTTCCCTTATGTTCACAAAGATCGTACAAATTGGATTAAATGATCGAAACAACAACCTTGTTTGAGCTTAAAAATTCTTTTCTTACTATAATTATATTTTATACGTTTTATATTTTTATTACTATAATTTATACCTTAATATTCTTATTATAATGACCAATGCTATATAAAATAATTTTTATATCTCCTTTTTTCTATATATAAAATATTTTTAATGATATAATATCCATATTTCTCCTTTGTTTAGTATATAAAAATATTTTTATATTATATTCATATTTTATTATAATGATTAATGCTGTAGTATAATAATTTTTATTTCTCCTTTTTTTCTATTTAAAATATTTTTAATGATATAATATCCGTATTTCTCCTTTGTTTAGTATTTTAATGTATTTTCTATTACTAGAATTAATGCTATCGTATAATTATTTTTGGTTCTCCTTTGTTCCGTATTTGCAAAGGGGAAGGGAGATTTAAAAGACCCCTCGGCATACCATTAAGGAGGATGACAATACTATCCGTAAACGATACATTTCCCGATATTACATCATTAAAACATGCTATTGAAACGCACATGACAACCTATCCCCACAAATTTTCAGGGCCCCACATCAAAACAAAAATGTTGACGTATTATTGTATAGGCCGTAGTGCATTTTTGTGTGATGCCCAATATCATGCTATATTACGGAAAAAAGATTCTGTATGGGTATTAAAAAAGATTAAAGTTCAGCATAAGTGTCCAATGACGGTTCATGAAGTGGGGGTTGATTTTTATTTGAAAGGTGCTATTGTTGATGTTTTGAAGGGTATCAAAAAAAATTGGGATTCATCTGGGATTCTTTTTGATCGGTGCGTTGTCCCTAGGGTTGGGTGGATGGTAAAAATTTTGGAGGAGAGGGGTGTTAAAGTATGTTATGAAAGTGTTTTTTATACTTATACTTCTCTTTCTCCATTAAACAATAACTATTTGACGGATATGAATTATAATGATAATAATTGTGTTTCCTTTCATAGTAATAATGTACAAGAGAATAATGTTATTTTAAAGGATGGTGTTAATAACGGTAATAATACTGGTGTACATCAGGACAGTATTTTGAAGGTTAATGAAAGAGATACTATAAGTATACATGAAAATAATAATATGATAGATGGAAATGCTGTAAATTTACATATTACTAAAAAGATTAAGCGTGGTGTTAGGTTTCAATTAGATTCGGAAGATGTGGATGAGAATATTCCAGAAAAAAATAAAACTTGTATTGTTGATGCTGAAAAACAGAATAAACCTTCTTTAGATGGTTTAGAAAGTAATCATAGATCTTATATGGATGGTGAAGAAAATGATAATGATTCTTATAAAGACGGAAATGTCCTAGACAAAGAAAATATAGATGCGCATAAAACTGTAAATTCAAATGTTATTGACAAAGAAACTATAAATGCGCATAAATCGAATATTCTAAATGGGTATAAAGAAACTATAAATGCAAACAATTCGAATATTCTAGACTCTGTCGAAAAGTATATAAACGACCCAGAAAATCCATCAAACGATATCAACGAAGAAAGTTTATCTTTAAAAACATCTCTAAAAAACGAAAACATATACTTCAACAAAATACCAGAAGAAAACGATGTAATAGATTTAACAACTCTCTCAAAAGATGTCACTGAAAATTTTACAACGGAATTCAAAAGGTTAAATAACACAGACAATTTAACTTTGGATCACAGCAAAAACCATGTTTATATACAATTTAACGATCTTAAAGATATAGTGCGAAATATATTGGAAATAAAGGTAGTAGATACGTATGAAGGATTTGTTATTTACGGAATCGTATATGATCCCAACGATTATCCTATTGTTTATAGCTTCCTGTCTTGTAAAGTGGATGAGGCTGAAGAAGTCATACCACAAAAAGAGATGCCCAAAAAGAATGAAAAGAGAACTTATAAAGTTGGTAAGAAAAGTAAAGATGCGGAAATAAAGGATATCGAAAAACCCAAAGCTAAAAATCCACGGGGAACGTATAAAAAAAGAGAAAAGGTTGTGCAAGATGCCATACCTGCTACACCTGTAACTGTCGTTAAGAAGAAACCTGGAAGAAAAAAGAAAGAAGTTGTTCTAAATTTACCTGAAGAAGATATTAAAAATAATAAAACAACTGAAAATTCTACAAAGAAAAAACAACAAAAAGAAAAACAAGATATTAGCAAAGAAAACTCGAATAATAACACAAATGGTAATTTAACTGATCAATCACATGAACTAAAAGACATCAATAAAGAGGAATTAGACAATAAATTGAAAATTAAATTTGATGATGCGGATATTGATCAACTAAAAGGAACACGAGATATCTGTAAAGAAGATTTAAATCATAAACAGCAACTCAGATCTAAAGATGCCACTATTGATCAACTAAAAGAAACACAAGATATGTGTAAAGAAGATTCGGACCACAAACAGAAAAGGAAATTAGAAGATACAAACATTGATCTGCCAAAAGATGACTCAAATTCGAAAAACCAAGATGGAAATCAAGAAAGTACAAAGAAAGAAAAACCTGGAATTTATAATTTATATGATTGCATGAACTTGTTTCTATCTTTCATAGACCTAAAATATTTCTATATTATTACTGAATTCAATAAAGATTTATTTGATGTTCTCGAAAAAATGATTGAAAATGAAGTGTATAAAATGGCCTATGTCGTAAAAACACGTGATATATTAAGAGAATTTTATAGGGCTGAAAAATCACGATTTTTAGTCGAGAAATTATATGGAATCTGCAATGGTTTGATTAAAAGAGAAGTGGAAAATTTTAAAAAAAAAGTGGACTTAATTCCGGCAACAGAATCCGAACTTTCTATATACAATTCATCCAACGATCAAAAATTGATTAAATATGACCACGTTGATGGAAACACCTTTTCATCATACAACACTAATAATGATGAAATTGTAAAAGATCACCAAGATAACATTATGTTTAATGCAAATAATAATAGGGAAGAGATCGAAAAGGAATGTTTTTCTCACCCTCAAGACCTAAAACTTAACGAAATCGACTTTGATAGAAATAACGTAGAGTTATCAATAGAAGAAATAAAAAGCAGACTATGCAACTTTTCTGGAAACAGTGAATCTATCCATGAAACATTAATTAGCCCACATTTAAATAACACCATCGAAAACATGCATCATAATTACAACATAAAAACTAACGATATGGTTTCAACAGAAAAGAACAATAATATCTCTAAACCAATAAACGAAGCAAGCATACTTGACATCGAAACATACGACAGAATATTGGATATTATAAAAAATATATACCCCTTGAAGGAAGAAAGATTCATAAACCCTTATAATCTCTTCAACCTCCAAAACGCTTTTGAATGCGATATCGAGTATATAAACGTAGCCTGTTATGCATTCCCATTTATAGAAGCATTCAACTCAATATCATCCTTACTAAAAACTAGTATACCCCCAAAAAACGAAAATACAATACAAAGATACGATTTCTCTTATAAGGTAAGATCAATTATCGAAAAAAATAAAAAAATTGGGGAAGGATTCGCCATAAAAAAAGACACAGAAAAAGGCTCGAGAAACACTATTAGACCACAAGAAATCATCGAATGCAAAAACAACAAAATTAACATTAAAATCAAAAGTGACGCCATTCTCGGCCACAAAATATCTGACGAAAATAGCGAATCTATCTTTACTGTAGTAAGTGAAGACGACCACTCTGAATTCACTGTCGATCTCAGAAACATGAAATGCACATGTGGAAGATTCCAAACTATGCTGATTCCATGTGTTCACGCATGTGCTCTAGTAAATAACCCATACGACTATGTGTCTGTTGTTTATTCAAAAGATTTGTTCGACTTCGAATACAAAATAAATCCTGTTATTAAAGACTCGGTAAAACAACACGAAAGAGGATATAAAAGAGGCGGGATTCGGTATAAAAAAAGAAAGAACAACAAGAGCGGAGGGGATGACAATAAAAGTACCCTTGAAGAAGGCAATAAGTAATACAAAACCCACGATGAAGTTTAAACCTAGCTTAAAAATAAATATTCAATTAAAAAAATAATGCCAAAAAAACAACGCTAAAAAGATAATATCATGTGTTGATTGTGGTAGCCTATTAAAATGTATTAAAGGGGCTCAAATACTGATGACTACATATAGCTATATTATCATTAAAAAAACTAAATAAGTAAATAAATATTAATAGGATAAAATAAAAAACGGTTTAATACAATTTTTAGTCAATATAACTTAGAAAATGATGTTATATTCGGTTATAAATTCACAAATAGTATTAATATCATATTTAGCGTGCACAAATTCACATAAACTATTAATATCATGTTTAGAAAATATAGATCCACAAATACTATTAATATCATGTTTAGAAAGTATATATTCACAAATAATATATATATCATATTTAGAAAATATAGATCCACATAAACTATTAATATCATATTTAGAAAGTATAAATTGAGTAAATATCTACTTGTTGGATATAATAATAGTGTTAATAACATGCATGTGTTATAATTGACTTTCAAAAAGAATTAAATTTTCGTTAAAACCTAAAAACATATAATAATACGAATAATTTCTTAAATTTAACACACCTAGTTTATAATATAGAAAATAAACTGGAGTTTGGCGTAAATTGTATGTAAACTTGCATATTCTCCCCCTTTTTGTGTTATAATCCACAAAGATATTTTATTTTATTTATTTAACAGATTTGCATAAATTTTAATAAAAAATAAGCAACAAGATATCTGTATTTTTTAGTATTCTTAATACCAAATTTTAACAAAAATTCTCTAATTTGATTTATAAAGAAGAAAAAAACATACCATAGAAATATATACAAATTAATACAGTATTATAAACACAAAATCTCTTATAGAAACAAAAATAAAAAGAATTATATCTTTAGGGTAAGGGAATCAAACAACTAATATACAATGTAGATCAGCTACAAAATCTTTTTATTCTGTTGCCAAGAAAAATACCTTTCCTTTTTGTCATAAATTTTTTTTATGCTTTTTAAATGTGATAAAGTAAATATAAAATGTTTTGGAACTCTGAATTCAATTAAAAAACCCCATATTATGTTTTCTTGTTAGTATTAGAACATCTGCATTTTGATATGAATAAAAAAATATTATAAACATAACGAAATTGATTTTTTGCAATATGATGATTCAATGATGTGTTGGTATTCTTAAATCAACACAATCTTATATAAAATTTAAGCTGTTATGCAACAATCATTAATAGCTAATATATAAATTTATCCATGATAAAAGTCTTTTGCACTAATCCTATATTATACCTGATATTTAACACTAAATTTTTTTTAATAATTTTACTTGTAAGGTATTTACGATTTATTACTTTACCACTAAATCATATATCTTTATAACTTTTTATCTTTTAAAATATATCTTTATTTTTCTTGGTTCAACTTTAGTTTTCTGTTATATATTATAAACTGAATTAGATTGAAAAATAGTTTTTACTGGATTTTGTATCTTAAAATTTCATATTCTAGTGATAATCAACCATAGTTTATGGGTTTTTGCTTGGTATTATTTCAAAAAAAAAAATAGAAAATTTATATCAAACATAATATTATTTTTAAGTTATAAATCCTTTATTAATAGCTCTAATTAATCTTACAAAAAGACAGTCTTCAAAATTTAGATGAATTTCTGTTAAATACATACTAATCAAAGTATAATAGAAATACCAACTTTAATATTTCTAAATTGGCTCTGTGAAATATACTAGTATTGTATTCAACGACTTAATACTTTATTTATTTGAATTTAAGCTGAATAAGGAATTCATAAAATATTTTGTAGTCGTGTAATATTGAATCTTGATTCTGTAATTAAAATAGGATTTTATAAGATTACAACTGTGTATTTTCGGGAAAACACCAGATCACCCATTCATTATAACATAAACTCAAGTGGATTAATCAAAAAATATAACTTTTATAAATTCAATTTTTTTTAATCTAGAAAACTGTATTTTTTCGGGCAAATTATAGCTGACTGCTGCAAGTTTTATATATAAAACCCTTAAATTTTGCTTATAAAGTGTAAAGAACACGTTTTTACACAACATATATTAGTTTTTTAGACTTCATATTTAAAACTGTTTTTATATGGATGCTTAATACCCTATGACGAAGCATCCATTGATCTAAAATAGTAAAATAAATTTGAATTTAAAACCTTTTGCATAGTATCATATGGATAAATAATGATGGATTTTATGGATACTATTAGGTAAAATTTTCTTTTATTGTGTTCATGAAATAATTTATCCAGTAAATAATAAGTCTGCTTATTTAAATTCTTCCGGATCTTCAAATATGTCTATTGCGTTCGTAATATATTTGTAAATTGTGTTTGTATCTATCATTTTTATAACCGAATAATCTTATTATGGGTTTTTTCTTCTTCTTATAATATATACTTATGTTTAATATATAATTTCATTTTTTTGAAAGTTCGATTTCACTTAATTCAAAATTTATTAAAAATTTAAGTGAATAAAATGTATAAACAGAAAAACTGTGGTTAAGATATATATTAAAACATACATTATAAAATGAAATTGAATATGCGTTTTTAAATAATCAATTTTTTTATTTTTGGTATAAATAAATTACAAGCAAACATAATAGACACGATGGGGTCTGCGAATATGCTTATAATTATATATTGTAAAATTTTTGTGATATTTTATTTTCATATCTTCATCTAATACGCTAGAAATATGCTTTAATATAAGTGCTGCAAACTTAGATTCCTTGGAATAAAATATATTGTTAAATTAGAACTATAGAAAAGAAATTAAATTTATATTAGTTGTATAATACAAGAAAGTAAAGTTTTCTGCTCAAGGATTTAGTAAAATTCATAATATTACAGCCATGATGACCAAATTATATTGTATTTATATAGTTGTAAATTCTATTTTTAAAGTTATAAATTTTTTATAATACATCCCTATGCTATTTATGTTTAAAATCAATTTGTCGTAGTTTCTTTATGAATTTAAGATTATAAAGTAAACAAATTATATTTTTGAAAAAAATCATTGTACATAATCGTGATTTCTTATTCTTCTCAAGTCAAAATAGAGCTAAATAATGTTTAAAACGCAAAAAAAACGTGTATTTCTCATATATTGTTTAAACGGGCATATTTTAAGCCAAAAATTATATTTAACTTTTTTTTATCAGAGAAATCTCAGCTAAAATATTGTGTGGAACAAAAACTTCTTCTAATATCAAAATTATGACTCCCTATAACTGACAACTAAATTCGTAAGAAAATACGAAATAGAGCTATGTAATTATTTAAAAAATATATATAATCAAAATCAATTTTCTTTTTACTAGCACAGATGTAGTTCATTGGATAAATATGCAATTATGTGTTTTATTGGATATTCAAACATTTAAGGGTCCAAATTAAATTTAAAAACTTGTTAATATAATTTTAAAGTTACACATAATAAAATTTTATCTCAAATATAATGCATAAAAAAGTGTCTAATATTTTGATTCATTTAAATCCCAGACAACAATATACTAAATATTTCTATCGTTTTAAGATTTAAGACATAAACTTTCATCATCATAATCCTCTGGAAAACTCGTACATGATAATGAATATAATATCGTAATTTTTGTGGTAGATTCTGATAAAGCAACAAAAATTTAAATATCCATAGCTTTAAATTTATGATCTGAAGTATTTATCACGACAAATTTGGATTTCATTAAAAGATATATACATTCTGAGAAAAACCTATGCAAAAAATCTTTGTTAAAGTTATAACAAATAAGAAAACATATATGGACAGAATAGAGACATACAAAAAAATGATTAAACGTTGTATAAATTAGAGATAGCCACTATAATGTTATTCAAATGACTATAATAACATTTTTTTATGCCAAATATATCAGAACATCCCGTTTTAATCTGACATACAAATAAATTACTTAAAAATATAACAAATTTATGCAATTAATTAAAAAAATAATACCTGACATATAGCATATGGTCATTCATTATTCTATTCAAATAGAAAAACATGCTAGAATAACCGAATGTATATAAATAAAGCTATACACGAGATATTAATAATAAAGCTTAAATTCGTAATTTAAGATAGAAAACCATGTATAAAAAAAAACATTCTAATCCGCTTTTTTATTGCTTTTACGAGTCTTTTCTGCAATGTATTATAGGCAAGTTAAGGCTGATAAATTTAATTTAAGAAAGAATTCTTAGAAAAAACGATGAAAATGATGACGATACATAAGAATACAGATGATCTCCGATTAAATACGATATTGTGTTTATACTTTTTATTTAAATCGTTGATAAGTTTTGAAAACCAGATTAATCTTTAAAATGAATAGTAATTCTAGTGAGAACGAAAGAAGCAGACTTATACGATCACATGCTGTATTATGTGTGTTATCGTGAAACCATAATTCTCTGCTAAAAAATAACGTCTTTTTAGAAGATATACTTGAAACTAAAAGCTTTCTTGTTTAATTGAGTTTTAAAAACCGAAACTACTTATTTTTGATTTTTTATAATAATAAGATACATAAAATGAAAAGAAAAAAGTTGACATTATGCCAATCATAATTCTAGCCAAGTTTTAATATCGTGAATATATAAAAAAAAATAGCTAAGCACAAAATACCACGGTCTTTTGGTGCAATTATATGAACTCAAAATGCTAGAAAAAAGGTTTTTGTATAATGTATCATCCGTAAAGTACAGTATAGACACGTAAACATCGATTCATGTAATCCTAAACATGGAAGAAGTAAAAGGATCATATATTGTGCAGGATTGGTATTGTTGATGAAAAAACTTATAGTTATGCATTAGAAAATAAACAGCTATAATAGTATTCTCACATGTAAAAAAAGTCGTGAATTAACATGAATTTCTTTAAATATATGTATAAAATCTAGATTTGTGTTGGTAATAAAACAAAAATCAGTGCAATCATCATATTATTGCAATATAAGGAAGCACACTAGAAGCTTTCTGAAGACTTTTAGAACCTTAGAGACAGGAAAATTATTTTATATTATTAGATTATCTATACATATTTGTAATTATCAGCCGACGAATGACGAAGAAGGAACGTAAGAAATGAACTAGAATTCAAAGCTTAATTCTATGATCTTTAACTAGTTTAAATTTTAGGAAAATTTTAAATTACAATAAAACCTTTTAAATGAGATGCCTTCATATTAATTTTATAAAAATCACCAGAAAAAAATCAAAACAATATCCAAATTTCATATTTATGCGTGACGATTAAAGTGGTATAATATTTATGATGTTTCTAATGCACATCAAAGGCTTTAAATTTTATATAAAATATAGAAATTTAAACGCTGTTTAGTCATAAACATTTAAAGAAACTGTTAAAAATTATAATATTCATTGAGATAATGATTAATGGAATAAAATCCCGATTTGAATCTCTATTTTTGCATCAAATCAAGAGTTTACATGATTTTTTTGATATATTTGCGACTTCTATTACCAATTAAGCTATATATAATTATTCTGTACTGTGATACTAGAAGGTAATAAGATATAATATATCACACGAGAATAGTAGATAGATTGTTTGGTAATTCATAGAATATATTCACCGAAATAGGCTGAATCATTTAGAATTCAAATAGGAAAAGGTTAAAAGATGATTGATGAGAAAAAAATAAATATTTTAAAATTAAAAAAAAATAATAATAAAGTGAAGGCCAGTCTTCTAAGTGCGAAGAGTAAGAATGATTTTTTATTTATCATATTATATGCTAGGTTGCAAAGATAAATTAGTCATTTATTTTTTTATTGATAGTTTTGCTGGGTAAGGAAAAACATTTTGTGTGAAAGATACATTTATTACTATAAAAAAATATAAATAATCCCCTAGAATTCAAAAAAGGTATAACCGCTGATAATTTATTTTCGAAGAACTGAAAAGATTTACTTTTTAATTTTATTAAAACAAAATTATCTCATCGTATCTGAAATACATCTATATTCTTTAAATAAGCTTATGATAAAAACATAAGATTTATATTAATAGATGAAACCTTGATGTAGAGCAAGCATACTCTAAATTTAGTTGATAAGAATGAAAAGGAAAGATGAATAACAATGACAAATTTGGTGGATAAATAATAGAACGGTAGGTTATTTTAAGCAGACATATAATATATTACAAGAGACAATAAAGCTATATCATCAAAGATAAAGATAGAGTTCACGCATATGGAAATATTTATGGAAAATAATACTAATGAAAACTTGAGATCTATAATAATCGTCCATTCAAAAGTTGACTTAATATCGTTAGAATCCTTCAATATAGTAATTCGATGATAAAATATACCAGAAAATTACATAATAAATAAAAATATTATTGCTGTGTAGGTCAATTGTAAAAATATACTGATTATAAAACATTACCATGTAAAAATATCCTAACTAACAAGAATCAAGTTGCAAATATAATCAAGGATTGCAATATATATGCATAGATGGCTATAATTCAACATAATATAGTGCGAACTCTTTTCTGATCAAAGATGTAAAGCCCAAAAATTATTTTCAACTAAAGTTTACTTTAATAAAATAACCATCCAAATAACTTACAAAATAATTCATAATTTATGGGCTATTGCAATGATGATAAGGTAATCGACCGCCGAAAAGCCTCATTAAAGAGTACCCGATTATCTAATAAATCACTATATAAATATTTAAGAATTAGACAGGTATTTACGGTCAATAAAGTGAAGAAATTACACTGCAATGATATTTAAACACCCAACTTTATAAGCACAGCTTCTTTTGATTTCGAAAAGTGATTTATATGATTATATGTGTGTTTGAATGACCTTTCATGTGCTAAAGAGCCATCTTTACAAAAATTTTATTTATAATGAAGCGTCTATTTTTACATAACAAACAGTATTTATGTTCTAAAGAACAAGATTTATGTGTTTGCTCAAAATAAATATGCAAAAACTGAACGACTTCGAGAATATAAAATATAAGGAATCTATAAACTGAAATGCGCACATATAGTATTATAATTGTGTGATATATAATATAATGTGAATAAAAAATGTTTCACCTACAGAAGGAGTTCATTGTAGTATATATGCTATCCATAGAAGATTGTTTGATTAAATACGCCGAAGAATTGAAAAGTTCAGAGGATTGATCAGAAAAATTGTTATAGTTGGATGAGAACAATACATTTGTATCACCAAAAATAGTAATAATTGTTTGATTTAGTACTTTAACTTAATAAGAACTATTTAAAATTTACTTAAATTTTCATTGATATGGATAGTAATTTTTAATAAAAATCATCGGATAAAATTTAATAACTTCGTGAGCATTTAAGTTAAAATATCAGATAAAAAATAAAGCATGCAGCAATTTATGACTAAAAATAAATGCAAGACAAATTACAAATTTTTATATTTATTTACCCATAAATTTCTCAATTTAGGAAGTTCGCTTATAAATATTAACAACTTTTGCTTGTCTAATCACCTTCGCGTGTGGGCTTTTATATCACCGGTAACCTTTTCGATCCTCGTAGATTAGACCTTTTTAAGATGCGGGAGTCGATATGGAGGGGTATGATCTTTTATATACTTTTCATCTTTGGTTGATTATTATACTAACATCTCCATATACTTACCTATAAATTTGGTATATAAAGTAGGCTTCATTCAATTTTTATGTCATTTTCGACGTCCTAAAGAGCATCTCTTAATTTATCCTCGGCTTATCAGTCTTATTATAGTTTTAATTTAAATTTCGATAGTCCACCCGAATACAATATTTCTCGTTAAGTAAATTTATAGGATTCTGGAGAGCGAGTTGCGTTTGAAATGTGTGTCACTTATCTAAGCTCTCTATGCTAACTACGCTACCGCACTCATATTATTAAAAAAAAATATTTTATTAAACTAAAAATTCATATTTAAAAAGATTGTGTTTCTTATAAGATATTTGATTTGAATTTATTAAGGACAAATGCGGATATAAACTTGTAGTTAATAAAGTTTTTTTAACATCTAGTAATTTAGAAAATATGTATTTAAAATAAACATGGTTTGAGTAATTTTTATTCAAATATAGGTGATAAAAATATTGCAGTATCTTTTTGCGCTCTATATAAAATAGTTTATTTCCGCTTAAGGGTGTTTCGATATAAAGTTCCTTACATTGGACTCATTCTATTTAGATTAAAAATTCCTCAGCTTATACAATTTTTTTCTTTTCCCCATCTATCTAATCTATGTGTTATCAATAAAACTCCTTTTTTCAAAGAAACAGGTTTTGACCAAAATTTATTTTAGCCCATTATCGATGCTTGTAAATGAGCCAAAAAGACTCTTAATTAAAGTGAAGCTTTTATATTGTTACAATCATGATTTTATTTTTTAGAATATGTATTTGGATTAAAAATAAATCAAAGAAAGTATCAACATCTGCCACAGGAAGCAATAAGAGCACATGTATTGATTCCAATGCGAGGGAGCTAAAAACGGTGGATTCATTAATATTCATTACTGATTAGTATACAAATCAAAGTTACATCGTGAAAAAAAAATATATAATCACTTATTTAAGAACTTTTTTTTTGTTAAAAGACTTTAGAAGTTTTGAGCTTAATCTTGATGTGTAATAAAAATATGGAAAGTGATTAAAGTTCTTATATGAAACTATAGAATCCCACGGATTGGGAATTGACTTAGACACAGCTGAAATATATAAATTTTTTGGATCTGATATGGCCGCAGAGAACAATGACACTGTAAATTTAGCATACGAGATTTATTATATTCCTTGAATTTGCCAAACATGTGCAATATAATGATTCATCAATTAAAATGTCTTTGATAACGGTATCTTTCTGCTAAGACAAGACATTCTGGATAATTTCGAGCTCAATATAATTAAGTTGCTAAAAATGTTTTATATAAAGAATGATTCGGGATTTTCCGTTTTAATTTCTATGATCAGTCATGTCATAATTATAGCAATTTAAAACATTGCGCCATTCAAGATGGTGGCGATGATTCGAATTTATTGTATCACACAATAGAATCTCGGAATAATTCTGCCGAAATACTTGAAACGAAACTGCCTATGTATTCTATATTTTTAATTATTTTAAAGATTGACGAGAAACTCAAAATTAAAACCGGCTGAAAATTGAGAAAAATTCGACGATATTTTTTTATAAATACTAAAAATATACATTAAATAATTTCAATGTATATTTTATGTTTAAAAACGTGGAAAGAAGGGTTTCGTATTCCATATAAATGATTTTTGGTGGGCCTTAAACACAGGTGAAGTTACCGATATGAATATTATTATAAATGCAATTCTTGATGAAAGCCTCATTCATCTGTATTTATTTTATCAGAAAGAAAAGAATATCTGATTGCGAACCTTTATTTGCACATTAAGTGTGTAATGTTGCAATCGGTTTAACGATAGATAAATGCAATAAATTTTTTCTCTATTTTTTTTCTTTTTAAAAAACATGATAATTATCAAACTATTATTACAATATTTTATCAAAGTGCTACTAATATTTCGACATCTTAATATAAATCGCTCATATTACAGAATTAATCAACATATTCAGTTGCTTTTAAAAAATATTTGAATATTTTTATTTATATATATGAGTTCTTATTTCTCTTTTATAACCAATCTTTCCGCCTAGTCATACGTCTTATAATTTGTTTAAAATTTTTACATCCCCTAAGATTAAAATTAAATATAATACCATAAAATTATAGTTTCTTCATCGATTTCATAATAACCAACATATAACAAATAATTGTAATCCTATGTAAAATAAAAGTTGTATTTTAAATTTTGATAAATGTAGACGAGATCGCGTTGCTCAATAAAAATATTTATCAATCCAAATTTGATATTTATAAGACAATTTTATATAAATGTAGATGCCAGAAATTCTATATATTTAATGAAATAAAAAGTGAAAAAATACAATATTTTTGGTAATTTTTTCTATTGTAAAATAGATGTTCAAAAAGAAGGCTAAAATTATTAATCAAAGGAATTAGATAAATGTAATACGTTTAGAAATATGAATATTTACTGCGTTCTGAAGATTCATTAAAAATGTTTTTCTTATGTTATATCGAGCCAATTTATTTATATCTTGTGTATCGTAAGTTAAACATTCAGAGATATTGTGCTGCAAGATACATCAACCAAAACATTACTATTTTAACACACAATTATGTATTTAATATAAAAAAGAATACATTATATCAAAAATTCACCCTAAAATTACTTTACTAAATCATTAGATAGAGTCAATAAACCGAACCTAATATCTACCCTATATGAATTTTAATTAATCTTCGTGGCCGGGTTATGGTATTTCAGTTTTCTGTCAATGTAAATTTATAATCTATTGTGTAATACATCTGCTCTAAATCATTATAATAAATCTAATTTACTTATAATTATTAAATTCAAGCTTAAAAATACATAAAAAATCAATTATTAATGACGAATCCATAATGCAAATGACAAAAATAAATGATTTCAAATATTCATATGACAGGAAAGCTTGTTATTAGACTATGAAATTTTTTTCGCTAATCGCTGTTTTAGATTCATTAGCATGTTGTTTTCTAGAAGTACATAAATTGTATTCTTTTTTAAAAATTTATTTATTCAATACTTTTAATATAAGTTTTTACCAAAAAGTCACGTTATTGAAAATAAGTTTTGTTTTGTTTTTTTTCTGAAAAACAATTTATTTTCGGGTTTTCTTCCCAAGCCTAAGTAAGAAAATGCTATTGCCGATAATATCATAAGGTATCCACAGCATTATGTAAATTAAACCAAATGTAGAAATAATACATAGTCCTAAATATAACTACCCACTTTATATTAGAAACTAGCTTTGGAATATATAGAATATGCTATATGGTTACTATCTCTGCCCTTCAAAATTAAATTTGTACTGCTGAATTGTTAAACATTATTAATGAATGAATTGTGCTTTAAGTTTTTTTATAAACACTATTTTAATTATAAATTCGACCTTTTTAGAATCAATTATTTCAATTCATTAAAGTATAAATAGTTTTAAACCATAAGATGTATAATTTTTAAATATATCTGGCATATGTTTTGTATTTAGTATATTTAGGTCCTAAAATGATAAATATATGTATTATTCTTTTTATTTGCGGGTTAATTTTGGCATCATAATTTTATATTTTTTCTTCAGTCTTAAAACAATTGGTTTTCGTGAACACATCATATTTATACCCTGATATAAACTTTCTCTTACATCTCCTTCACTAGAACTCTTATCAACTTTATTAGACATTAGATTTTCTTCAATCCTATATTTTGAATTTATGTCTCGATTTTATTGGCGACTTCGAGTTCGTTCTACTACCTTTTATGTTATTTTGTTACAAAACCATTACATATTACGACAAACGGCATCACCTTTGTCTTAAATTTGATATTATTGACAATTCGAATGTAGTAAGTCATATTTCCTTATTTAACGTTCTTGACCAAGTTTATATTATCTATACTAGCTACACCGCTTTCTATCAAGGCGATATATTTTTATTTCCGTCGTATACGAATATATCTGGTTGTCACTAGAGAATTAATGTCCATTAAAATTCTCGTCTATACTTTTATCTCATCGTGGAAAGATCAATATTTATTATTTTAATTAATTTATTATATATAACGGCCGCAATAATTTATTAAATATCAGATAAAAAGGTTTCATATTTTAAGGTATATTCTTTCCCATTTCGATTTTAACAATATCGATATAATAACCTATAAATACAAAATATATAAGATTAATCGTAAGACCGAAGATTTCATAATTTATAAATAAATTATTGTTTAACTAATATTTCTTTGCCGAATTCTTGATTCCTTCATTGACACATAAAATTACAATATTTTATATTATACCTCTTAAACCCTCCATTGTAGGTAAGGTTGATGATTCAAGTTTCATTTACAATCTATTCGAGTAAATGATTTAATTCTAACATCGCTGTTGCAGATTCTAATATCATGGTTTTTTAATTATTTTATTTGAGAAAACGAACGTTGTAGGATGGATTTACTGTTATTAAGTATAAATTTTTGCAAAAATTTCCCCCGATATATCATCATTCTTTAAAATTACTGTTTGTCAAGAAAAATTGTTAAAGGAAACATATATTTAGATATTATTCATTCTTGGGTTGATTTTATAATGATAAAGAATAAATAGGATGCCGTTCATCATTTTTGATTTTTCAAAAGTATCAATAAATATCGCTTAAAATAAACAAAAAATAATCTTAATTATATGTACCAAATAATAATTAGCTTTTATTGAAGATCTTTAAATTTTAGGTACTCGCCGAACTCAATTATGTCATCTATCGACATATCTTCTCGTTTTTTAATGATAAAATCCAGAGCTTCACCTGAGCATTCCAAGTATTTATTTAAATTTGAAACATTTGTTCGGTACCCTTTTAGATAAAAATTCATGGATACATGTTTTATGTATGTTTGAACATATTTAGGCGCCATTTCCTTTCTAAATTCAATAATTAAAGCATCGGCAATAATTATCTTCTGATAAAAAAGTGTTTTCTTTTTTATAACTATTCGATTCAACATCACATTTAGGATTAGCTGTCGCATGAGTAAAATTAGCTTATGAATATTTAGCGGGATATCAATATCCGAAATTTGTTTATTATCATCATCAAGGTATTTTTCCGCTAACTTTCTTGAAAACTTCAATAGAACATTCCAAATAAAAAATCTAAGACAATAATTGTGGCAGCTATCTGATTTTTTTAATTGAAATATATGTATTATGTAATTTGTTTCCGGAAAAATTTTTCTCATATATTTAACTTCTTTGTTCCGTAGAAATTCGGTTTTTTCTGTGATAAAATATCGATAGCAAAATTTTTCTGGGTCGAAATCAAAGCCTTTTTGATGTTTTGTAGTTATTCTTTTCGTTATTATTGTTATTAAATTATTGATATTTTTAAAATTATTAAGTTCAATCATTTCTATTTTTTGCTCAAACAGTTTAATATAATCAAATATATTTATATTGTTTTTTATAATTTCATTTGGAAACTTTGTATAAACTTCTGTCTTTTTAAAAAATTGTATTACGAATCTCAAAATTTCTCTTTGAACTTCTCTTTTTTTGTATTTTTTACAAAGTGATTCTATATATAATATAATAAAACGCATTTTTCTCGGTAAATTTTCTGATAAATGTTTTTTATCTATAGACGGTTGATCATCGCCCAAAACAAATTTTTTCAACATTTTTTCTTTATTAGTTTCCATATTTTTTTCCGGATTATTCTTATTTTCTTCAAAAAGCATTTTCAAATTTTTATTGTTGGATCCTTTATTTTTATCATCAAATTTATCAATATTTATAGGAATTTCAGAATGTAGTGCTTCATTTTCTCGACTTCTTTTTCTATTTGTTCGATGACTATGTTCATAATATTGTTTTTTAATTGATTTTATATTTTCAAAGTCCGAAAAATCTTCTCTTATCTTTACCATAAGAAACTTTTCATCGCTTTTATTCGTTAGAAATATTTCTGACCCCATCTCATACCCATCTAAAGCTCTTGGTTTTGTGTTTTCAAATTCTCTTTTCTGTAATATGACTGATTTTCTTTCGTTAAGATTTTCTGTGAAGTTATATTTTTTGGTTGAATTATTTGCTTTACTTTCATCCAATATCAAATTTTCAGATGTTTTTGTGACTTCTGCAATTTTTAAGGATGTAAAATAGTTCATGTATTCTGGACTAAGTTTAGGATCACAATTTTGTTCACGTACTGGAGTATTTTTAAGCTTACCTATGGGTTCTATTTGAAGGTGTATACTTTTTTCACATTTACTTGGATTTTCTTGGCTATTAATATAGAAATTTGATGAGTAGTTATATGTGTTATGGGGAAAGCTCACCTTTGATTCCATTATAGGTGCGTGAAATTCATCTATTCGATTATTTTGGTGTGAATTAATAGGTGGTACAATATTTGTTGATAATAAATACGAATTTGATGCATCTGATGTACTAAAAATAGGTTGTACGGTATTTGTTGATAATAAATACATATTTGATGCATCTGATGTACTAAATATAGGTGCGTGAAATTCTTCTATTCGATTATTTTGGTATGAACTAACAAATGGTACGGCATTTGTGGAATATAAATATGAATTTGATCCATCTGATGGATTAAAATATATTGGACTGGATAAATTCGACATGGTTCTCGCATTTTGCAAACTGTAAACATTGTTTAAATCATTATACCTTATGGGTAGAACTTGTATTCCTGGAGAATCTAACGACTTATTAGTTTGAAAGACCGAATTATTTGGTTCTCTTATTGGATCATTTAAGCCGCAAAAGTTGTATTCACTCTGTGAATAATTGCCATTAAATATTTCTGGTAGATACATTTCAAGTGTATTGCTTAAAGAAGTCTTTGAAGCCTGTGAATGGAGCTGATTAGTTTCAAAAGCTACGTATTCAGAAGTATTTTGTATCTGATTAGTATAGTCATCTATGTAAATACCTTGGTTTTCTTCTAATAACTTTTTTTTGGTGCAATTTGCTAAAATTAGGATCCAATTTATCTTAATAAAGTGTAGCATATGCCCTTCTCTTCAAATTTCTTTCTTCAATGTCTTTAAATTAACTAAAAAATTTTCAAATTAATTTTAATTCTTCTGCTTTTCATTATTCCATTTACAGCCATTATTCGTGTTGACCAATAATTTGTTTTTCTAAAACCAGAAATAATTAACACGTATTTTTTTTTTAATTTTACAATACTTAAAGGGTATAAAAATTTCTATAGATAGAATAGTTCATTATATGATAAATTACTCAATGAAAGCATAATGATTGCTTTGTTAGTCACTTTTTTTAGATTGAGAAATAGAAGCAGTCTCTATTTTGGAAATATATACATGTAATTTGCTCAAACTATTTTTTTATTAATATTGGAATCCTATTTTAGATAAACCTCATTTGTTCATAAAAAAATTCAAGTATTTTGTAAAAAATATCACGCTTGTGCTTTTGAAACAACAATCATTAACTGGTCAGGCTTTCTAGAGACATAGATATGATTTCATAAAATCATATTGTTAATTTGCATCTTTTAAAGTATTTTAAGACGATAAATTATTTTCAAGATAGTAAATATTGTTAAAAAAATCAACATTTAATTATGAATCATGACTTTTTCGGAAATAAGTAAAAAAATATGGATTATAATTAAAAAGGTGAAGTAACGGTTTGTCTCTTCTCTTCAAGTGTCATAAAATAGGTGAAAAATTGTATAAGATTTTATCTTAATATTAATGTTTACAAATTCCAAAATATATGTTTTTTATAGTGATTTTATGAATTATAAAAACTGAATATATTGCTTTCGTGGGACACAAATTTATTGCAATTAAATATTTGATGATAGAAACACATTATAACACGTAGAAGTAGCTATATTAAATTACGTGGTGTGAAATTATAAATTTAATTAGCAGATCAAGGACAAAAAACGTATTAAATTTTTTGTAACGTCTTAAAATGGAAACTTTTATAATTGTGATTGTAATTTTGATTCATACCAGATAAACTTTTATGATATTCTACCAGAGAATTCAAAATACTGTGTATAATGACCTGCATAGATTTTTTTGCGTTGGGAATTTTATCTACCCAACCAAATTATTGTTTTTGAAAATTTGAAGTAATTTTAAAGTAAGTTTAACGAAAAGAACCCCATAAATGTCTATTGTTTATATTAGAAGTGATTTCTGAATATCATTTTTAAAAACACTTTATTGTGAAAGCAAGGCTTTATCATCTAATAAATCATACCTAGAAATAGTTTATAAATTTTAGTTTTTATTATTCTTAGAATTGGATAGGTTTCGATAAAATCCATTTAGATATAACAGCAATGGTTGATTTATCATATATCCGATCTGGAATCTTCAAAAAATTATTGATGTGTCAATCCTTTTCACACAAGAACAAAGTATAATTGGTAAAAATATATTGTGCCTATTAAATAAATATATACTAAAAATGGAAAGTATTCTCATATTAAAATAAGGCTTTCGACTTTAAACATAACTTTATAATGGCGTGTGCAGCTTGACTCGATTACCGATCAAAATGCAAGTAATCAAAGCAATTTTTGGTATGGGGGGGGTTTCTAATGTGGAGATTAGATTGATCTCGTAAAATTATCACTGTTACTCTTCTTGTTATTTTAGTACAAGAATTTAGCGGCAACACATTTTGTCACCTACTTTTTAAAAAAAATTAACTTCGTACCACGGAAGAGAAAAAGTGTTCATCTGTCACATAACTAGCGAAATGTAATTTTTATAGAGTATAAGAGAATATTTGACAAGTTATCCGCAATTTTAGGTCAAGAGCCAACAGATTTGCGTAATGATACTCTCTATATTCCTAAAATTGATAAGTGTGCTTAATTTATACGGGTATTTATCTAATAGTTTTCCACCAAGGTATAATTGAACTAAGATGACTTAAAAGGTGATTACAGCTTCGATTTAAAAATAATGGTTTATTCTGCGGGGTCTTAAATTTTTTTT
This sequence comes from Rhyacophila brunnea, assembly GCF_057557595.1. Classification (NCBI taxonomy): domain Eukaryota; kingdom Metazoa; phylum Arthropoda; class Insecta; order Trichoptera; family Rhyacophilidae; genus Rhyacophila; species Rhyacophila brunnea. Next base: position 355,231 of record NW_028232813.1, on the reverse strand, counting down.
TTAAAAATATACATTGATGTAACTTAAAATTATAAGGCGAAAATATAACGACCAATAAATATTTTCATGCGTTAATTTGGACACAAGTCGTATAAAATGGACATAAGAATGCAAAAAGAAGCTGAACCATGCGCACAAACAATAATATTGAGAAATACACTTGAATTTAAAAGCCTTGAGATTAGAAGATACAACTAGGAAGCTTGCAAGGATGAGGAAATGAGAAGTATAAATAAAATATGTTTTCTAGACGTGTCTAAAATTATAGTATAGACACAGATAAAAAGCCGAAAGAAAAATATACTAATAAATAAATACATGTTATTTTAAATGTTTTGTACATATGTTATTTTTAAAACTATATTTTTGCACACAAAACAAGATACTTGAACCCATCTCATTCGAGAGAAGAAGTGCAGTTTATGAAAATAGATTAGGGGATGGTGTCAAAAGATGTATCAAGGAGTTGTCCAATATTCCCAATGGGCCGACTACATCTCAATAGATTGACTTTATAAAAAGAAACTTAGCCCATAAATAAAAAATAATAATAGTTTGCACATACAAAATGTTTATACGGTATTTAAACATACAAGTCAAATCCATGATAAAACACAACAAATTTTTAAATAAATGGCTAGAGATTCTTAATAAATTTGACCGAAAAAAATATAATATGCTATTAATAAATTTGGATTTTAAAAAAATGGAGAAAAATACAATTAATGTAATGTGGTGTAAATGTAAAATTCAACAAAAGATCACTTTAAATTAATTTATCAAAGCATTTTATCCAATCTTATGATCAATCCACTTCTATAAACCACGATTATATCATTATTTATTATATACAATCCGATTATTCTAATATCACATGAGTAAGTATTGAAATTTTTCATGAATTCAATCTCTTCCATTGATTTATACACGAAATAGTAGTTATCTCTTTTTTTTACGCCCATGATTGTGCGTATTTGATTATACCTGGCAGTTCTTATATCCAAATATGCTGTAATTTCTCCAAACTCGTCACCCAAAATCATCGTGTTATCAATATAATCTATTTTAGTAACTTCGAATTTCAGAAGCTCCTTTGTTACTTTTATTTTATCTTTTCTATACAAGTTCTGATTCGAAACTGAATCGTCTGTACAGTTTTTTGAAATAATATCTCCAGCATTATATGAATTGATGTCATCGATCCTTTTTTCTTGGCAAATATTGCTTACCGAAATTTCTTCTTCTTGTGAATCTTGAAGGGGTTCAGGGTCAACCAACTTTTTTTTAGATTGTTTGGTTTTATTATTCTTTCCGGAATTTATATTTTTATCGTTCTTTTTTGGTATTGATGAGGCTTTTTCGATAAAATCCGGATTTTCCTTTTTTTCTGAATCAGTATCAAACATAAAAATTCGGGTAAGTTTTTCTATTGAATTGGAGATGATGAGGCTATTATTATCGCGTGTGGGGATTAAACCGTCCATTCCCTTCATCAATATCTGTTTTTTAATGCTTTTTAAATTTAAATCCAGGATGACGATATTTCCGTTATAATCAGACGCAAAAACGTTTCTTTGTGAGCATACGAATTTTAGCAAAAGTGAATTTCCTACATAAACAGATTCTATTTCATTATTAACTATTTTAAAAATTTTAAACCCGTCAGTAGCGTAAAAAATATCAAAACTCCAGAACATTAAATCTATAATTTTTTCGGCTGAAATAACTTTTGTTAGAACAATTTTTTTATCATATGAATAAGTTCTAATTTTACCATCTTTGTGAAGACAAATGAAATCAAAACTGCTGATATTTTTACGAAAATTTAGTTTTAGAACCAACCCTTCATCTAGTTCAATATAGTGTAAATTTTGCAGCCTTTCATCCAAGACAACGAGAATGCCATTTGCTTGGTTTTTAAAATCAAAAATCTTATGTTTCAGATTATTTTTATTTAGACTTATACATAAAAAACTTTTATCAATTTCTAATGTGTCCAGTATCCCGGATTCGAAGTACCTTGCATATAGATCGTCGAAATATATTGATTCTTCGCCCAAAGGAATTATTTTATTCATATATACAAGATTTGTTTGTTTTTTTCCATGATGGTATAAATCCCCAAATAAACTATTTTTATTGCTTCCTTTTGTAATCGATGTAATTTGGTTCTGTAAATTATTATTTTGTGATAAACTACCCCTTCCAAAATTTTCTTTTATTTCTATAGAACTTTCATATTTATTGGGTTCATTAAGGCTTTTTTGATTTGAATTGTATGTTGAGATATAATCATTCCTATTATTTACCAACTCCGTATTTCTATCGTGTAGGTGCAAAGGAAAGGTTCTGTAACTATTTCTATGCATGGGATTATTTGAAGAGACAGTGTTGGACATTTTTTCTGGTAATTCAATATATTTATTTGTAACTTTTTGCTGGGTACTTGATTCCTCACCAAAAATATAATTTTTAGGCTCAGAAGTGGGATGTTCTTCAATCGAATTTTCTTTTTTAGTCGTTTTATCAAATATGGGAATATCCCCACACAAAAAAAATTGTTTTATTATATCCATTGAGTCTTTTTTAGTGTTATTCGTGTTTTTAGAATGGTAATTTGCAGTTTTTAAATCTCTCCTATCTTGTAAATTCAGTAATATATCCACAACCGCATCCTGTGAATTATTAAAATACACGTATACATCTGTTAGAAGGAACAAATTGCAAATATTGTGTTTTTTTCTCAATTTTCTTACTATTTTATCTATAACTTTTTTGGTATTATAATATTTTATTTCTTGCGTTTCTTCATTTTGATTTTCCTCTGATTTATAGTCAAAGTTAAGCATTTCTATCTCTTTTTTATTGATATGTTGGTGTTTATCCTTCCTTTTGGGGGTAAATAAAGGTTTCTCTTCATTAAAATCCATATTTCTATGTTTCGAAATATTCTTTTCTTCTGATTCGGAATGGCTGTCATTGATTTCCATGCGACCGCTTTTTTTAATTTCAAAAACTGTACAATAATCCTTATATGGCTCTTCTTTACTTAAATCAGGACTATTACGCCTTTTTCTAGGAGTTAATATGCGTTTCTTCACATTGACATCCTTAGAATATTCCGATCTAAACTTTTTTGTGTTTAAGAATTCATAAATTGAATGTGGGGTTTCGCGTAAATGCACAATAAAATCCGAATATGTCGTTAATTTTACTTTACATAAGGGGAAAATACATGTAAAGGGGTAACATAAATTTTTAGTTCTCTCTGATTCGATAAATCCAAATGGAACAGCCGATCTAAATATTTTTGAAAATTCTTTGTGGGTGAAAAAAGCAAACAAACTTATTTTTATATTGTTATTTATAATTTTTTTTTGTAATGATGTATTTGTTTGATTGAATAGATTATTTGTGAGTAAACCACTATTGTAATTTTCTTTAGACACATTTTCCATAAATTCTAATGATCTATCATGATAAAGACTCCTGTTATTTTTTATATTATTTTCGTTAACTTCCGTGCACTCAACGGAATCATTAAAAGTGTTTACATTAGAAAAATTGCAATTGTTTACAGGAATATATTCAAATAGTTTACTTTGATCTATCTTCTTACAATATTCATGTAGCCCAATTATAGCATTGGTCAGTTCATTCGCTAGTTCTAAATGTTCTGGAAATGATGAGAAGCATTCGAATGCATGATCTTGAATATGTTTAACATCTTTTGTAAAATATTCACAGATTTTACTCGGGCACTTAAATATATATTCAATCGGGATTTCAATGCTGTCAATTTGATGATTATGCAAGAAGAAAAAATGATGATTGTATGAAGATATATGTGATTTTAATTGCTCAATCGAAAAATAATACATCCTACAATCTTTGAACAAACATTTCAGTACAACCGGTGAATGCGGTGATATATTGGAATTGAAACATTTCATGCTACTTGTTAAAGGGGATTTCTAATTAAAATATTTTAAAGATTTTCAAATAAACTCGTTATTTTAATTAAAACGTGTTGTGGTTTATTATAATAATTTGAGAATTTAAAATAAAATTTATTCTAATATAGATTTAATAATTAAAAATACACTTCAAGCTTATTACAAGTCAGTTCATTTAAAAATAAAATAATAGAATGAAGAAGGTGTATTTTAACAATGCAATTATATGATAAAGTGTGATGTTAAAAATTTTACAGAGAATATAAATAAAAATGTTATTAGTTTGCTTTTTATGTCAAAATAAGCAACGTAAGCAACGGAACATTATTTTCATACTTAACGATCAAATTTTAAAACTAAAGTTGCGATATAAAAATACACAATGAATTAATCAATATCAATTTATATCAATGGATGTGAATTACAAAAATTAGCCTTTAACACAATTACATAGATGTAAAGGCTATAAGCTAATTTACTCAGAAATATGCTTTATTTATATTTAAACTTAAAAAAGCCATATTAAAATAGATAATTCTTTATATATTTCAAAACTAAAGCTCTATTTATAAGGATTTTTTTTAAATTGCTCTTAATTTTCATATTATATGTGCAATATAATTTTTCCTGTTAATATTAATCTACTTCGACTAAAAATCCAAAATCAAAAAACATATATTGACGAAATATAACAATAAAGCAAACAAGCTATAATTTTTTCCCCAGTAAATATCGCAATTTTATTCAGTTTAAATTGATTGGAATTTAGAGGAAATTTCAAAAAATTGGATTGAATCAATATATACTTTACCTATTGAATCAAAAGATAAAGTATTAGAATTATTATTGAATAATTTGATCACCTCGAAAATAATTTTAAATCTTGCCGACAAAATATATTTATTCGTATTTAACACAATACTAAGAATTTATCACTCTTTATTTCTTGGGTTTGACTGAACAGCATACTTTCACCTTATATTATTAAATGATTTTAGCTTAGAAAAGTATGAACATGGTGGCGCTAAAGCAAAAACATAAGATTTTATAATTGTAATATAACATTTCCAAATAACTTGAATAGTTTTATTTTAACTGTAATCACATTAATAAATTTTATAACATGTGTCTATTAAAATAATTTTGCCAAAAAAAATAGATCAATTAAAGGTGTCTTTCTCTATAATATTCAGTACTAAGCGAGTATAACCTGATGGTTGATTAAATTTACAGCAATTCATGCAAAAATATCAAAATTCTGCCACAAAAGTCATATTTATTTTCTCAAAAAATCATTATAAAAGCGTGGCTAACGGGATTCGAGTGTTCCTCTTTTTACCGCCTTTTTAGATGGCCATATTTAAAAAATATATGAAAATACGCGAATAATTAAGGCTTAAAAACATAGGCTTTGAGATAAAACACCTCGAAAATATATTTTTTTAAATCTTTTCTTAAATTCTTATCATAAAAATTCCATCAATTATTCATAGAAAAATTTTGATGTGGGATGAAATATTTTAAAACCAATCTAATTTGCAAACCCAAGCATATAATGAATCGGATTAAAATATTATATAAACATATAAATTATTTCTGATAATATTATGTATAAGAAAACAATGATAGAACTTGATATTATGCGAAAAGATAGTTCTTAGAATAAAATAAATTATCAGAAGTGAAATAAATAACTTTTTTATAAAGTCAAAATATAGAAGTGATAGATAATTATCTTTGAGCCTGATCGAAGTGGCTTTGCGTGTTAAAATACAATATAAGCGCAAATTTTATGATGTTCAAGCATAGGGTTAATTGAACGAATTTTAGTTAAAATTCCATTTTTTGCTGCAAGAACCTCAAATAAAAAATAGTTTATATTTTTTAAGAAATAAAAAGATGTCCAGACAGAATTTAAAGAATCGGTGCATCAGGTTTAATCCATGAAACTGATAATAATACCAATTAGTTAAAAATCGTGGAACATAAATGCATACTAACGCTTAAAGGTAATCGAAACGGTAAAAATCATTAATACAAAAAAAATATCGAATAATGTATAAAATAATTTGTGATGAAAAGGGGGAATTGTGAGGTTTTTAGCGCATTTAAGCATATTATATCACATTTTAACGTAAATCGTGCTATTCATAATGAAAACTTAGTGGTTCGTTTTTTTTAAAAATTGTTGGTTCGAATGATTTCATAAAAAGTAAACAAGATGAGAAGTACTTTCTAAATAAAACATTTGTGGCTTTAATTTTTATTTATAAATTAAAAATCTTAGGATGAAATAACATTTTGTTCAATACTTAGAAAGTATGTTATTGATAAAAATATTATTAATATTATGTTTGATTCAAATTTTTAAATAACAAATAAAAAGTAAAGAAGAATTAGTATCGATAGATACTACGGTTAAAATGTTTTTAATTTTTTAAAATAAAAAATAACCTTTTGAATTACATGCTTATCTTTCAGTGTTATCCTTATGAAGTAAGAAAATACCCAAATTTATTTAAAATATATATATTTAATGTATAATAAACAAAATAATTACAACAATATGCAAGGTAAAAGCCAAGTATATTTAATAGATACATGATAGAAAAAATATTTTAAGGTGATTTGTTTCGAAAGTTTATAAGAATCTCTATGTTTTTAAGTAAATATATTTTTCGATACAAACGAAATATTTATCAATAAAGAAAGCTAGCCATAAAATATTATATGTATTGATGCATTCTAAGATTTTAACGTAAAGAATTGAACTCAAAATAATTTTAAAAAAGACAAAAACATACACTGTAAATAATATAATTAGTTTATAATGATTTTTAGATCTATATTTGGATATTTTATCTATTTTTGGATTATATGAGTTTTTAAAAGATAAAAATATTTGGGCTATTCCAACAAAAATGATTAGAAAACATTTATTTTCGCCCAGCAATGCATAGATTCAGGTACCAAAAAATAAAGTTTTTTTTAAAACTAAATTTTGGAAGTTTTAAAAGTCTTGTATTCATTTGTGGTTTGTTGCACATATTAAATTATATACCTTTATGATTGAATCCTTTTAAATGAAATCAACATCTGTTATTTAAAGAAACTTCGAGCAATTTCATACTATTAACTGGTGTTTTTGCATTCTTTAGTACATATTTATATCGTTTGAAGGGCTTTTAAAAATCACCGAATTTATTAAATTAATCATTCTAGGTCATAGCATATCTTACAGACATATTTTGTACAAAAGAGTAGATGTATTCTGTTATATCATAGACCGAAACACACTTATAAAATATTTTAGAATGCTTAAAACTTAGAAAAAGCTCTTATGACACTAAATTACAAATTACTTCTATAATTCACCTTTTACAATCTTCTAATCCGAAAAAATTGCATTAAAACTTGAAATTCACAACCATGTATGATTATTTTTGGTTTTTTTATCCTCCCAAATACATTAATTATGCAAATTAGAGCTTTATAGGAAAATAAATCATCCATAAATTGATATTATGATTATATTCACATTTATTGACTTCTCTATATCGTAATTTATATAGTTGAAATATTTAAGCGCCATAAAAGTGTTATTGTATCTATCATCCATGATAAATATTTATAACATGTATAATACCCCTTTTATAAATGTTTTTTCGCTGCTAATATATGTTAGACGGGATTTTATTGTTGGGTTACGATACCAGAACCATTAATATTTACTATTATTATAATAATATGGTTTACTGTGCAGTAAATATAATTTTGGGATTTAAATAGGCTTTTTAATGCTTGTGTTTTACAGATAGTTAACGCACTATGTACACGTATATACCTTTTATATTGTTTTTAATTATTAATAAATATGCAATTTTATTTATATGTTTTTAGCTCGTACTTAAAGAAGGATCAACTCTTGCATGTGAATATTAAAAAAATAATTATATAATATTTATATTCTATTACTTTTTTGCTTGACAATTTTGAATGTGTTAAATCAGGCATGATTTTTTATTTAACGCAGTAAATTTGTTTAAATGATCTGATATATAAATTCACGAATTTATGCATAATAACAGCGAAATACATGGTATAAATTCCCCCACGCTTTGAAGATGAAATATTAGAATTAAAAAGCATATTTTACGCATTTAAAAATTACCATTTTACACGTAAAAAATTATTAAGTTTGAGTATCACGATTAAATTTTGCAAAAAAGAATACATATAATTGGTCAATAATGAGATAAATATCCTTCTTTTGTCGACTTATAAACAATATTATTGAATTACGTTTTCTCACGAACTTTAAAATATATACATTAAATTTTATGAATTATATATAATCATCTGATATTTTTAGAAGATACTTTTGTCTTTTCACAAAATATTAACACTATCATATCTAAAATTAAAATTTCTTTATAAAACATCTTTTTGGTTTTAAATAGGAAATTTCAAGCATTCTATTTCCACGATTTATGTATTTTTTTTATTTATTTCAAATTATATATCCGGCATCCTGGCGTTCTGAAAGGTACTGGTTACGCAGTAGAATATATAATTGTAGGCTATACTTAAAAAATTATATATAAAATAGGCATTGTATAATAAATCGAAAAAAATTGCAATATAAAAAAACTTAATAATGGTAATTTATAACAAGTATCCCATATTGTATCGAAGACTCGGAATTAAGTATGGAGATCTATCTTTTTTGTCTGTTTTATAGTTTATGATCTAGTTAGAAGTAAATTTTTATCTGCTATAACTCATATTTATAGTATTTTCACCCTTTTTTTAATTTTAGCTATAATTCGAGACAATTTTGCTTAATTTTATTTATTTATTCGTATATATTTTCTTTTTAGGAAGTTCGCTTATGACTATCAGGAACATATGCTTATCTGATGCTCTCCGCATGAACACCTTGATATTTCCTGTTACCAGTTTGATCTCCGTGGATTGGGCCTATTTTAGCAGGCTTTAGTCGATATGGAGAAGAGATATGATCCTATCTACTTTCCGTCGCTGTTTAATTATGCAACTACGACCACTCTAGACTTATTCATATCCTTGCCGAACGGAACAGCTAAATAATTTTCGGGCTCGTTAATGGCATATTACACAGCAACCTCATAATTTATTCGCGATTATCAGTCATGTTATGGTTTGTTTTACTTTCTAGTTTTCTAAGACTGCACAAATGTGGATATTTTTTATTTTAAATTCGCATGAATCCAGGGTGCGTTGCGGTTGAACTCAGACAACCAAAAAAAAACATTTATAAACCGACTGCGCCACCGCATTCATTTTATTTCAGCTAAAATATTTTTTTTAATATATATTAGTGGGATTATATGTCATATTTAAAATTTTAATCATTTTAAAAGCTTCTACATCTAAAAATCAAGAGTTAAAAAAAGCTACAAAACTTGCAAAAATTAGAAGAAGAATACTTTATATTAAATTTTATGTGATTTCATTTCATTTTCTAGCTTTAATACAAAATAATAACTAACTAATTAATTTTACTTTGAAAAGTTTACAGTTTTTAATAAATGTTTACAGCTGTTTTCTGGTATTTTTTTATTCGCTATGAAATGGTATCACCTTTTAAAATGTAATATATATTGTAGTTCAAACATTTCAAAATAAGAATCAAATAAAAATTGTACAATTGTAAATCCATAATATACTGATGTTGTATTTTCTTCTATTACCGTAAATAACAACAAAAAAAACAATTTAAATGCACTGAAAATTTTAAATTAGAAATGGATTCCAGCAGATGTTTCTAGCTCAAAAAAAAACAAATTATAATAAAATATTTATATCAATGGATGTTTTTTTATTAAATTTCGTCGCATCATAGGGCATTTCTGCAACATTTGACTATGGCAAAAATTATTTTTTCTTCCCCTCAAAAAAGAACTATAAAAAACAGAAGACGGTAAACTTAAATATATTATTGATTATTTATACAAAGAAAGTGCAAAAAAATGTGATTAAAAAGCGTAATAAACTCCAAAGAAGTAAAAATCTGCTGTTTTGAATCATAGTGTGGTGTTAAATATTAACTATGATCAAATACAATATTTTCTGAGTCCAGGCTGAATAAAGTAAATATTCTTCTGACACTGTAACTATCCATGCAATAAGCGTAGTTAAATTTTATATCATATGTTTGCGAGTGTGTAGAAAGACTGCATGAAGAAATATGATGAAAGTATAACTAATTTATATACCAAGATTTCATGAGAAACCAAAAAGGGGTTGGCTTGGCATCAAAAATAACAAAAATAAATGTGTGATATCTAAGAAATAGAAAATATAATAAAGAATATTCCGTTGATTTACTATGATTCTCTGATATGAGTGAATGTTTTGGAGTGTATGGGTGTGGTTAAAATTGTTAATTACTCGGACTAAAATTACATTGAAGGATAAATTTAAGGAAAATGTGAATAAGATCTGCATTAACTATTCTGATTGCTTGAAAAATTTTGCGATCCACAAAAATAGAGTTTACAGGATCTAAAACAATTAATTACACAAAAAAAGTATAATATCCTGAAATCTAAGTACATACCAATTCGATCAAAAAGATTTGGTCAGTAATTAAGCATTATTTTCCATTGCATGAGATGGTAAAAGATAAAATTAATTTGTACCTTGTAAGATATATAATTTTAAAAACTAGTTTAATCATCCTTTAGAAAATTTAAATAAATATTTATTTCTAATGCATTTAATCCCATATGTTATAACTTGGGACGGTTTGGTAGCACAATATCATAATTTGTATCTGAAAGAAATGAAATAACTAACCAGATTGGGTCATATATACAAATATTGGTGTTGAGAAAAACCCTTGAATCAATAAGTCTTGAATGGAGGAGAGGTATCGAAGAAGACTAAAAAGAGGTGAAAATATCCGAAAGTATTAATACCTTGTGCGTACAAGAGATCAAGTAAGTTGTGCTTGAGAACAAAAACTAAAATCATAACGAATAATTTAGCCTTAAAATAAATAAATCGAATACGATATACGATATACAATAAGTTTAATAATTATAACTTTATAATCACCTCATAGACTAATTTCGTCGAACTTTAATATATTTCTTTTTTTATTTTAGTCGCTATAAGATGAAATGCAACACACTAAAATTTAAGTCTGGCAAAGGTATTAAATCATCCACAATGTAAAACTCTTTTTAAAACATTTTAAGGATATACTGACACAAAAAATCGATAGAAAAGAATATCCAGATTTTCCACATCAATTATTGTGTAAAAGGTTTATTTTTAAAATATAAATTCCCATTTAGTAAAATTTTAGATACTGTCTGCCGAATTCCAAATACTAATTGATTTAAAAAATATAATAAAGGTATTTATATTTGAATTATATGATCCATTTCAAAATATTATTTCAAAGTATAGCATTAATTAGAACATATTAGGATCAATATATTAATTTTTTATTGTGTAAAAAAATCAAACTATCTTTGGTTAGCATGATAATGTCTTTTAAATATTATCAAAAAGTTGGTTTGTGATATTTACACATGTTGATTATATAATTGTCACAATTAGAATTAACAATAAAAATTTTAATTTATTTCTGTATTTATACGAATAACGAGGCTATAAAAATAGAACCTCTGCGTACAAGGATGGAGGTTTTTTGAGCTTTACTATATTTTTTTCATAAAATTTTTGCCTAATTTGATAATTTTCTCCTTATTCGACATGATAATATCTTTTATTCTTTAATTTTCTAAAAAACCTATGTTCAATTTTCTACAAATTATATATTTAAATAAATGATAAATTAAATTGACTTGTTACTTCTATTTATAAATTATAGGAAGTACAGTATATGGTAGTTTTATAGTATATTTTATATTGCAATGTCCTTAGAATCGATATCTTAAATATTTAAACAACTGTAAAATGAAAAAACAAGTTTATATGAAATTTGGTTGAAATGATTGTATTTAAAAAACGCATGCATGTATTGAATTTTTAAAAATACATTTTTTGGAAAAAAATTATTTTCTCACTTCGAAATCTAAATTAAACATAAATTTTAGACATTTTAATCTGCCCATGAATATTATTATGCAACATTAAATGTAAAAAAAACATTTTAACGTGTAAATTTCGTTTAAAAATAATTTTTAATAAATATAGTGAGGGACCTGGTTTGATTCATCTAGCCTTATATCCAAGATTTATTTTTTTATAACTTATTTACAATTCTATAATAAAAACAGCCATTATTCTTCATTTTTACACAATAATGTTATTCTTATGTAATTATCCGGTCATTATGTAGATAAAAATTCAGCTAAATTATGATTATTGTAAGTTATATATTGTTTCTAGTAGGTATTTTTATCATAACTTTATTTTTAGATATAAAAAAACTGTTTAAATACCTTCAACAAATCTTACACACATTTTCCAACGAGTAAGTCTAGTTTTTTTGTAAAAGTGCATCGATTATTTAAGATGTATTTAATTGTTATATATTCTAAATAATACCTCAAAAAAATTTGCTGTTAATCTGGATTTGCAGCCCATAGTGTTGTGCATTTAGCCATAATTAAAATTATAAAATATGGCTTAAAGATGTTGAGAAAAATAATAAAACAAAAGGTACTATTTCTTTACTATTCAGAATATATCACTGAAATAGTATTAAAATCCGTTCATATATAGAGTATACTTTATGGCTATAATTTTATTCCTATAGGCGCATAAGAAAACGAAGATTATAAAATAGAGGCAAAAATAATGTTTTTTCTTACTCTGTAAATTTCTAAAATTAAAAAAAAATCAATATACAAATTTTTTCTTATTGTCTGATATATAAAATTAAAAAATCTACTAATCTGAGATTAATCTGTTTTCTTGTAAATTTTATTATTAAGATTAGTTAATTTATCAAATTCAAAGATAAATAAGACTCTGAAAGAAATAAACAGTGAGTTTAGAGCTAGAAAAAAAATCTCTTCTAAAAGTCTGATCTAGCAGATAGAATTCACTTATTCAAGGCTTAAAAATTGATTTCAGATCTATATTTTGCAAAATCATGATTCTTTGGTATCTCCTAGATTTTTAAAAAATGGATAAATATAAAATAATTTCATAATTAAATTATACTCATGTCGTATACTTTATCTATAAAAAATTATAAATTGGAAATTTTAAAATTTTACATGCTTTCTTTTCTATTACTAAACGAAATACAATTTTATCTGTATATAATTGGTTTTTTGCTATAAAAATGTTGTGAAAATTTAAAAAAATATCCTTTTTAATAAAATAATTTATAATATCTTCAATTCAAGATCGAAGTACAAAAACCGAAAATGTATTTGTTCGAACAAGAAACCTTTATATTGTTATGTTCAACTTTTTTTATAATTAAGATTGTATAAAAATTCAATGAATTTAGTGTTCTAAAGATAATGTGTATTTTTAATACTCACATTCTATAGGTATATATGATTTATGACCATCAATAATTGCCGCATAAAATAAAAATATGATTTAATACGATAAATGGGTAGATCTATTATATTCCCTTTAATTTTATACTAGAATAATTTTTACCTCCGATTTGATTTTAAAATATGTGATGAGCTACATCATAGAAAAAATTTGAATTAAATGATCTTTTATTGTGAAAAATCTTGTCATTATAAAAAGAATAAAATTCAACTTGTTTAAATTTGATTATATTCTTCTTTTCTGAATAAGTAATGTAGTGTAATACTTTCAAAAATTATATCCTCGGATATGGATATGGGATCTATAAAAATTACATTAAAGATGGTTTTAATATTGTATATCTCAAAATCTCATTATTTTATTGATGAAGAAATGCTTATTTAATCTTTAAAGTCTTTATTTTCAGCATTTAAATAAATCAAGTCTAAACATATAGAATCATGCTAGAATTACGTCCCAATATCGCTTTCCATTTTTGTCTTTTGCGGATCCAATACCTATTTCATCTTTATTGTCCATAATAGCGGCTTTTTGATCAGATGGATCCCTAATTAATTCCATTATAGGTTTGATTTTTTCATCATCTGTGGTGCCTATAACCTCTCTCACGCTTTTACTGTTGTGATAATCAATGCTTTTTAGTCTATCATTAGGTGAATATAATTCATCTTCATTAAAATGGGTAATAACACCATTATCACGCATATAAAAGGCTTGAATATTAGCTGCCTTATCTAATTTATTGCTTCTTTTAAATGGCAACATGCCCATATACTCTCTAGTTCTGTTAATTTTTTGAAACAGTTTATTATTAGGTGAGACACAAGTAACTAGGACCAAATTGCATATAAAAAAGACCTTCATATAACTATAAAATTTAAATCCATAAAATATATATATTGTAAAACAGAATAAACATAGTTAATGAATAACATCAATTATCAAGGATTGATTTGTTTTATTGGTCACTCTAATCATCAGTTTTTCCAATAATTAATGGTAAAAATGCATAAGCTTCCTAATTAAATTAATTCGCCATATATTTTTCTAAGAACCTTTAGAATTAGATTCAATCCAATATAGACGAAAAGTAAATGGTTCTTTAATAATTCAGCTTTTTCTCGACAATATGTTCTTAGAGTTCATCAAATTGGCATATGATTTATCGTAAGCTTGTAGCTAGATCTAAAAAATTATTTTTAGATGAATGGTAAAATAAAAAAACTGGTTGTCTAATTTCAAACCCACTACAAACTCTTTTAATTGGTTTTTATAACCATTATTAAAATAATAAATAGAATAAGAGCTCATCAAGGAAATCAAAAGAAAAAGAATAATATAAACATGTTCTATAACAATCGTATATCATAAAAAAACGTATAATTAGAGTTTCGTGGGATTAAAAAAATACTTTGAATATATTTTAAAATAAATAAAAATATGGGAAAGCAGTAATAAAATTAAAAAATTGCAATAATTTGTAATATTGATTATAAATTAGATTATTAAAAATGCGTAAAAAATAGTTTTTGATAAAAGTGGCATATTTTATGTGTATATAGATGTTTTTAAAGCTGATTTCTTCTATTATATGTACAGTGCCGAATTAATTATCTCTAACAAACACATTTATCGATTATTGATAATTTATAGGCATTCAATTAAAATCGGGTGTAAAGTTGTATTATTATTGTGCAATTTTTTTATCTCTATTCTCAAATCTTTAAATATTTTGTTTTTCTTCCTATCCACAAATAAGTTAGTATTCGATAATAAATTTCTAATTTTTAGATCTATAAATACCAAAAAAATGCACAAACAGTCTTTTACATTTCTAACTAAATCGGCTTTAAACTTTTTTTATCTTATCTGAAAAAAAATATTTTTTTTTGCGCTCGGATATATAAGCGATTTTTTTATTTCTGTATAAACTATCAACAAATACAACCGTTTAATTTTTTTAAATAGCTTGCATTTTTGTATTTTATATTTTATTTTTCTTTCTTATGGTCAAAATACGACCCAATAATCCATGATGTCGAAATTTTGTTTTTTTTAGCCATAAAAAGACCACATGATATTTTTTACTATTTAAACAAACGTATGAATATATTGGTGAAATTATTTAAGTGAAAATTCGCCTCACGCTCTCATTTGCAGTGGTTTCGACTGAGTACTATGTTTATTATCGCGTAGCCAATTTTTTTGTTATATGTTATGAATAGAAGCAAAAAATAAATCTAAATATGTTAAAACATGAATACAAATGCCATATTGAGATAAAGCAAATATTTTATAATATTTAGTGGTTTAATTACTCTAATTCTCTATTTCTATATTGTTTATTTTTTTTAAATGTACGATACAATTATTATTACACATTTCTTTATATAGGATGGTTTTTTTTTTGCTGTACAAAAATATATAAATGCCCATTGAAAAAATATACGCGGTTTTTTTGTGTATATATTGAATTAAAAACCATTATTTTTACTAAATTGTCACATTTTTACCCATAAAGATTAAAATTGGGAAAATAATAATTATGAAGATTTTTATATTGTATGTTTAATTAATACCCATACCAATGTTTTTGAATCAAGCCAGAGCCACCTTGATAATAATGCATAAATAAATACAAATTTTATGCGCTATATTATATGATTTTATTTTGATATTACATATCATGCTTAAAAAAATATATTAAATTGAATCTATCCATATAATTTTCAATGATATTTTTGCAAAATAGCTTTTATAAAAGTCTAAGATTTTTCTTAAAAACCACTGCGTAGGAAAACTTGTAATTAAATATATTAAATTCTTAGTGTTAACATTTATTGTATATGTCAATAAATTTTTATATATTTTTTTCTATTCAGCAACCTCAAAATATTTGGATTAAAGTAAATTTACATTTACCCATTGGGGTTTGATTTTTGATGTAAATTGGAATAAATTAACGAAATAAAATTAAAAAAGAATTAGAATAAAGAAGCGTTAAAATATGATGTAAACGAAATACTTAACTGATTTTATTTATATTATATTTAATAAAATTTGAAAATTATAAAATATGGTTATGAGACGTGCATTAATTACTTCGTCTCAATATGTTTGATATTAAACATGTTAAATTGTGATAAAAAACGGGGTTTCCCAAATTAATAGAGATCATAGTTCATATTTTAGTCTCTTAGATCAAAAAATCATGAACATGAGTTTTAACATCTATAATAACTATTCCGCGAAGATTTAGTGATATATATGCGATTTACAATTATCTTTGAATGTCAAAAACCCTTATTAATCGAAATAAAACCATTTTAATTGATTTTAAATTATATTAAATCATTGAACAACGCACTAATATCTTCTACGCAGCAATTTAAGGCTAAAATTTTCGCAAATTTTTAATATATATTCTTTTATAATGAAGTTTACACACTTTTATGGACAAACGAATATCCATCAACTATTACAAATTCTTTTTGAGTTTTCTGTGATTTACATTTTATTTAAGTAATACATTTATCGAATTAAAAATTTGTTTAAGTGCATTAATTGGATTGAAAATTTTTTTTAAGCTATAAAAAATAATTCAACACCATTTTATATGTTTTACAATAATATATTTTTTTAAACATCATAAAAATTTATAATGTTTTGTTTTGCCATGCACATTTCAATTTGAATGTATATTCTTATATAAAATTAATGTATTTTAGTGATGTTAATTTTATTGTTTTACCAATGCTTCTTTTCTTTTATATTTTTCAATTGTAAACATGATGTCTTAAAGTAATTATAATTCTGAATAACATGTTTTTATCGAATATAATCATCATAAATAATATATTATATAGTCAAAAATTTACATAAATAACAAAAGATGTCAAGCAGTTTTAATTTTAAAATACATTTGCCATCGTATTTATTAAAATTAAACTTAAATAATATTTCATGCAATAAGTCAATCGTTAACTATAAAATTAAGGAAATTTTCTAAAAAATTCTTATTTGAATTTAGCTATAATGCATAAAAAGTATCAAATATTCTAATAAATATTTTATTTAAAATTAAAGACTTTCAATAGCTTCACGCAACAATATGCAAAATAGTATATATTTTTGAAAATAATAGTAAATAAACGATCAAATAATAACCGTTTTGTTAAAAATAGTATATATTCACCTTTTTTAATATTAGATTTTTTTATTGGAGAGAAACGTATTATTTTATTATCTGTACTATTCACATACTTTTTTCTTTTCTAAATTTTTTAAAATAATAAAGTTATGAAATAATGCTGATTTAATCCGATATTCCGATTAAAGTCCACAAAATTATAAATATACATGGTCTCGTTTTATATAGCTACTAAAGAAGATAAAATATTTTTAATGGTAACCATAAGCATTATACAATTGAAATCGCTGGGTTTTAGGACCCCCAAAGTATATTTTTCTATAAAATTATGACACGAAAATAGTTGCTTGAACAACCATTGACTAAAAAAAATATGAATAATCCCAGATCATATTTTAATTAGTACTTCTTAAATGAATTACATTTTTTTGGTAAATATATATAAATTTTTGCATTATGCTGGTCTTAAAGGTTTTTTAACCAATATAAATCTTGTCAAAATAAGGATTTAGTTATTGTAGAATTTACACAAATCAATATACATTGTTATATTGTGGTAATATTTCCCTTTAACTTTAATTTAGACTTCATCTTGTCTTCAGACATTGAATGAAAACAATAAATTATGTTTAATGTTATTTTACATCACTAAAATATAGTTTTTATTCACTGATCACAAATACTAAAATATAGTTGTTTAAAAAACAAAGTAAATTTAAAATTAATTTTCTAATTACATATCTAAAACAATAAACACAAGAACCTCATATAAATTGATATAATATTTCATAGATCTTACAAATGTAGTGTATTTAATAAATAATATCTATTTGCATAGCAGTATGCATGATATCAAATATTGTTATTCTATTTGAACTTACCAAATATTTTATTTCACTTCTAATAGAAATCGAGTAGGAAGATATAAAATAAATATTTCGAAAATAATATTAAAATACAACAGATTTATCATATTTATAAAAAGAAAAAATATATTTTTATTTCTTAGGATATCGAAATTTATGAAGAATAAAAAAACATATTAAATTTGTGTTTTAGTAATAACGATCAATTAAATAGAATCCTAATTTTATAATAAAAGGCATGTTATATTCTCGTCTATAGATAAAAAATTGGTCATAAGATATAATATATTTGGAGGTTATTTTTGTGGGAAAATATTGTATAAAAATTTTATTGATTATGAAATAAAAGGTAAAAATAGCGCTCTTACAATTTTTAAAAGCAAAATCTAAATTTTGGAGAGAATCAGTTTCGTCGCCAAATATATGAATATAGCTGAATGATTGCTAATTTGATATAAATATATCACTTCCGCTTTTAATAGGGTCATAAAATACATGGTATCTTCAGCAAGAAAATATCGTTTAGTACAAGCGTCAGAATAAATTAAAAAAAGAATATATGAGTACATTATAATAATTTATGCCAATAGACTTTATGATTCTAAATATATAACATTGGTAATTTATAACCTAAAACACTGTTTTATAAATTTTTGATCGATGAAAAACGCATCGTGTAATTCTTATTTAGACTTCAATTTATATTACCTATCATAATTCAAAATTATCTTTTTCCTCAATATTAAATATGAAATTCAAATCTTCTTTGAATATACCCTTTCATCTGAACAGCAATTTCGCATCTCATTTGGATACATTTTATATTTATGTTTTATTTTAAATGGAAGCATTTTAGCCCATTTTGTATTATTGAGCTTCTTGGTTGAACAATAAAATTTAATCTATGCTTATTAATTTATTGAAATTTAAAAAAGATTTAGAACAGTATATACCACATTTTTACCATATTCATCATTGGAAAAGAATATAAAGGGAATTTAAAATCGAAAAATTCTTTCGACTTCCATTTTATACACATTTTATAATTTATCTTTATAATTTCTATTTATTTTATAAGCTATATATTGAATTCATTTTTAGTTGAAAGAGATTTTAATTTTCACCAGAGATGTTAGCAGTTTTAAAATAAAAAAATATAAACTTGATCCGAATGATTATTCTTGTACTATTGATATATAGTTCAACCATAGGAATAAAATTTTGTTATAGTACCCCCTGTAATAGAATTTTTTAAAGTAATCAGTAAAGTGACAGTTTTAAAAAAATTTAAATTACAGTGTGCCTTCTACATTAAGGTTAGAGGGAGCTGGATTTTCACCCATTTTTCTTGAAAAAATGACATCCCAGTAACGATTTCTGCTATTTGTCGTTGGAATTGAGGCAATGCCGATATCTATAAATTTATGTAAGAGTGGATTTACACCAGGACTTTGATTTCTCAACTTTGTCATTATATTTAAATAACCACCATTTTCATCCTCTTTGATGATCGAAAAATCTTCAGCCAATGTTTGTGCCTTTGAATAACCAGCTTTCTCAACTCTCATCTTGAAATCGGTTTCTTGTTGTTGATCAGTATATGGGTCACTGTTGTTACTTCTGGCAATTTCTACTTTAGATTTTGCCGCTCGATCTAACTGTATGCTTCTTCTGAACGCGGGAAGATTTTCGGCTCGTCGATAATTATTGATGGCTTTGTATAACATGTCTTCGCCAGCACTCGTGTAAATTGTATATATAAGGTATGTTATCGTGATAAAATACATTTTTTGATTCTCGAGAGTTTACTTGGTTGTTATATACAGGAGTTTTAAACTTTATTGATCTTTTTTTTGTTTTAAAATATTTTTTTTAAAGAATTGATTGAAACAAGTTCTAAAACTTGTGTTCATACTTGTAGCCAATAGAAAGTATACTTTCATTTCTAGATAAAAAGCATATGTGTATCTTATTGAAATGTTGGCCATACAATCAAATTGAACTATTATTTATTTTGATGATCTTCAGAAAAGCATGGCACAATGTTTAAGCATCCATACAATAAATTTTTTTATTTATTATATGTTATTTAAAATTTAAATTCCAAAAATATGTTTTTTTTTCATTTAAAAATATCCATTCATCTAACACAATACATCTTCGAGTCAATAACGATCTTTTTAAAATTTATCATTATTTTTCAGGTTAGACCATCAATTTATATAAAACAGTTGAAATATAAATATAGTTGTGTTAAATACAACAATTTTTTTCTGGTTTGTATTATTTTTTATCAGATCTATGTAAATTTCAGCCCAATATATTCTCATATAAATGCAATTAAGAAACTAGAATTTTGAGCTTTGCAAATTGAAGCCAAATACATATTTTTGTAATGAGATCAACTTAAAAAAAATAGATTTAATCCATTTCATGCTACGGTTTAAGCAGCATACGATGAAGTTATTGATATCTTAATATATTATGTTGAAGAGTTTTAACAATGATGTTTTTTGTAATTTTGTTTTAAAGTAAAGTAATTTTAAGATTCAGATGAAATATTTATCAGAAAATAAATTGTATAAAACGGACTCTACAAATTATCTTGCAGCAGAGACTAAAGGATATTGCCTTGAATACTAACATTAAATAATCTTTAATGATTGATGAAAAAGATAAGGAGTCATGATTTTATATCGGGTCGTAACGGAATAGTAAGATGTCTTCACAGCATTCTAGTGAGAATATATAGTTTCAAGAAGAGGTAGAAAATAAGCAGACACTTGATGCAAGAAATCATAGAAAATAAGTATGCTGAGATCAAAGCGATACGAAAATAAATAAAGACTGCCAAGTGAATGACCCTATATATGATAAAAAGAATAATTGTAATGATTGATCGGTTTTAATGTAAATAATATATAATGTAATTATTTATTTAAACTAGAAATTATGAAAATATATTTTGCTAGCATCAGAACTTTCGTTAATATACAAGTTTCAGACAAATATTATACCTCACTTTAAAACATGTGATGGCAAGCTAGCACAATATAACAAAGGATATCCGGAAGAACTCGAGTCTTCAAACTGAACAGAAGCATATTTTCAAGCTATAGGACATGAAAAAAAGCTTGAACAGATTGTATCAAAAAAGTATGTAGTCAAAAATAAAGATAAAATGCGAAGACGGGAAATTAAAAAAATTGTGTTCAAAAATAAGCATTTTATTATAGCCTGTTAATAATTCAAATGATTCCATAATTTATATTTGAATGATTTTATAATTTGTATTTGAATGATTACATAATTTAAACCCAATTATATTAGATTACCCCTATATATAGTTTGTTTATATCTTACCTACCAAAAACAGTGGTAAATTACCCATAATCATTACAATTAAAAGGTATATTATTGTAATTTCTTTTTTTAAGATTTCCAAATTTTAATCTGGAAAGTATGGTGTATCTGGGACATATATTGTGCTTTTATAACATGTCTATTTCTTCATAAAAAAATTAAATGTCTGGTACATCTGTAAGATTTCTATAGAATGTGATTTCGAAGACAATGGCAAGAAAACCTTCAATAATAAGATAAATACTTTCGATAAATCAATCTATTCACTCTATTTTCTAGCACTGGATTTCTTACGCTAAAGATATAGTATCTAAAAAATTTAATTTTGACTTGGAATGACAAATTAATAGTTTAACCTATAACTGAAATAATATTTTGTATGAATTATCAAAAAAGGTCATTTGGCATCCTTTTTTTAATGGTAAAGCAAGCATCGAAATAAACCTTTTTTCTTGTGTATATAATTTATTGTGGTTCTTGTTAACTGAATTAAATTTCTCAAAAAAAGCACAAATATAAAAGTAATAAAAATATCTGATATCAAAAATCGCTTTCCAAAGATCAGCGTTCTTTTTAGCGAGATTAAAAACTTGATTCCACCTTTTTCTCTCTAAAATCACGATGAATGATGATGCATATAATATACTTTTGCCTCAGAAATATCATTTAAAAATTATTTGCCTCTATTAAATATATATTTTCTGACTGTGTTTTTGTTCTTCAACATTATTTGCGTATCTTATAAAAATAGCATTCCGAAATAGATTATACACCACCAAAATATATGAGAGTTTGGATTGTTAAAAAATATAAATATATAGAAAAAATAACAATATTATCGTATTACTAATTTATTCGAGTTTAACATGAATTAACAGCGATAAATATCTTTATAATACACATTGTCTAAGAATTTTATCGTATTACTAATTTATTCGAGTTTATACATGAATTAAAGGGATAAATATCTTTATAACACACATTGTCTAAGAATATTATCGTATTAATAATTTATTCGAGTTTATACATGAATTAACAGCGATAAATATCTTTATAATGCACATTTCCATGCATTAATAACTTGGAATACACAAAAGAAGAATACGCACAAATGAAAAATATAATTAAAAAAAACACTTAAACCAACAATTCTGGTAAAAAGAAGGCACATTGAGGAATATTTAAAGATGACGAGGGGGAAAGAAGTAATAGCCAAATCTGTTTTAAAAGCAATCTGAACTTTTGCTTGAATAAGAATAAATGACTAAAAATCCAATTAATATATAAATAAAAGTCCTATAATATGGAATCGGGGATTCAAACGGAAGCGGAAGAATATTCCCAAACAATAATATTGAGAAAACACTTGAATGTATAAGTCTTGTGCGTAAAAGACGTATTTAGAAAGATTGTAAGCATGACCTGCTTGAAAAGATTATACAGGGGATCTGTAATATAGAGCAATCACAAGTTTTCTAAAAGCGAAAATGAAAATTTAAATGATAAATTAGCCCTTAAAAGAATTTTATAAGTAATCCATAAATAAATTGAAGTAAATTATTTTTAATATTTAAGATTAAGATACCATTTTTATCCTATAAAATCGGAGCTTTAGATTTATAAGCTCAAATATTTCGGTTTATGTATTACTATTTTTTATTTATGGGCTAAATTTATAGAGGTAATTTTAGTTTTTTTTCTCAGGCACAGCTTGCTTGATTCTCTGTGTGCACAGCGTATTTATACTTTCGGCTATCTTCTCCTCTCCAAATTCTTCTTCAATACCCCACCTTCTTTCGAGACCTATTAATTTAAGGATTTTTCTCAATCCCAAGGTTTGTATATATGCCTCAACCTGGTTCGCGACATCTAGTTCGTTCAGAGACCTTTTATGATATCGTGTCACCACAACGTTCCATGTATAACATATGGGATAATTCGGTTTATATATAATATATTAACCGAATTAATAGTTTAAAATGTAAGAAAGAATTTTCAGACGGCATTGCATATCGTTGGGGTTTAAACAATCTGAATTTCTATAAACTCTATAAAAAGTTTAATTTTTTTGTTTTATTTTAATTACAGGTTTGGAATTACAAACTTTTTATAGAACCACAATATGATGAAGCGCTATTTAATTAAATCGTGTATTTTTTTATTTTTAATAACTACGGTACGCAAATTAAGCATTAAAATCACTTATTTGTGGTTTTTTCACGTATGAATTTCCTATCGTGTGTAATGGCGAAACATATGGTAAATTTAATTTTATTGCTTTTAAAATATATAGTATCGTTTAGATATATCCATGTGGTTTGATTTTAAACTAATAATGATGAAAATAAATACACGATTTATCATTTAAATATTCATTTTCGTCAAAATTTGGTAATATAAATTATACATACTTCATTTTTGTCAATAATTGATGATATAAATAAGACAAAATTCATTTTCGTCAAAATTTGATGATATAAATAAGACATAATATTTGTCAATAGAATTTCCATATTATTATGAGCTATTATTTTTTTGTAGTTAAAATGAAAGAGATTAATGTTAGAAAATAAATATTTATTACTCTTCTTCTCTTTCTTCTTCGTTCCATGTCTGAGTTTCAGTAAAAGTAACCTCTTCTTTAACTTTTCCACCTTCTTGTTCCTGAGCTAAAACAGAAAGTTCAACAGAATCTCTGTAGAAATAACGCTCAATTTCAAGTTTGAGATTGTCCGTTAGACCAGATTTTCCCTTCATAAAACAAATAACCTTAGCAAGAATGCAAAATCCAGCACCAATAGCATTAACAGATCGATTATTCATAGGAATAGCAATATCAATATATTTTTTATCATTATCAACATTGCAGAAAGCAATACAAGGTGTATTAACATAAGAGGCTTCTTTGATAGTTTGCTTATCTGTATAAGGATCAGCAGCAATAATAAGCCTTGGCTCTTTTGCTTTTGAGACCTCCTGATTTGTAAAACTACCCGGAACGAATCTATCAATAAAAGGTGTAGCTCCTGTATACTCACAAAATCTTAAGACTGCCTTCTTTGCATACTCTCGTGAGCTTGTGACAAATACGTCTTTTGGATTCTCGATGCTACAGAATGCTCTTGCTGCAATGATGATCTGCTCCCATGTAGCGTATATATCAATTATGTTGATACCTTCATCGTTTCTTTTTCCGTAGATTTTGTCTTCGAACATGGATGTTACGCATCTTCCTCCAAGTTGGCATTGGCAGCGGATCATTGCTTGTTGAAACTCTGCAGGCAAACTGATTAATTGCTTCTTCATTTTGAAGGGGGGCAATTAAAAAAATAAAATAGATGGAATTCAAGATTTATATCTTTTAAAATTAAAGGCATGGCAACAAGAAACAAATTGTATATACATTTCATTAGAAAACCTATGATCTTTTAAAAGATAAAATATATAACAGTGACAGAAATTCGGATTAAGTTAATCAAAAAATCATATGACTTTTTAAAGATGAAAATATATAACAATGGGTAAAATTGTGAATTAGTTTAAATAAAAAAATATATAACAGTGATTAAATCGTAAATATGTTTCATTTGAAAGCCTATGAACTTTTAAAATAAATAATTTACCATTTAAAAAAATTATATCTATCTTTTTTTGATTTTACAACAAATAACCATTTTTTCCTATTATTACTTATAAACTTTATCGTTTAATCAAAAAAACGCGTCCGCATCTGACTTTATTCTTTAATAATTATTAAATAACAATCAGCTGTATAATTTATAGCTTAATATGTTCAAAAATAACATTTAATATAAAATTTATTGGCCTAAAATCAAATTTTATTTTATCGAGTTATTTTTAAATATTTCTGTAATTACGAATTCGAAGATATGTGTAATTAAATTTTGTATATAAACCTAGTATTTTTCACTGTAAATAATTATATAGATAATAAAATTTATCTATTTTATACATTATATAAACTCACATAATTAATTTGCCACAATAGAATACAGTTTTGATTGGGGGAATCCAAAATTTAAAGTCTATAAAGATAAAATAGCAGTCTTAAATTTGCTATGTATTCAGAAAAATAATAAAGATATTTTATTCAATTGTTTTTCTTATGTGTGTTCCTTTTGAAAAAATCTATTATTTAGACTGATACCTAAATTATCTATTCTAGTCTTTTTTTTATTAAATTCAGCGCTTTCAGTTAAGATATTCCATAATTTAATAAAGGAAAAATGGCTTGATACCATATTTTTTTGAATAAATTCATAAACATATTTAATTGGGCTTTTCGCATTTTTTGCTGCATGAAACATAAGCTTCAAAAAGATTTCTCATAATCTCTTCTTGTGCGTATTAAATTGCTTTTTTTCTAACTATTCTAGTCACAATCTTAGATTAATCTTAAACCAGGGAATGCAATTCAGAAATACTATTTTTATAATTTCTTTTTTTTTACTTTGCATTCAATTTTGCATCCTATACTTAAAATTGCAATAGAAAACAGACACCTAAAAAAATTAAGCAAAAATTAGATTAAAAAAACGGAATTTGTTACTAAATCCAAAAAAAGACCACCAAGATAAAAAAATTTTAGTGATATATCGTGGTTTAAATAAATTTTCTGCATTAGTTATGAATTTTATTTTAACGTGTTGGTATTTTCGCAAAAAAAACACATACATATATGGAATTATCAATAGCATAATGTCAATTTAAAATTCTAGAAAGGCATATTTTAGGTCATAAAATCAAAAAAAAATATTTGACTGTGTAAGTTTATTAGATTACTAATACTAAACTTTATATATCAGATAATAGAAAACTAAAAAAATAATTTTGCAATCACGTTAGATAGGCAGATTTAAAATTAATAAAATTGTACATAGTACATACAAGACCTTATAAAATTTATTTGATTACTTTCCATAATTTTGCAAAAAAAAATTGTACATGGTATATATAAGATCTTACAGTATTATTTTAATCTTTTCCTTGCCAGTAAATAAATTCTAAAAATTTTAATTTATTTAAAACACAAATAATTAGAAGCAGAAAGAACAAATTTTGATAAATAAATTAATTAAGAATAAAAATACATATCATTATAAAATAAAATTTTATAATTTTTAACAACTGAAAATAAAAATACACAAGCTGTAAAGCTCCATTCTATATACAGTTTATTTTGCTATAAACTATAACATATCGGCAGTTTTTATTTTTGAATTTATGTTTAATTTTCTTTATTGTTTATACTAACATTCTAGATCAACAGTATTTTATATTCATTTTGGGGTTGGTATTTTTTTCGGAAATAATATTTTTAGCTTGATAATTTAGACATAAAAATTTTTGATTCTTTTAATACCTTTTTCAGTGAATTCTTATTTTTTATATTTGCATCATATTATTTGATTTAAAATTAAAGAAAAACTAGCATTTTAGGGTCACTAAAAATTTGGGTTCAGCGTTAACTAAAAGAATAAAATAATATTTTTAGATCATGAAAAAAGCTAAGAACCATGTAAACAACCCTTTTTTAAAAACGAATATAATTTTAAGTGTACAAAACGTAATTTAACCTTTAACGATGAATCTAGTGCTATTTACATCATTACCATCTTATATTTTTATAATAATTTGTCGATAATATGAATTTTCTCTAATAAATAGATTACCATATAAGTGTATTATTTTTGTTCATTTCTTTTTATTATATTAAGAGTATATAAAATATTCCCAAGTAATTCAAATTGATTTAGTATCGATTTCTTTAATTTTGAAGAGTCTGCTATCGAATATATTATGAATAAAGATATAATTAAAGTAAAAAATACGAAGTGAATTAATTTCGGTATCTAATAAAAGAGTAAAGATGACACGAAAAAGAAATCTGGCCCTTAAAAGATCAACTAATCAACAAATATGTTTTGTCTAGAACGTTATTTGTAAAATGTTGCTGTATTGTATTTTTATATTCTAAAAAAACAAAAGTGGGTATTTATGTGCCGGTAGGTATTTCGTGTGTAGGTGCAGTAAAAGAACAAAAAGTATCAGAATAATATGTATGGAAAAAAAATATATCAATTTTAAAAGTAGATGCCACATAAAAAAATTTATCCAGAATTTATTGAGAGAAATACGAAGATAGCTTGATGAATATGATTTTTATCGTATAGTAGAGCAGAAAGAAGCGCAAGTTTTTTTATAGCAAATTTAAATAAAAAAGATGCTTAAAATCGAATAAATTTAGTTTAAATAATGTACAGATTGAATAGTATACACTAATAAGCAATCAAATATATAAAGAAGTTGGTTTTTCGGGTACAAGAATAAAAAAATAATAGGATAATACAAAATATCCAGAACTGGCATTCGTAAGGGAGAATTGAATATCTGATAAGGTTATAAAAATAGTAAAATCAGCTAAAAATAATCAAAAAAGATAATTTAGGATTTCTTCATTATTTAGTACGAAAAAATAAAATGGATTGCAAATTTATTTTTTTCTGTGCATAAAGATTGCTTATATCAGGTAACATCTAAAAGCATTAATAAAAAATTGTGTTTTGATTGCAATTTCATGGAACGAAATGTCTGGAAAAAAAATATTTATAAAATATAAATTAGAGATATATAATTTTTACCGCTTTCGGCTAATAAGAATATATTACAATTCAGTAAAAAATTAAAATTTTGATAATAGAAGCATTTTTATAAAATTTTTATGTATTTTAAGTTCTATTTGTTTTAATATCATTAATATAAATTTTCCAAAATTTAATTCCCCTTGCACCTTTTAAATATAGGCTAATTTATTGCTGCTTTGTGATCCATTAAAAAAATACTATTTTTAGCACAATTTCTGTTTAGTCTTGTTTTTTTGTTTTATTTTTAAACATTATTTTGGTGTATAAATATTAAAACTTTATTTATTTATGGATTAACTTTCTTTTTATTAATTTCATCTATCGAGACGTACTCAGCCTATTGGGAATATCGCACAACTCATTGATACATCTTTTTTGATCTTCACCAGATATATCCTCATCACAGCTCTTCTTCGCCAAATGAGATGAATTCAAGTATCTTGTAACGCTGAAATAATAAAAATAAAAATAAAACAATAATATTAATTTACAATAAAAACAATTAATTTATTAATATTAGGTTATAGATAATTATATTTCATATATTTTCTATGTCATTGATACCATAAAGATTTATGTTTCGATTGTTTTTTTATTATTATTCTTGGAGTAATCACATAATATGACATATTTAATTTATTAATTAAATTCTTAGATTATCTTTTGTGACTTTAAATAATTCTTTATAGGTACTTTGTTTTCCTTAATCATCTTTATATAATTATATTTGGCCTCGGTAGAAAAATTTCATTATGTATTTAAATTTTTGCAGAATATCATGAAAGTTATGTTATTTTTCAAAATAATCGTCTTACGTGACTAATACCACTTTTGATATTAATTGTACATTGTCTTATAATATTTTGTTTTCAGAAATTCGAGCTTCAGGCCAATTTCATTCACACAAACACATTTTTAATTTGATTTTTAGATTTAAAAATCATAGCTTATTGTGTTATATTTTATCAGATTATCTAATTATTTACGTTTAAAATGCGTATTAAGTTGTTTAATTTATACTATTCACTATAAATTTTATCCGGTGTTAATTTAATTGCGTTTATGCTGGTTAAATAAGTAAATAACTTCTGAAATATTATAAAATTTAATCAAATAAATTGTGTTCGTTTAATCACAACTTTGTCTATGGTTATGTTGAAGGTGTAAAATTTTTTCTGTTGACATAAATAACTTAAATTCACATGTTTATGAAACAAAACCCATTAATTTTATGTTTTCATTTCATTATATTGGTATAATGAAATGAAAATAGCAAGCACTGAGGACTTTAAATTATTTGGATGTGAAAACAATAAAAAAAATTGGCGTGAAAACAAAAATAACTAGTATAGAATAGAAAAAGAAAACTATCCATATAGTTAAACAAAAGAGATAATCACTATTTATCTGACTATTATCGAATAATTTTTTTATTTGGAAAAGCCCAGTCAACACACCATAAAAAAAATAGAAATGAAGGTAAAAAAATTTTAGAACTATTAATATATCGATCAAATGAAAAACGAAAAATATCAAATTTAAATAAAATGATTTGTTGGTTTTTAAATCTTTTTTTAAAAATTAAATATATTTGAGGGGTAAAATAAATTCAAATTATTATTTAAAAAAAAACTTATACTTAACGCATACATCAGAATAAATACCAATTACCTTCATTAACTTTTTAAATATTGCAATTTTCGAATTTATATGCTTTTATTTTCGTTTATTTAGACCAGGATATATCTCTTACTCTTGAAACAGCACAAATGATATAAATTATGGAATATGATTTATTTATTTTTACATGTCTAAATTTCACTTTATTTTAATCTAGATTTTATTTTAAATTTTTTTTTGGATAAAAATCTTAGCAATCATATAATTTTAATGTGTCCCATACCAACTTGAGAAATAGATATAACATGCCCTCGATGCTTGAGCAAAGAAGACAAATAAAGGATATTCTAGTGCGCTATTTAAAAGCTAAAATGACAAAGACCGAGCTTGCCAAAGAACTAAAAATATTTAACATTCCATTTCGATCTTTTAATGCATATGTTAAAGAAATACTCGAACATAATATTGAGAATGAAGTGGCAGAGTCATCCGTGTCTGTTAAATATAGCTGTCGAATCAGATCGATCTACAATTTGAGAAAATCAACCACACTTAAAACAATGAAATTCTTAAATGTTGAATTTTTACAATCAATAACAAATGAGCACCGAAAATCCAAAGCATCCTCTTCCTTGATTTATCAAGACTCGAAAATACCAAGTGTATTCAATGAAGCAAACAGACCACCATGCATGAATATTTTGCCCTATAAACAATGTGACATTTTAGATGTAAATGTTGTTTTGTACAGATTAAAAAAGATATGCTGGGAGCAAGGTATTGCGTTGAGAGTTGAAAATGGCGATGAAGGACATGATATCGCAAATCATATAGTTGAATTGTGCGTTTCATTTTCTAAGTCAATTGTGGACCTCTGTAATAAAAAAGATGATCTTTCAATCGATGAATCAAAAATGATCGAAATTATTTATAGAAAATTTCCAGTTATGAAGTTTATGAACATACGAATGGAAAAGTGAACATTAATAAATTAATATTTTCTGTTCGAAATTTTTTATAGAGATTTTAGAATTCCCTGATAAATTTAATTTATATTGCTATAAAATTATTTAAATAAATTTTGTTCTTGATGTTTATAAATTACCCATGGTTGTATTTATTAATGAAATTCATCGAAAATTAAATCTCTGCGTATTTATTTATCAATGAAGGAATAGAAAATCTTTAATTTTAAACAAGAGATCGTCTTTATCGACAGAAACGCAAAAATACGCTGAATGAATATTAGAGTAATTTTATACCGAATGAGGATAAACTTAATTATAGTAAAATAATAATAAATAAAGAAAAGACTGATCATAAAGACTAAAATAACCGAAAAAATAAACTTGCAATATGAAAAGAACACATAAACTGGAAAATGTAAAAGAGAAAAATTTAATTTTTAAGTATTAAAATTCTTTTGGGAAAAACCAAATAAAATGAATCTGGTAAGTTTAAAAGTAGGAGTATTCCTTAGACTTTCATATTTATAACGACTGAATTACGTTACTTTTATGAACATATAAAATCAAACTTTTAAGCTTCTATTACCAAGAGACGATTATAGCGGCATAAAAGCCTTAATCTGCAAAGTATTACTCATAGTGATATCCGCTGTTATATTTAAAATCATATTTTGTGTGCTCTTTTTAAAAGGATATAATCATAATTAATCAAATAACATCATTCCATATAACACAGAAAAACACGAAAAAGATACTTAAATTAGCATCAACAAACATGCGACCTAAAAACTCAGGAAAGGTAAAAACCTACTTAAATTAACACATATAGAAGCATTCTAGTTATTCATTTATAATAGGATAAGTTTTTCTTTGAAGAAATATTTTTCATGTTAACAGGTTGTATTGCTAAAAAAAAGACTTTATACTTAAAGTTAGATGAAGCTGTTGCATACAAATTTAAAAAATACTTAACTTTATATAATAACTACTTAAATATTTGTAGTAACGGTTGAGACAGGCCTGTTTACCCCGGCTACCTTTGGTTATATTGTTTAAAGGATTAGAATTACTCATAACCATTTATTTATTTCTTGAACTCTTAAGTACTTGTTGTGAAACGTTCGTAAAACATCTTATCAGTTATATAAAGTCTTCTTTATCATTGATTAATTGATAATCTATCAATTAACCCACCAATATATTATTACTATCCAACAGTAACTACTTGAGATAATGTAATAACTACTTAAAAATATGTAATAATCACTTAAGAATATGTAATATTCACTAAAAAAATATGTAATAATTACTTAAAAGCATGTATAAGAGGGTTATGAATACAAAGTTGGTTTTTTACCTTCATAAGAATCGCAAATCCATTACAAATTGATTTCTAAATATTAGTTATTAAGTTTTATTATTCACGTAAAGCTGTCAAATTTAACCTTTTAATTTAAGTTTGTTAATTTTAATCGGATTTCGCAAATACCCGAATTCATAACATCCGAATATATATTTTGGATAAAAAAATAAGAAACTGTAGGTTCGGGTGAATAAATACATTATCTACATGTAAAAAAATTAAAAAGGTGGTAATAATTAATGAAATCGTTTCATAGATATAAATTAAGTATATCTGACAATTTATGGGAGATGGTGGCAGCTTTCAACACATTTAATATATACATCAGATTGATTTCATGCTTAAAAGGAAAATCAACCATAATAATAAATAAAGGCTAATTTAAGCGCATAAAATCGGTTAAGGCAGTAAGAGATGTGTTGTATTCTTCTAATCACATTTAATAAGCTTACTTTTTTTTATTTTATTCATAAAGAGCTATAATAATGGATTATACATAAAAAGAACCCGTATCCCTTTAAGGTACATTTGATACGTACTCACATATATTTATGCGTCAAATTGTTTTTACACAGGGGTCTCAGTGATTCATATTTTTTTATCATTATTTTCTTAAACGGGAAATTCAGCATTATCAAAACCTTTTGCTTTAAAATTTTGGTTCAATCGTATTTTATTTATGCAAAATACACAATAAAACTCATTTATTTATATTAATATTCTTTATTATAAAACACAGAATATTTTCGAATTTTTTTGGGCAATAGCTCAAGATTAAGCAGAATGCACAATTTTAAAATCACACAAAATGTAACTATAAATTATGAAACTGGTGAATTTAGCAACATGATGCATTATTTTACCAATAAAAATAATATTAGCTAGTATTTTTTTAGATCAAAAACTAGCAAGCTTCGTGTTTACCTTGCCTCTAAAAAGACGAAAAAATGCTTAGAGACACAATTTGACAATTACTAACGTTATAATATATGCGAATAAAGCATTTTAACTATAGATAAACTAATTTTTAAAATGGGTAAATAATAATATGGGAAACAAGTGTCACTTTATGCCAATATTTTTATTATCAACTGTAATAAAAACAAGGATCGCCATTTAAAAACAATCTTGCCAGCTCAGAATTTTTCACTCTAGAACCAATATTAAACAGATAAATGTAATTTCAAAAGATTTAAGATTTATAAATAAATTAAACCCCGATTCCTACAGGATAATGCGAAATATTTTTGTGATTCGATAAAAATAGCCTATTATAAAGACGAGAATTACAAGCTTTTGGGGAATAAAAGGTATTTTTAGGCCATACACAAAGCAAATATTTTGTATTAATATTTGACCATTTGTTATTTGCAACAATAATACGGTCTTTAGATCTTACAAATGGTGTGAAAAACACAAATAAATTTAGTGTTGAACGATTATATTATTTTTAATATTGTTATTTTTCATGATTTATGGTTAATTTTATTTTTTATAAATTAGAAATAAGGGAACTAGTACTGAAATCATATTAAAACACAAAATGCCTTTTTGCAGCACATTAGTCAAGTATAGCTATTTTTATCACAAACTGTGAGACAAAATTGTTCGCATTTTTAGTAAAATTAAGAATAAACAGGGAAGAACATATTTTTATTATAGTATTGAGATTCGAGCACAAGAAATTTACCACAGGATCATCACTACTTCTATATAGTGTAAATGGCCAAAAGAAAGCGCAAAAAAATTGGATCAAGTAAAACTTAGATGTTAGTTCAATATTGCCTTATATTAAAAAATTGAAGAAAACAAAAATTAAGACACCACAAATAGATAAAATTCTCAAATATTACAAATATCTTCAATTTTTTCGTAGTTTTCACCCATGTAATATTTTTTATATTATACTTGATCTGTGACGATCAGTTATTAGAAATAAAACTCTATCCTTTTAGAGAAATACACGTTCAATTATATTGCAATAAAGTAAAATAACGTTGTATTAAATTAAATACTGTGAAAGATACTGCTGTTATAAACCTAATATTTTCCAAATTAGCACATTTATGTAGAACTTAAATAATATACATTTTACAAATAAATAAATGGGTTCTTATTTATTTACATGTAAAATAATTTAAAGATTAGAATAGCTTATAAAAATTGCAAGTATTGGATTGTTACTTATTTATGCTTGATGATTTTTAACTTATCAAATTATTTACATGATAGATAGTTTTAATTATGTTTATGATTTTATATTTCCTTGTCGAGCCCAACTTTTTTCATTCCTTATTACACATATTATCTAAGTATTGCACTTATTTAAATTTTATTTTTGATCTTTTTCTTTATGAGAGCTAATAGTTTATTATTTTTCTTTATTCCTAGTGTTTGTAATTGTATATCGCTTTTATTTAAAACACGTGTTCTACCAGACACTTATTATAGCATTGAGCCCATTCCTTGTCTCATTTTATATCATATAGATGATTTCTAAGGATAAATATTTTGGTTTTTTCTTATAGATCAATATCATCTTTTTTTATATTTATTGAAGCAAAAATTTGTTCTGCACATTTAAAAAAAACAGGTAAATATAAATTTTTATTCTTTGTTTTTTTTAATTTAACTTTTATATCTTTTTGAAGTAAAGATTTAGAGTGCTCATAGGTAAAAAACTTGTTATTATAAATTTTATACTTTGCTTTATGTATTTATGGCTTAATTTTCTTTTTATCAATTTTATCTATAGATGTGGTCAGCTTATTAGGAATATTGCACAACTCCTTAATGCATCTTTTGACACCTTACCCTGATCTATCCTCAATCACTGCTCTTCTCCTCTCAAATGTGATGTGTTCAAGTGTCTTGCGAAGTATAAAAGCTTGCATGTATGCTTCTACTTCGTCCGGGATTTTAACACCTTAACATATTTTTTACGGAATTTTGTAATCACTCCATCCCAAGTCATTACATATGGTATGATTCTTGTTTTTTATTTGTAAATATAACCAGGTTATTAATTCTATATGAACATATATTTTTGAAAAATATTAGTCGCACCATATATCATAAGATCTACTACACTTGTTTCTAATGACTCAATTTGCAGCCTCGAAAATTTAAATATAGGATACCGAGATAAACACTAAAAACGCAAATAAATAATATAATAATTAAAAAAGCATGTTAAAACCTTTTTTTTCAAACATATTTTTTCAGTGTATAAAAAAAATAGAAAATCAGCCAGAAAAAACTCTCTTGAACAGCCTTGCATTAAATCTTTGCAATTCTAAAATTAATATTGAATATATTTGTTTGATTTTTTTTTGTAAGCAAAAATTGAAAATCTTTTATTTATGTTATTTGATGCTTTGTTTTCTTTTAACTTTGTACAGATAACTACGAATTTATAATAAGATATAGATTTAAAAACATCATGCAATAGAAAATGGCAATAAAAACGAGATTAATTCTTTTTTTTAACATACCGATACGCTTTATTTCCTATCTCTCATTAGCGCGAATATTGATTAAATCGTATATCCCCTACCCCTCTGGTTATAAAACTGGTTTTAACATACAGAATAACACGGTTTTTATTTATAAATATAAAATAAATAATAATGGTTTTAGCCATGGTGGATTTTATTCCTGTTGATTCACACACAGCCCAATATTTTGTGATGTAGGAATGTCATATATATTTGTTTTGACATTTGAATTTTTTACTTGGCATATATGGAAAACGTAATGTTTTAATGAATGAAATATGGTTCAGTCCAAGCACCTTAGTATTATTTCACAGATGGGTAAATTATTTATTTAGAATGGATTTGGAAATAAAGCGAAAATTATTCTTTAAAACAAATTAATCACACATTTTCTGTTTATATTTTTTATAGCAAGATAATTAGCTGTATGATTGAAAAATATATAGTTTAGTAAAGTTTATCTGAATAAAAAAAAAAGATTACTTCCAAGATAATTTTGATTATTTAAGATATTTGGTAAAATATTGCAAATCTATATAACCATTTATTATATGATATTGCATGAATTTATATCTTTATAATTTAAATCTTCTGAAATTACTCTTTATTGTATAAAATCACAATGCATTTACTTCTTATTCAATGATATTATAGATCATAAAAAACGCTTCTATTAAATAAAATATTTAGATGTCGGTTTTCTAGTTAACCTAACAACAAATAATTATATTTATGAAATATTTATCATAGATTATTGCTTTAAACATATGCTTTGATAATATACGCAGGCTTAAGCGGTTTTTAAAAAGGTATATAATTTGATTTCAAAATACACATGCGAGCAAATTAATTGCAAAAATTCTGCTTTTGAAATTTATTGAGCTCTCTTAATCATAGTGATTTTATTTAACTTCGCTATATTCTAATTGTTTACAGTGTTTGATATCTAACACTCACATTAAATCATATAAAAATTTCCTTGTAATATTGAAATATTAAGCGTTTTATTTTAACATATATAGGATTTAGAAATACATTTAAAAATTGAATCTAGTTCTGTATATTATGATTCGCTCTATTCCTAACGTCTTTTATCAAATCCCATTTTGCGAAAAGTTGAAATACAGTGAGATGACGGTTGATAAATTTTAAAATTACTTTCACAGTAACAATTATCCTTTATCTTAATCTAAAAAAAGGTTTTTAAATGATTTAAAAACAATTTATCTATTTTTTAGGTGGTATTTTATAAGGTTCTTAATTATTAGACCCCATTCTAAAAATGTGATAAGAATATGTTAATAAAATTGACCATAGCGATAAAAACCGTATTTTATATCATATAAAATGCTTTTTTGTGCTACTTATGCAATAAATATTATCCAACTATAAAATATCTATTTCGCCCATATTTGTTCACTAAAAAAATAAATCATTGATCCGCCCGGTTTAAAAAATTTTGTGATATTAATCAATAAATATTATCAAAATTAAATTTTATTTCAATTTTTGTATTAAATCGATTTAGTTTTTAATTGTATGCTTTACCAATATAAAAATATAATACACAAACCTTTGTTTTTGCAGTATTACTATTAGGTTTTTTTAATTTTTTACAAAGAAAAAAAACCTTTCTCGTATGCTTGTCACGAATATAACAATACAGGTAGAATGGATCGTTCCCTATATTTTAAATATTGATAAAATTTCACATTAAATACGAAACACAATTACATTCCATACCCAAATCAAAATATGGCTAGTTTCAAAATAAAAAAAGGCGTTTTCTTTAGAAATTCGATTTAAATACTTTGATTGATATAAAATTTTATTTAAGTGTATTATGGTTTTCAAACTAAGAAAACTGGTAATCTTATTTTTTTGACAAAACTTGCAATTTAAATTCTTTTATAATAAAAAAATACTATTGCTCGGTAATATTCTAATATAAAAAGTCCATAAATATATTACTTGCAACATTCAAGAATAATGAAGATTTATATTCTTTAAAAAGAGACAATCATGACCATAATTTTTTTTCCTAAAGTTTTAATTCGACAATATAAACCTAAATTTATAAATAAATTTATAGGAATCCAGTATTTAATATATTTGCTTTTGTTTCTTATGTTTTTCCCCAAATAAAAGAAAAATTTCCTACTAAATGCTAATCGAAATATTTTAACTCCTCACCTATTTATTATTGAAATTTTAATTTGGATTTCTTTTTTTTATAGGATTATATTCAATATAATTTATAGCAAGGTTATAACATTCTCAAAAATGAATGATCAAAGTACGAGGATATTTTATAAATAAAACATATTCTAGAAATACATAGGTTATGATGAATATTATTTCTAGACTTATTGATATAAATATATCTTCATTTGGTTTATGTTTTTAAAAAATATGTTTAGTATATATGCACTATAAGTATCACCATATAGAATATATATTAATTTTCAAAATTAAGACATTTGAACTCATCTCATTATGAGAAAAAGAGCAGTCGATAAAGATAGATCAGGGAAAGGTTTCAAAATATGCATCAAGGAGTTGTGAAAAATTACCAATGGGCTAACTACGTCACAATAGATATAATTGACAAAAAGAAACTTAAAACATGCATAAAAAATCATGTTATTTGTCAAAAATATATTTTGTTAGAAGGCTGGCAGATTAAAACCGTTATATTAAGACAAGCTAAATCTTAACCTAGAGTGGGATTTGAATAAAACATGTATTAAAATAATTATATGATAATAGAATGTTTTTGAATTCAATTTCCATTTTCAAGAAGATTTTATTGCAAACTATTTGATCGATCCTTCCAAAATTCTTTTCTAAATTGTTGTTTGCGCAATAAAAGCAATAAAATAAAAATAATAAAAGGCTAATAAAATTTATCGTAGTCAAAATATTTTAGCAACGAATTTAACTTTTATGATTTAAAAGATATTTGAAAATCAATAAATACTTTAGTTTCTCGGTTCTAAATACATATCTAGCGTGTTTAAAATTTAGATATGCCCAGGCTACATTTTAAAAAATCATCTTGTCTTTATATGATAAAAAAAATACAAAACGTTATATCATAATAAATAAATTATATTATTGTAAAAACATCAAATGTTCTACTTTATTTTTAATATCTAATTCTATTTTCTGTCCTCTTTTGAGACTGTTTTTTTCACAACTTCCACTTCATTAGTAACGATTTCACCTTTGCTCATTAAACGTAAAGCTAAGAAGCCACTTCCAGCAAAAATTATGAGCAAACCTGTTTTAAATCCTTTGAATTGCTCGATGCTATAGTGTTCAAAGTCTTGAAAATAAATCCCGGCGGTAAGCACACTAAATAAAGACCATGAAATATGAAATACTGGCATC
This sequence comes from Rhyacophila brunnea, assembly GCF_057557595.1. Taxonomy (NCBI): domain Eukaryota; kingdom Metazoa; phylum Arthropoda; class Insecta; order Trichoptera; family Rhyacophilidae; genus Rhyacophila; species Rhyacophila brunnea. The sequence goes on along the minus strand of NW_028232813.1, from coordinate 315,853 downwards.
ACAAGTAGGGTGTCGTAGTGCCTTAAAGCTCTGTTTAACCAATATATTTGCAAAAATGTGCAGCATACAATCATGATAAAGAACATATATGTTACACCGTGAAAAAATTGATTATCATCACACATTGTCTAGTCGATCATTTCTCGAAAACTTTTGGCAAATAAAGTGGTTAATGATGCAATCAAACTTGATAATCCCACATAAAATAAAATCATGAAGTAAGACAAAAGAATTCTATTTTCTTCATAGTGGATTTCGTTTCTTTTGAGAAAACCAAATAAATCATCTGGGATGCCCCAATCCGAATTTGTCTCAATAAATTTTATGGTAACGAAAAGTTTCGTGATCAGAGCAAGCACAAAAGCAAACCATGACACTGTTTCTTTTCTCTGGTACATCTTGAGAAGTTCGCATAATGAAAAAACCTTGTGCGATCTTCCACTATTCATGAAGATGACAGAAGACCCCGTGAGAACAAATACAATGGAAGCAAAATCTTTCCATGTAAATATCTCTTGGTTTATTAATGGTGCAAAAATACTGTTGGCAATAAGACCGACTGCTCCAAGGAATGCGAGCAATGATTGGTTTCCAAAGATATACGAACTAAACCCAGATATCTTTCCTGCGACATATACGAGCACACCAACTGAAAAAAGTGAAGTTTCTATCCCGAAAAAAGTAACTTTAGGTTGTGAATATGATTTTTTTTGAAGGTTAATTCCAATATTAATCAAAAGATTTCCATTTATAGAAAGAAGAACACCAATAATCCACGAACCTCCATTTTTATTTTCACATTATATTCACCACTTTTATTCATCAAACAAATTTCTTTAGGATCACATCCATTTAAGACACTCGGTCTTGAAGAGATACAATCCTTTCCTTCTCGAACCGATCGGCAGCAGTACTTCGAATTGGCGTTAGTATCTGATTGTTGGTTCTCACATTCATTTTCTATTCGGCATTTTGCTGAACAAGCAAGTGGTCCGTAAAAAAAATAAGAAGCACAGTCTGTTGGTTTTGCACATCTTCGGCCTGGCTGTAGTAACTTTTGGCAAATGTTATCTACACAAAAAAGTGAGTGAATATCTGGACGGGATATTGACCAACAATCTTCGTCATTCACACATGATTGGGTGGTTTGTTGAAATGGTGCAATAAGAAGAAGTATTGTTAGAAATCACGTATTAAGGAATAGCATAGATAGATTTTAATTAATTTTGATATTCAAATTAATTTTTTTTGAAACAGTTTTACTTATATGGAAATAAATTTATTGAATTATTTTATTATATTCATTCGTATGATTGTGTACACAATATAAATAAATCTTTAAATTGTAAGTTTTGCCTTTCTAAGCCCATTTTAATGATTTTTTTCCTATGCCGATTTTTAATATATGCAATATTTTTAATATGTTCTAAATATTTAAGTTTGAATAGTTAGCTCAATTTCAAATCCAAAGAATGTACATTTCATGATATTGAAATACTGTAAATATTTTTATTTATTAAAAGCACATGGGCTGTCAAATCACATCTACATAAATTGGTTGTATATATAGTTATTTACATTGCACGTTCTAAAAGATTATGTTTAATAAAATAAGCCGTAATATTTTAAAGGACAATAAAAACATTTAAAGAGATTATTATCTTACAAAAAATGGTTTTCTCGTTTAATTACCAACTACTTCAAGAAATTTAAATGCTCAGTTGTCTATTTTTTTTATTAACTGTAAATAATGAGATTACGGATACTACTGTATCATGAGAATAATAATTTCTAGATGTTTTATATAAATTTTTATTTTAACACCGAAACAATTAATTATTTTATTTTAGATATTATGCCATGCACTTATAATTTATTTATACACCAAGAAAAATATATTATCCAATCATTATTATTAAATTATCAAAAAATTCAAATCTCTATAAATTATGTGATAATATATTTATTTTAGGGCTAAATTATTCTTTATAATTGTAGTTTTTGTTCCCAAGCACAACTTGCTTGGTCTCTCGTGCGCAAAGCATATTAATACTTTCGGCTATTTTCACCTCTCTATGGTCTTCTTCAATACCTATTCTCCGTTCAAGACTTATTAATTCGAGGGTTTCCTCAATCCCAAGGTTGTATTATACATCAATCTGATCGGTTACTTCGAGTTCTTTCAGATACTTGTTTTGAAGTTCTGTTGCCCCACCGTCCCAAGTTATAACATATAGAATAAGTATGTCTTAGACAGTGAAAATATAGACATATTTAAAACTATATATCTACATATAAATACAGAAAACACATAGTAATATACTTCATAAATGTGATGATACCATATCTGCTCACAAAATACCATAAGTTATATATAATACATGTAATATCAACTGAATCTATAAATCGACGAAAACCATATAATCAATGAAAACTAGAATTAAAAGTCTTGAAGTGTGAAAGTATATTGATTAAAACATAAAAATGATGATTTTTAAATGCGTTAAAATCAATATGTGATTTATAGCCATAAAGGTTTTTCCTAGAAGATTTTTCGTATTCAAAACAATATTAACCGCAGATATGATAAAATTTATTTTTGAGAATCGGGAAAACCTTTTTTTGTGTTAATGTCGTGATTATTTAATTGTTTCTTCATCTATTTTTTTTATTTCTTCTTAAGTTACCGTAAAATAATATTATATTTTAAGCAATTTAATTTGTAAACTTTATATTTTTTAATATTCAAATAATATCAGCATATTCATTTAATTGAATTTTTGATTTTCTTTTAGTTTATAGGTTAAAATTTTGCACGTCTTTAAAATATCGAATTAAACAATAATTCCAGTTACGATCTTTTTTGTTTAATGTAACTATAGGTGTTAATCAAAAATAATTTTTTAAATAGTCTTTGGTCATTGAGAACCAACTTGGAAATGATTACAGTAAATAAAGATTATGGCCACGTCACAAATTACAGATCTTTCGATGGTAGTAACCTTTAAATACAGTGTATATTATGGTATTATAGTATAATAATGAACTTTCTTCATTTTTACAGCTAAATTATATTTAAAGTATTAAAAAATAGTTGTTAACGATTTCATTGCCCGTCGTAGATAATATTTGTGCAATAACTATTTTATTATTAGACTATGCACGATAAATTTAAACTTTTCATGTGTGTTTTTTTATTTATGTATTTTAAATATGTTCAGTCTAAATTTAAGATTGTTACTCTAAACTGATTATATTTTTACTATTTGCAATAGTATAATCTTCTCAGTCCTAAAAATACATCTTCTCTTTATAAATTTTATATTTCAAGTGTTTTCTTAATCCCATTGTTTGTGTATGTGCTCAATTTAGTATTCACAACAACTTAATTTACGACTTATGCTATTAACCATTATTTCATTAATTTTTTTTAATTAATTATTAGAAGGGAAAAAAAATTATGGATCGAATATTATATGCAATAGTTTGTGATGATACAACAATATTAACTTATCTTATTTCTTAATAATATTAAAATAACTAATTTAGGTTCACAAAATCAGAATTTAAATTTTTTTAATACATTAGGCTAAAACAAATAATAAGACTTTTTATTTTAACATTTAAATTTAAATTTTATATTAGATTTTGACATAATCGACTATTTTTTTAAATATTGTTATATATTTTTATTTCGAGCAGTAGCTTCCATCCTTTTTTCATTTGTTTTATAACTTACTAATAAACTTTTATTTATTATTTTTGCAATGTTTACTGGAAGTCTAAATTAAAATGACACAAACTATTTACAATACAAACAATTAAATAATTAATTTCATAATATTAGACACTTTTTAGGGTTTATTGATCCAAATATTTTCTGTAATCCTTTCCCATAATCATCATTATTTTTATTAAATCTATAAAATCTTCCAGTCAATAAGCAAAATAAAATTTTAGATTATTAAAAAATTATATTATTTGAAAAAACATGGAAATAGACAAAATATTTAATGAATTTTATTTATACCATTCCCAAATCTTGCAGTTTTTATTATCCCGCAAATAATGGGGGATTTCGAGAAATTCCTTTATTCCCTCTAATGAGAAGGTGATTTTATCCTTCAAAATTTCACTAATTTTTAGGCCTTCACCCATATCATTATAGGCTTTAGTTTTTAAGTTAAAAAATAAAAGAACACTTTTGTCCTCAATAGTTTCTTCTAATTCAGAGAAATACCCTTCATCATCCATTTTATTTAATTTTTCTATTTGCTTTCTACTTTGGCATATCCTGCCGCCAAAGAGATTGCAAATTTCCTCAAAGTTTTGTGACTTTTCTACTTTTTTTCTTGAAACCATGCTAAATGGTTTATTCTGAACCTCTAAATGAGATTCAAATCTTTCAAGGTACACATTCTTTCTAATATTCATTTGCATATTGTTTATGCAAATATTTGTTTGTATTTAAATTAGAAACTTGTTTAATTAATTTTGTTTCATCATAGTTCATGGAGTATTTTATTATTCTAATACGATTTAAATATTTTCTAGAATAAAATAACTATAAAAAATAGTAAAATACACGTTTTGAGATAAATACAAACGCATCTATAATTTATCCTTTTCATATAATCAAATTTTCGATCATGAATTTGCCTATTTATTTATACTATAAACATATAATTTACGAGAATAAAACTGATTTATAGAAAGATAAGCTTGATTTTTGTACCATAATTTATTGTTTTATAACAAGATTTTGATTATATTTATCATTTCATTCGGATCAAATTTTTGTAATAAAAAATCTAACAAAGTATATTATTTAGCTGTAAGCACGAAACTAGTTTACTTTGCATTTAATGTTTAGTAATTTATAACAAATAATAGCATAAGGCAGATATAATATACGGTTAATGATATTCCAGTGAATTGGTCAAATATTAACATATAAAAAAGGTTTCGTGTAATTAATAAAACTTTTAAGATAAATCAATTAATAGTATTTTTTTATATTAGAAGCTATGATCTTGTTTTCATATGATTTACTTATCAAGTTATTTATCGATGGGTTAAGTTTCTTTTTATCGATTTTACCTATTTAGACGTGGTCAGCTCATTGAGAATATCGCACAACTACTTGATGAATCTTTTGACACCTTACCCTGATATATCTTCATCAATTGCTCTTCTTCTCTCAAATGAGATGAGTTCAAGTGTCTTGCGGTGTGAGAGCGTATATGTATGCTTTTACTTCGTCCAGGATTTCTACCACCTTAAAATATTTTTTATGATGTATTTTATTTATGAATTATTTCAGAAGCTGTGATTTTTTATGTTGTTTTCAAGCATATTTTTGATAATTTAGTATTGAAAATATTAACCATACAGTTAGACGTATACTCTTTTATTATATCTTTCCGTTGCCTCGTCTCGTTTTGCAGCCCACCAAAAAAATAAACTCTTGATTATTTAAATTTTTAACTTGTGTTAAGCATAAAAATCTACCTTACCGCAGCAGCAAGGTGCTCTTTGTTATATGTTATCGACAACCAGGATTGATACCATCTTAAAATCGGTAACGTGATTCGCAGTGTATCAGCTCAAGGGTTTTTTCTATTCTTTGTTTGATTTATGCCAATTCAGGTTAAAGACTTTGAGATTTTTAACTTACAATTAGGCATTATGCTATCAATTTATCCCATGTTTAGAAGAGCATATTTGATCATTTTTACTACATTTATTTATGGGTTAAATCAATTTTTAGCTATTGAAATTTGTTCGAGTTAGAATTTAGATTATACTATTAACAGAACTAACTTAATTACCTTTCCATCTAATCATCCTTAGAATCTTCCTCAATACATCTGGTCTTTTTAAGCCTTTTAATTCAACTGTTTTACTCAATACATCTTGTCCCTTCAAGTCTTATAATTTAACTGTTTTACTTAATACATTTTGTCCTTTTAAGTATTTTACTGAATTCATCTTGTCTTTTTAAGTTTTTTAATTCAAGTCTTAAACTAAATCCTATTGTTGAGTGTTGCTTTTCCTAACTTCTTGATATATGATTTATGGTGGGTAAATAAAACCTTTAATTTTATTAAAAATATTGGTTAAAAAATTATAAAGTAATTTTACACAAATAGCAAAAATTCATGTTTAAATTATCCGGTTAGTGTCTTTATTTACAAAACACCTTCATTTTCTATTCTATTCCTGATCAAATCTTTTAATTTGACCACATTTTTAGTTAGACAAGAAACGTAAATATCATTCATTGAACCAGATTTTGTTTGATCGAGTTTTGGAATACTATTTAAACATTCCTGGATCTCAAAAAGAACTTCATTGTTGCATAACTTTTTTCCACTAAGAATTTCTCCTAAATAATTGGATATATTTCTTAAATTCTTTTTATAAGAAATAAGACTTTCATTAATAATATTAACCTGATCTTTCATATATCCTTCTGTTGCATCCCGAATTTCTCTTAAAAGATGTTCAACACCAACCTCTTCTGCTTCCTCTGCTTCAATCCGAGACTCAATATTGTAAAGCATATTTTCTTCGTCAATGCCATAAACGCGTATAGGATATGAATTTGCTTTATTTCTGGACTTTACATTAACAACAAGCATCAAAGGGCTGATTTCTTCTTTAATGGAAATCTCATCATCGGCGTAAAGTTTCTTTTCAAGCTTTAAAGTGACTAGTCTTCTGAAACAATTCATTATCTCAATATCATTTACACTTTCTGCTCCGGTATGATACCATCCTACAATCTCTTCATGACTATTTATTTTTTTAACAAGACTGAACATAGTTTTTTGGTATGTCGTATCAAAAAACCATGTTGCCTTTTCTTCTTTATCGTTTTCATCGATCCTTGTTTCTTCTTCAAATGGAAGAGCATAACTGTTGGTTATATGTACCTCATTGTTAATTTCTTGTCCTAGAATCACACCGACTACTCTATCTGATGAGTTGTGGCCTAAATGGTCTATTATTGCGAGGAGAACTGTTGGATGCACAATTATTGCTTGTCTTTTTTCACGTGTCAACATCCGATTTAAAGGGGCCATAAATTTAAATGCCACTTATTTTGAAATTGTTTGGGTTTTTGATAGGTGTAGTTCTAAATATTTTAAACATCATTTTTAATATTTGGTATAAATTTTAATACAATCATAATTTATTTATATTTTTTCACACAGTGAATGATAATTTTCGTGATTTGACATATGTTTAAAAATTTTGCATGGTAGAACACAGGTTAATTGAACATATATCTTATCTTAAATCTAAAATTTTATAAATTCTCGTCATATGTATAGAAATCACAAATATTTAACAGTAATATGTTTCTTTGAGAATATTGGAACTTAATAATAAGCATTGCTATTTTTGAAATTTAGAATTTTCAATTAAGGAAAAATGAAATCTAATTTAGGAAAGAAAATGCATTCGATCAATAGATTTATTTTTATTAAATAAAAAAATATTTGTTTCTGATTCAAGTTTTTATATCATTATTGCTTTACATTATATCAAAATAATGATTATATTATATTAAATATTTTTATTGAGATTCTTGACATTTATCGATCAGTATAGTAAAATCTTTCAATTTTCAAGATATGTCCTTGAAATATTTATGTCCTATATTTATTGCAAAAATTGTTGGTTTAAAGCAAAGAAATTATTCAGAAGGCTTGAAATTTCAAACTAAGTCTATACACACATATACCTATAGCTTTAAGATGATTTTTTCTAATTTTTTTTATATAAAATACAAAGGTTAAAGGAATTTAATAATATCGATATATATGTGCATTTTAATTAACACGAAATATGGGACGAGTTTGAATCGTGTAAGAAGCACAAGCATTTCCGAACCTTAAGATAATAAAATATTGGGTTAATTTTCATGTTAAAGGTTTATATTTTTCCTTCTGAAAGCTTAATGTGATAAGTTTCCCATGTGTACTTTCTATTCATAGTTTTGGCATATTAAACCATCTTTTTATACTTTTCCTCGTTTCAAAGTTCTATCAATTTAAGGTTTCTCATCTGTCCTAAAGTTTGAATGTATGTGTCGATTTCGGAGCTTTGCAAATGGTAAAAATATATAAGTGTTAAATACAGACAAAAATATAATTTTAGAATCTATAAATGAAATAGAAAGAAAGATTCCCTTCCTAGCCATTTCGAAAAATTATCAAAATTTAGTTTATTACTAGACATTTCGATCCAATCGTCAAAGAATATCACTAAAATTTTACATACTATTAAACTTAAAATAAAAAATCTATTATTGCGCGAGATCACGTCCAAAAAAATATGATCAATATTTTTAAAATTATATTCCTGTGTACGAAATGATTCACCTGCAAAATAAGATTATAAAACTTTAAGAAAATTGAAATAAAAATTAATTATTATTAATCGTTAAGGCCATCTATAAAAGAATTTTACGACAACAAATTTGTGTTTTACCTTAAAATAATTTCTTTTAAAAAAACCTTTTAATATATTTAAGTTGTATGTACTTTTAATTTTAAAATTCATACATGAATTAAGATGTACATACAACACACAATTCAATGTTTGTAAAAAATTATATGCTGTGATATATTGCAGAGTATTCGATCTGTTTTGCGTTGAACTTAAAAAACGTTGAATATTAATGTGATTGCAAATAACAATAGAAAAAACATATAAATTCATAAGATATATAAAAATACAAAGAAAAAATAACACAAGTGGTGTATAAGAGATATCATTAAAAAGCTATGTTAGTATATATGGTCAAAGAAAACGCACACTTTATGATTGAAATATTATAATGATTGCGATCATCGAATATACCAAATTTGTATCCTAATTATTCATATTGACCTATTGGCACATATTTTTAATAGTGTTGGTAAAGAAATCATAACAATAAGAGTAATTTTTTATGAATTTGGCATCTTCGTGATGATTTTATGTAAACTAAAAATTTTGCTGCTTTCATCAATTTTTTTTGCATCATAAATTAATCTTTTCTAATTTCTTGCATCTTAATTATTGACTTAGCAGAGGATCTTTGTAATTGATATTATCTATGTAATGAGGAAATCAGCATAAGTTTTTAATTAATAAATCATCATAATGGCAAATTTTATAAATAATAGATCTTATGTATATGACATTTGGTTTTAAATATTATACGAAGATATTAAAGATTTCAGGATATTATTAACTAAATATTCCCAAACCTCGGAACTAGATTCCCCTCTAATTCTATGATGGATCAGTGCCGAATCATATAGAAGCTAAATATTCACAGGATGTCAACACGAATAATTCTTGCATATTTTATAAAGATATTATCTATGAGTTTATTTAAGATTTTAGGTTATTTTTATCTAAATATTTTCCGCCCTCGGTGCTATTTTTGCCTCTGATTTGATAATGAATCGTCGTTGATTCATTATAGTAGCTTAATATTTACAGAATTTCAGACACGAATTCCACTTATTTGGTCGAATAAAACATCCCGTATATTATATTTTTATCAATTCATAAATTTATTTATTAAAAACTATCCTTAAATTTTCAATAATATTACAGCCCCTTCTAAGATAAAAATGATTATGTATTAACTGTAGCTATAAAATTATGTTTTCGAAATATCAATTTCCGATTAATATTTAATAAAATGCGACATGCTGTAAATTATTTATCAGGGGATAAATTTTAAGTTCTTTTTACTCTAAAAAATATGTGTCCAAAAAAAGGTGAAAACAACCACTTTCCGATTATTATTTTAAAAATATAATATAAAGATCAAGATGTCGTATAGAAATTATCTATAGATTGCATCCATCGTACGTATTCATGCATTCATTCATAATGGTAGATGTATTTTTGATTATAGAATCACCTTGAATAATTTATATTATATTATGATAAATCATGCACTATATTTATGCTACATATATTAATTATAATTAATAATAGCTAGCTTTTTATATTAATATAACATATTTACTTAAATATCTACTCTATTTTCAAAGCCCCTATAATCTAAATAAAATAAGCAAGAGGTTTTTATTTCAAATTAATCAAAGTAATTATAGAATATAAAATGAAACTTATGATCTGCCCCTTTTTACAATTCCGGAATTTATATTTCTCCTTCTTTTCATAAAAAAAACATATTTTATATATATGCACTTTATTTTTAGCATTCCTGGACAATTCAATTACAAAAGCACTTCATTCATAAATAAAATTCGTAATATTGCTAGTTATAAATCTATTCATTTTATAAAAATCAAATAAAAATTTGGGTTTTTAATTTTCAAGATGTTGGAAATTTTTTTAAAACCTATTTGACCTTTATGGTGGTTTTTGCAATTTTTGTGGAAAATAATACTAAATTCATATATAAATTTATAAAATGTGTTGAATTTATTTATTAATTTTTTTAAAATATAAAAAAAACCTTATAAGGAATACGCCACAATATGTGTATAATACCGATAGCATTAATATCTTATTCTTGGTGAGTACTTTTCTATCTGATTTTTAAACTTCATTTGATATTGTTTAAAAAACACAAATATGCATAAATATCATTTTTTCATTTATTTATTTTGGATTTACATTTGTATCTTGGTAATCTAAAGAAAGAATTCTTTGGCTCTAAAAATTCTGATAACATTTTAAATGCTTGAAGTTGTAGTTTTTGGTATCTATATTGATAATCACACATGTCATCATACAAGTTTTAAAAATTTTAGCATTATTAGATACATACATACACAATGAATACAAATACTTTAAACAAAATTTAATTTCAAATAGCTTTTCTCGAACAACTAAAGATTTTTTTACAAAAAACTTGAATGCCCTAAAACTATTTTTAACAGATAGTTTCAAAATTATGAACCATAAGTTAGAATAATACAAAATTTTACGAAATAGTAAAAGAAAGTCTTATCTTTTACATTTTTGTGTAATACATTTAAACTAAAAAATCGGATATTTTATTCCGCTGTTAATATCTCTTTTGAAGAAAAAAATATATAAAAAATAACAAAGCAGAACATACAAAAATAGCACACTTTCTTTATGTGTCTATTTGAATTAAATAGAATCATGAAAATCTTTATTTTTTTGAAGGGAATAAACTTTAAGTTGAAAATTGGAAAAATGAAAATTTTAATAAAGGGAAATTTTTACAGTGTATGATAAAAGACAATTAAAAATTTAAAAAAGGAATTTTTCTTGATTCTGATATACATTGTCCGACATCAATTTTTAAATTCAAAATACCGATAACTATGATAAACATGTGTTGAGCCATTACAACCAAAAATGAACCGAATTGTATATCGATCTTGTTTTCTACTGGTAAAAACATGCTAAAACCCTTTTATTTGAGAATAAAATCATTATAAATATTGCACTTAAGAAGTTTTTTGAGATACTTATAATATATATTAAAAATTTTAAGTATAAAATATTGTGTACTTTCAAATAAATCAAAAATAAATAAATTTGCATATTCCACAAAGCAATACAAATGAAACCCTTTAAAACTTTTAGCTATTAATTCATAATTCAAAAGCATTAATTTTATGCAATTACTTTGTAAAATAAATAGTAGTTTAAATAAAAAAAATACCATTCACGAAGAGTGCAAAAAAATCATTATAAAAAGATGATATACAAAAGCAGAAATTCACACAAAAAAGACGCGTAAAATTATTGAAAGCAAATAAATCATGAAATTACCCTTTTAAATCGAATAATACGTAATTAAACAATAATTGTCTTTCGGTTTATAGAAATGAACATGTGCTTGTTAGATATCGTGCTCCCGAGTTATTAATAAAAAAAATTTAAACATGGTTTACAAAACAAAATAATAATCTAAGACTTGTATACCCCTGAGAGTATATTTTGTTGTGTAAACCATGTTTAAATTTTTTTGTAAAGATCTACTCATCCGGCGTAAATTAAAAATTCAATATCATTTTTAGCATATATCTGGATGTTTATAAAAATAAATAAAAGAATTAAAATCGATATAGTTTTTTCTTTCACTTAATCCATAACTGTTCAAGATACAATTATAGCTCTCCTATGAGCAAATAACTTTACAATCAAGTATTTTAATTTTATAGCACAACAGATATTTTGGTATTTACTGCATGTTTATGATGAAAATGAAATTATCATATTTTTAATAATTTTTTCAGTTTAATCGATTTAAATTTATATTTTACAAATCGTATGAAAAATTTATCTATTCTTAGCATATGCAGGTTTTGATATAAAATTTTATATGAAAAAATAAATTTTCAGAAAAATTTAATGTTAAATAGTAAAGGGCCTAATATAACTTCCCAATAAGACATGTAGATAATATATGTTCTTATGTATCAATTACCTTGAGTTTCTGATTCTAAACTGTGCCCATAAAAAAATTATTCGGCATTTTATAGGCTAAATATGTAAATCTTAAAAGAATATGAAAATATAATCGATATTATTCTTAGATCCATTTTATTTTATTCACAAATTAATCATTTAATAGTATTCTTAAGATTATTTTTTTTGTAAAATTTCTATAAGCCCTTAGATATTTATGGAAATAAACAGGTTCAGAATATATTTAAAAAATATTCGTAAAAACTTTTAATTTATGATTAGAAATTAAAATACAGATCCATAAATATTTACTTTAAACTAAGTTTTTTATATTCTTAAGATATATAATAAACTATATCGATCATCTTCTTTGAATGGTATTCAAATATAATTTTTCTAGAAATTTTATTATGTGTTACAATGTATATTACAAAAAAAATGTAATCTTTATATTGATGTAAGATATAAAAATAATCAACACTTGAAGGTAGTCTAAAATCGAAAAAAAATTGGCTTTAGTGTTCTGGGTTTATATAGATATGGTTTATTTTCAAACCTTATATAAATTTTTTTATAGAAAAATAAAATTATAATCTATTTATTGAAAGCTGGGATAGGGGAATATTTAATGTTTTTAGATTTTTTGAAGATTTATTAATGAGTGTTTTAATATATATATGTTCCTACTTAGATATTTAAGTTGATCATAATATTAAAAACAACAGAAAAGATTTTTTGGTGAAGTTTATGGCTTTTTCAGTTTTAAAAAAATAATAACGTTAAATTAAACCATTTATACTAGAAGTAAATACAGGCCCCATAAGAGATTATTATTTTTGAAAAAAATCAAATAATATATTCACATACTGGATTCTTATTTAAATCCTAGCTTATATTTATTCGATGCTTACAAAAAAAGACGGCAGAATAGCATTTTTTTCATTAGTAAAAGAATTCTTGATTATTTATTTTAGAAGACAAAAAAATTTTGATCCGAAAGCCTGTATAACTTTATTGATGTATTTTATCATAAAAATTGTGGATTTTTGTATTTATATGGATGTTTATTTTAAGTAAAATGTCGATAGGGGTCTAATCAAACCATATTTAATTCTCTATAGCAGTTAATAGGACGGGGAAAACCCCCAATAAAAGAACAAAATTATATAAAATAAAAAATTATATTATATTTATTTAAGGAAATAAACATTCATTATAAAGATCTTTATTGTTCGAGAGAAAAAAAACCATAAAAAATGTGTGCAAGATAATTACTTTCATACATAATATCTTGAGTTTCGCAAAAAAACTTGACCTTAAGCACAGAGCGATCCAAACCCCTGACTATACGCACCTGTTTCTCGGTTTATATAACAAAATGTGTTATCTTCGTAATAATGCGAATAATAAAAATTGATCTAAAAAGCAGTTTTTATTATTAGTGATACATTTGTCACAAAATGCGAGAACAAGTTTATTTTGTCAATATACTATAGCTTTAAATGTATTTTTGTAGCATTTATTTTATGATTTAGTTCCTATTTTATTTATAACTTGCACCGAATAACGATTCACAGGAAAAAATCTGTTGTTTTGTTGTATTTTCTCTTAATTTAACATAACAACATACATATGCACTATTAATTTTCGTATTAAACATTTTTATTCGATTAAAAAATTTTCTTGTGTTTATAAAATATTTAGATTTAAAAATTTTGAATGGTTTTTATGTAAATTTAAGAATTTAGTATATTATTCCTTTTTAAAACAAAAATTTGCGAAAACAGATCTTTGCATTATATCAATGTGAACCAAAAATATGACGCAATATAAACCCGCATTTGAATCTACATTAAACAAAACAAGTTAATTTCGATCTTTTCAAAGTTCACAGCATCTAGAATTATATATATTTACCTCTGATTAAACCGATAGTTGGTTTTAACCCATGTAGTATTTCTTTGAAATTAACAATAAAATGCTAGAAAATTATAATTTTTTTAAAATCCTGTTGATCTTCTCCTTGATTTTTTTAAGATCAAAATATATATTTACTTTTCGAATACATATTCATTATTTTATATTGATAATTAACAAGCCATTGATATCAATTTTGTAAATGCCATGGTACCTTTTAATTTAAAATATATTTTTATTATAAATATATGCACGAAATTTTTATACTATTAAAACACACAAAGAGCGCTTTAAAAAATAGAAGCTTTGCATAAAATTTTTATTCCTTGAACCATGTCATTATATTTGTAAGGCAAATTGAATATGTTTTTTTAGTTTACCATTAAAATTAGTTAGTTTTCATAACCCCACATAATATTCAGAGAAATATAAAAAATGATATGTACCATCTAAACTAGGAATAAAAACATAAAATATATATATGGTTACAGTATATGATATATAATTAAAGAAATTAATAGGATTGTTTTTATATTGTAAGAAGAAATAGAAACTAACCATTAAAAGCACAAATTATGATTCAAGTACGGGTAATTTCTTTTTAAAATTTAATCCAAGAATGGCCAAACACTATATATACAAATAATGGCATTAAGAAAATAATTTAGCTAAATATAATCCTTTTTTAACTTTATTGTACACTCTAAAATATAATTCTTTTTTATGCCTTCACTTGTATTATTTAAACAAAACATCATTTTACATGCTATTCATATCTTTATTATTCATTTTATTAACCAATTTTTCGAATGTGTTCCTATAGATTAATTTTTATTTATGTGTTAATTTGATATTTAACTTTTTATTTTGTTTAAGCAAAATATTAGATTGCACTATAGAGTATATTTAACTGATACTTCTTTCCAACCCATCATCTTTACAATTTTAATCGATGCATCTTTTTCTCACAACACTTTTAGTTCAAGTGTCTCCCTCAATCATATTGTTTGTGCGTATGATTCCGCTTCAGTTGATATTCCTAACACCCCAATATAAATACTTTCTAATAAAAAAAGGTTTTAGAATAAAATATTTATTTATAGGCTAAATTTTCAGACTTAAATTAAAATATCAGCAATTTAGCATTATTAAAAAAATACATATTTTAAACAGCTAAAATTTATGATGGTGGAAAAACGCATGCCCTTATTTTATATCAAATATTTGTAGAAGCTTTATTAGATATAAATTATTCGCCCGGTTTAAAACCACCTAGAGGGAAATAAAATAAATATAATATAATTTTAGTACCTATTTTTAATGCAAAATAAAATGCATACACTCATGTCTAGAAATATATTAAATTCTAAGGGTCAAATTCGGTTTGGAATTACAATTTTATAGTGCGGATTTTTTCAAAAAGGTTTTTAGTTAAATTATTTACCGATTCGAAATCTATTTAGTATTTATAACTTTAAAATGCTTTGTTGGTGTTCTTAAAAACCACCAGTGAGATAAATCATTCAGGTTATTTAACTCTTAATAATATATAAAACTGAAAATCATGTTTCTTAATCTTTATTGATACATTCAAATATATTTTAAAAAATAATAAATGATATTATGATCAGATTTCTTTTTTATTTCGACTTTTTTCTAGCATTTCAATAACATATGACATCGTTATAGATAATATACTTATCCATTGCATTAAATTCACAGAATGTTTATACCAAAATAAATTTATCAAAATACTCATTATTTTACGACTGATATTTATATTTGACAGCGCCTTAGGCCCATATTTTTCAGTCATACTATACATAACTATTTGACCTGCAACATGACACAAAGAAAAACACATGATATCAAATATAATTCTGGGATGTAATTTAATGAACATCGAAGCATTTATTAATTGTGTTGTAAACGGTGTACACAAAATAAGTAATAAGAAAATCGATGTTATAAAACCATTATAGAACAAAAAATGAAAAGAATGAACCTTGTGTGCCTCGTATATATTTTTCTGAACCGAACTTGTTGTTCCATCTATAAAAATATTCATAAGAAGAAGCAACAATCCAGTAAATGTATTTCTTTTCTTTATGTAAGTTTTGTCTTCGAATATCATGAAGCAAAGAACGCCGACCGTAGTCATAATGACAGAAACATACATCGACGATCGGACTTTTCTTTTAAACAGAATAAAATTCATGAAAATGAGAGGAATTAGCTTACACGACTTTCCAATTGCAAGAGTTGTATAATCAAAGTATTTTAGTGCTCTATAGGATATCTCGGTTGAAATTAGTCCAAGAAAGGATATTTGAATATATTTTGGAAGCGGATTTGGATGCCTTAACCGTAATGGTTTTCTTTTAAAAGTAGATGCTAAATAAATCACAATTGTTCCAACTATATTTTTAACAAAGTTCAGAAATACAAAATATTTAAAACACTTGCCATCATATTCTGTCTTTGTAATTTTTTCTTGGAAAATTCCATAGTTGAGAAAGCACACATATATTCCCAACGCTCTAGTCACAAACCCACGTTCGAATTTAAAAAATGTCTTCATGATGTTTGGGGGTAGAATTTCAACATTAAATCATAGATAGCTATCAGATTAAACGGAGCTGGAAATAATATCAACAATTGCTAGAAATTTAGTATTGATAATATTCTTATTAGGAGTATTTACATCATTTAGAACTTTGATCACTAGATAAAATGATATTTAAAATACACAAATAGATGACATCAATCGTTTTAAATATATCAATCATCATTTTAATTGGTTTTAATGATAAATATTTTAGATCAACAAATGTAGTTGTATGTGAAAAAAAAAAGATTGCAGTTGTAGCAAATAATATTAGGTCCAAATTATTAAAATGTTTCAAGTAATATCATTCTACAGATTTAATAAGGCTACAGATATGATATTCTTGTTTTTAAAGTAAAAGTATATATTTAGATTAAAATATGTCGACTTTTGCTACAATTATTGTTGATATTTTTTCTGACAGATAGAAAAGAACTGAAAGAATCAAAGATAAAGTATTACATATATGGCTTCTCTTTAATAAAGTCTTGAACTATGTAAATAAATATTTAGATTTTTTTTAATATTGCCGTATGCATTTTTATTTCTTTTCTGCGAGTAAACTTTAATGATGCAATTATAAAATTATCTTCAAATATATCCCAAATCTTTGATAGTCACACACAAAATCAAAGATTATTCTTTTTAAATTTATTTGTAGGTTAATTTGAATTTTAACCATCTAATATTGTTCAAGAAAAACTATAGAGTGCTCTTCAGAACAGATTTGGCTGAATATTTTCCCACCTCTTCATCTTTATAATCTTAATGAATATACCTTCTTCTTTCCAGACTTTTTAGTTCAAGTGTCTTTCTTACTTCTTTTGTTTGTGTGTATGCTTCTGCTTCAGTTGGGATTACTGAATCCTTAATTTCAACTTATTTTTTAACCACATCATCCCAAGTTATGAAGGATTAAGAAAAAACCCAAAATATTTATCTAAATTAGAACAAAATATAATATTAAATATTTTAGAATAGTTATCAGAAACTAAATTTATTAATTTTTGACAATTTTTTTTCAAATTTCGATAGCATTGGTTCTTTCTAACAAAAGAAAATATTTATAAAATTTTTCATTGATTTACACATTAAATTTTGTTTGTTCAAATTCATATAAAATACTTGTTTTTCTAGTTTCAGATTATATTTTGAATATTAGCGTATAAAAAACATGAAAATATGATACTCCTTGTGACATATATTGTCGCGATAAAACTTATCGATGTTGAAGCACATATGCATAATAAAATGAACGAATTCCGTGTAGAAAATGATAAACCACCTTTAAAAAGACTAAAATCACTCGATAACGCGGCACAAGTTCTCGCAGATAAAATGTGTACTTTAAATAAATTAAGCACAGAAAGACTGGACAATGGCATAGACATTCCGAATCTAAAAGATAGAATTATTAATGCAAACTACGGTCTTTTGGGAAATTATGGTCAAAACATAGGAAAAGGCATTTTTGATGAAATTATATCTGTTGCAAAATCATGGAAAAATAAGGAAAAATATAGGCAAAATGTACTTGCCGATTTTGCTCACACTGGTATAGCTTCGTGTATTTCACATACTAACGAAAGATATTGGGTCCAGGTATTTGCTAGTAAAGAGTCCCCATTGATTGGAAAAAGAAACGAACATTTGGTTGGTGGGTGGTTATTTGTAAAACATAGAAAATAATAATTTGCTTATTATAATCTATCAAGAAAGACGCAAGTAAGATTATCTTACAAATTTCTATTCACAATTTTAATATTGAAAATATTTAGAGCTCAAAATTCCAATAAAATAATTTTCCTTATTAAATTTACTTTTTAATTTATTTAAGCGTAACTTAATACGAGAAAATTATATTTCTCTAGAGAGAATTATACAATTGTTTATGTTTGCGTATAGAGATTTAAAAAAGAACTATAAAAATATATTTATTGCAAAAAGTAATAACTATGCATCCGTCAAAATATAACAGGGCCACTTTTCTTTATATTATCATAATAGTGACAATTATATACCAGATAAAAACAATGTGGAAAATATTCTTATTATTATCATCATAATAGCACCAATTAAATTTCAAATTATTTTATAATCTATAATTTTCACCCTTTTTTCGCGCAAAAAAACATAATTTAAAATGACTTCTTCTAGTCACAAATAAATTTATATATAAGTGCATCTAAAAACTTCTTTCAAAAAATTTGATAATGGATCTCGGAATTTAGGCCATCTATTTATTTGTATTACAATTCGATCGAATTTTATTTACATATTTCCAAGTTTTTTTTTGTTTTTAAATTATTTAAGCACAAGTAACAGTATTTTGCTTTTTTTTAAATTTAAAACATTTTTTAAGATAAAAAATAGAATACTTTATTATCTAAACCATTTATATTAACTAACAAATAAAAACCGTTATTTTTATTCGTTTTAATATACTTATAAAAATAAATATAATCTCTGATAATGTTATTGGTTTTTGCATATTAATGTATAGTCAATCTTACCAACTGCTCTCAATTTTTCACGACCACTTAGGTTTATAAATTATCATATATAATTATAAATGAGAGGTTAAAATTAGTGATTATTTAATCCATTTATACAAAATATAAAAATAAAGTTGTACTATATATTTATAATTCAATATTTGCATTTCAGCGCCGAAAGTTCTTCACTATTAGTCGATAAAAACATTGATGATTTATTAAGCCTAAATCCCTTCCTAAAAACCATAATTGGTTAAAAAATTATAAACATCACATTTCATGAATTTAGAATTCTAAAATAAATGCACATTAAAAATTTTTTAATATGTAATTCGAGAGATAGTTGTGGTGGGCGATCCGTGCCCCTAAAATTGCAACAACGGGATCTGAACATACATGTATTAACTCAAATAACAAAACATATCTTCAAAAAAATATTTTAATATGTTTAATTTTCAAACCAATTTTTTTGTGATGATTATGAAAGTTCTTAAGCTTATTTAGCATTGGGTTGAATTGGTTTTCGGCCCCTAAAATTCAGTTTAATAACACTTTATTTATATATCTTATACTTTTAGGACTTATTATTTCAAGTGTTTGCCTCAATTCTATTGTTTTAAGTGTTCTTCAGATTCTGTGGTTTTATTATTTACCCCTTAAACTCGACTTATGGTATTTTTTGTGCAGACCATCATATGTTATGGCGTATGGTAATATTCATATCCAAAAATATTAAATTATAATATAAATTCAAATTAAAACTGGAAAATTCTTAGACGAATATAAGTGTTTATAAATAAAATGGGCTGAAAAATAAAAAAATTACAATTAATATAATACATAATTTACTAAACAGTGTAATAATCTAAAAACAGTACCATAAATCGATACCAAAAGGTGATAATTGAACTTATAAAAATGAATCAGTCCTAGTGAAAATCAATATGAATTTTTGATAATAATTCTACCTAATTATAACATATATAAAATACGGATATATCATAATATCAAAATACAAAATAGAAGTTAATGTTGTTTAAAACACTTAAAATATTAACAAGCGTTCTTCATCTTAAGTAAAATTACTAATTAGAAAAAAAAGATAATGCAGATCAAAATAAATTTCTTTTGAAGACAAATATATAAATTTAAATTTGCTAGAAACTAAACGCATCTTTTTTTTAGAACAATGAAATTTTTATGTTTATTTTTTTGTCAATTTTAAAAATATCTGTAATATATAAACATTAAATTTCCATAGTCTTCTTCTGCATTCATTGGCCTATAAATTATTGATAGAATTTTTAAGATATAAAGAAAGTTGAATAATTAGGGAATTGATCAATAATATAAAAAAACCTTTTTCAATACTTAATCCTTTTAGTTTTTTTGAGCTAAACATATCGAAAATAGTTGGCCACAAATTAATACTGTTTCGAAAGATCATACAAAATAGTGGTTTAGCACACTCATTTGAATAAAATGTGGAAGTTATACCTTTAATGATTCTTTATTATTAACGAATTCTTCTCATACAATAACTTTAATAGAATTAAATATTAATATTTAGCTTTTGAACCACTGAATTATAGTCCATACTGTCAAAATAAGTCTGTATAACTGAATTTTCTCTTACTGTTAAAATTTTAGAAAAAATACAATAATTTACATGATTATTTATTCATTGTATGCAAAATATTTTTTTTTAATATCAACATTTCCAGCGTCACCGACCATATAAAACTAAAAATTTCAAAGAATAGATGTAAATGAGATTTTAAGTTGCTGAATGGTTAACTAAATTGGATGGCTAATGGGACTCTAGTATGTCGATTAATTAATTACCCTATTACAAAATAGATGAAAAGACGCGAACCACTAAATACTTAAACTACGTAAATTTTATAGTGATGGAGTAGAGATCAAAAAAGAAAAAGTTCTGTCAAATTTTTTTAGAAAATCTTCGAACACTACTCTGTAAGAAAAAATTAAGATAGAGGTGGATGTGATGATGAAAAGTGGTGCTAATATTAAAATCAAAAGCTTTAAATGGGTCAAATTTAAAATCCACGAAAAATTAGATTCATTTAAGACTCTATTATCCGATATAATAAATAAAAGATTTGGGCAATTCGGAAAACAATTTGTTGTGTGAAAATAAATATCCGAAGAGAAGTAAGAAGAATTTTCTAGGGTCAAAAAAATATAATCGATGATCTAAATATGATTTTAGAAGCCGATGAAATTTATGCTTCTTAAATGTGATCGAGGGCACAGAGTAGATGGCGTGTAAGTTTCAGGTATGGTGGATATAAATGAAAGAAGAAAATGATAATTTTTACAGTTAGAAATCGAAATAAGGAAATTTTAAAATTTATCTTCTAAACCATCATATTCAGGTATTAACAATATACACGGATACGTGGAGAGGCTATACCGATTTCTTTGCATCTGGTTTCATATATGAAATAGTGAATCATAGTGTTAATTTTGTGATTCATGTAAAATAATTACACACTAACACTATTGAAAGCAATTGGTGCTGTTTAAAATCATTGAAGCCAAAAAGAAAACGAGCACGCAAAACTATTGGATTCTATTTAATTTTGACGATGATTTCTAAAAATATTGAAAAGTTAAACTATATGATTTTTTATTAAAAATCCAAATCTGAATAAATTTTATTTAAATTTTTTTTTTGTTTTTTAACTGTATTGACCGTTCAAGAACTTAGTCACAAATAAAGAATAAAAGTTTAATTTAAAGACTGGGTTTTAATACGTTACAGCTGATTATCACGATCAAATTTTATTTTTATAAAACGGATGATTTTTTTGATTTTAATATATTATTGTGTCCGAATTCTTATTTATAAAGAAGGCAAAAAGATGTTTTATATAAATTTATAATATGTTTATTCGCTTATAAATGAAAAGTCTTAAATGCATGATAAAAATCATTAATTGCTCTATAAAATCATTTATTTTTCATTTATGATTACTTTTTCACCTATACTTTCACGGAATCCTAGGTGGTCCTGTCGATGTTTTAAAGATAATCTTCAATTTGTTAGCCACTTGATTCCCTGTATCCGCATATGATGTAAAGGCCTCAAAAACTTGAAAATACATAGATCATGATAAAATATAAGCATCTATATTTTTCTATTTTTATACGCCTTTATATGAATTAAATCGATGATAAATCTCACAGTTCACCTCCATTCAGAAGTGTGAACAGACTTTGTTTTCGACTTATAAGGCTGTGATTGAGACAAATTTTTAATCTGCAATAAAATTTCTTGTTAAACCCTAAAGACTTTATTGAAAAAAATTTCTAGTGTTCTTAAAACCCATTCATAACATAATGATTACTTCCTATAGAATAATAATAATCTGTGTATTATGTAAGGTACTAATATGGTGATCTTTATCGTTTTTATGTATGAAAAACACATCCGAAAAAATAAATAACGTTGCATATTTATGATCATTTTCTTTGGATATCCTTTAAGAATGCCATTCTACTTTACTTCAGTCAAAATTATAAATATATTTTTATTTAGACTTGATCGATGCGACCAAAACTTTTTTTTGGGGAATTTATTGTTAATATGTTGGTAATTTATGTTTGTAAATTACTTCCAAGCCATGTTAGATTAGTTATCGTAATGTGGTTTTTTTCGTGTGTTCTAAACTAGTTATTATCATTAAATTGACTGCTCAAACAAGTAATCAACCCAGTAATCTGAATATTGCACCACGTCTTTTATGCCTTTTTCATATTATTACACTAAAATTTACCCAACAGTAAGAAATTTATTTGGAGTGGTATTCTTCAGCATGAATTTTATCATAAAATTATATTTTTTGGAGGCTTTTACAAATAATGCCTACAAAAAAAATATTACGTTAATTTCAAACTACTATCTAGAAATGTCATGTCAATTGATTTACAAAAGTTTGTATCTGAAATATTTTCTTTTTTATATAAAACAAAATTTGTCAACAAAGAACAGACAGAAATTACTTTTAATTAATTTAAAAACAATAAATATAAATCAAACAGAAAATGAACAAATCATAATGCCTCTTCAAATTAAAAATTTTCGATAGGTAAAAATCAAAACGGATAAATTTAATATGTATAAATTTTCAAGAATAAAAATTCGAAATGTTGCTTATATTTTTCATTTATAAAATATTTTCGGCAGAAGAAAATAATTTAATAGAAGCTATTAATACATTAAGAAAAGAAAAAGGTCATTATGCATTTGAACATGTCCTGAAATTAGATGATTTAGGTGAGATGCTTGCTAAAGACGCATCTAAAGCAGAAAAAAAATCGACGAAAGAAGAAGGAGAAGATAGGCAAAGTGACTTTAATGATAAAATGGATAAATACGTAAAGAAATTGGAGCTTAAACAACTAGACATGAGAGAATATACGCTTCCAACCGCTTCGTATAGTTATGTTGAGGCATTTGATGGCCTAAAAGGTGATGCATCGGATTCAACTCCTATATTGCAGGATGATTTTAAATTCATTGGTGTAGGCACAAAACGAAGTAAGGTCGATAAAAAAAACAAAAGATTTTGGACAGTTATTTTGGCAAACATGGCTGTCGATGATCCAGAAAAAAATGATGATAAATCTAGTGAAAACTCAGAATCAGAATAAAATATTAAGAAATATACACCGACAAACTTATTTAATTTGCTAATTTTCGGATAGTAAACTTTAGATTAGTTATTAAAATAAAAAAAATGTTTTTTTATCGTAAATATGATCCATGGTATATCGCT
The DNA here is from genome assembly GCF_057557595.1 of Rhyacophila brunnea. Lineage (NCBI taxonomy): Eukaryota > Metazoa > Arthropoda > Insecta > Trichoptera > Rhyacophilidae > Rhyacophila > Rhyacophila brunnea. The sequence goes on along the minus strand of NW_028232813.1, from coordinate 291,596 downwards.
AGATTTCTAGCAAATGAAGGATGCATACTAATTTTAAATTGAATTATAAAAAAAATAGGTTATAATTCATAGATATGCTGTTGTTAATTTTTTAAGGAGATTTGAAAGATTAAATTAATTCGAATATATTAAAAATTATGGTCTGTAACAATATTGAGGCAAATATTCAAACAAGAGGCTTGGGAAAACTTTTAAACCAATAGGTCTTGAAAAGAGGGGAAGTATCGAAGAAGAGTGAGAAGAAAAATAGCACAGAATACAGTTAAAATTTTCCCGCAAGAAATCAATCATGTTATGCTTGAAGAGAAAATCTAAAATAAAAATACCAAAATCAGCCCATAAATAAAGAGATAAAGAAATGTAATAATAGTTAAGGGATATATAGTTGGTAAAATAAACAATATAATCTGGCGTTTGATCTTCATTTTACAGTATTTCAAAAATATATGATACACGGAATTATAATTTCACCTTTATTCAACTTTTTTTACGCTAGTAGGTTCATTGTTTAATTCCATGAAAACTGTATAGTATTAAGTCAAATAAATCTCACCATTAATATTTTAAACATATTGGTTCAATTAGAAAAGTATTTAAAACCCACCCGACAATTCTACTTGATCTTTAAAGCTCAACATTGTTTTATGGTGTTAACCACAACCTTCGATGCCGAGACAAAAATTTCGCTGGCTTTTTTATGAACAAAGACAATTTTGAGGTTTTGAAAATTTAATTTAGTAGTTCGCAAATTCGAAATGTATCATTTATAACCCATTTATGAATGATTTTATTTTTTTTTAATAATAAGCCTTTTTTTTAATTTATTCGAATAAAATAATTATTTTATTTTTCCAGCATATTCAAAGAAAATAATTTGCAAAAAATTAAAAATTAAATATTAGAGCATTTTTAATGTAATTTTTTATAGTTTTTTTGCATATTTTAGACTCTATATAGGAATAGACACACAGATAAATATTAGCGTTTTGATTGTTTTACTTAAAAGTGTACATCAACTGACAAGCATATAAATATTATTGTTTTAAAGTGGTTTACCTTATTATGAGATAATGGTATGAAGTTACAAAAGTAATAATTCTAAGAATTTAAATTATTAGATTATTATCATTTACAATCTAATATTATTTTAAATAATATTTACCATATAAATAATGTAATTTATGATATTAACACAAGTTGTTTTATATTAAATATTTTTTAGAGTCAATTTAAGATCATAAAAGGTTAAAATACATTTCACTCGACCTTAATATGATAGATTCATTTGTTTTTTTCTCAAGGTGGAAAAATTAAAAAGAAACCCATTTTTTGCAATATATCTATTAAACCGTGTTGCCGCAAAATTTTCAAAAAAAAGAATGACAATTAAAAATTAGTATCGCTTCAAAAAATATTTGTTTGGTATCAACGAGGTCAGTATATAATAAAATTTTTATTGCATCATATCAAATTAAAAAAAAATAAGTTTTTTAGCCAATAATCAATTTTTTGAACCTAAAATTATCTTTAAATGTAGAATAGGGATGAATTAAAATTAAATTGGATAAATTAGAGGTAATTAAAAAATATTTATTGTTTGAAAAGATTAAGAAGAATTATGTGCATATTTATCATGAAATTAATATTCATACATTTATAGATTATCTCCAAATTAATAATAAAATAAATAAACTCACTGATTTATATTATATATTTTATCTTATGAGACCTCAGTGATTTTTTAAAAAGAGTTCTAATACATTAAAAAGTAATACTGTATATTTCAATTAAAGTTTAAAGGGTGTGGGCAAAAATTTACTGTATTTAAGATGGGTAAGATGAAGCATTAGTTTTCCATAGTTAACTCGGATGCAGTGTTTTTTAAAGGATTATATATGCAAAAATGAAATAGAAATGTAATATTAAATCCTTTTCTTTTTCACAAAATAATAAGCCAGCTATTTTGTAATTATTTACAAATTTTGAATATATACAAAGCCTTCCCCCATATTTAAATTATTATTAAGGATATGGAAAATAAATTACAAAATTTTAAAAAATAGTATTTTCGAGATCTTAAGAGAGCATTTTAAAGGAATATGAATTCAAATTAATAAATTTAAAGCTGAAAAATATTTATATTAAATTAAAATACAAAATAATTTACTTACACCGTATGAATAAAAAATTTTTAAAGATAATTACAAGAAACACCAATGCGATATTATTTGCATAGGAAAATTAAAAAATGATAATAAACAAATTTCTGAGTGTGAATTAATTTATCAAAATGTTCTAATGCTATAAATTTTTATATGGTATAGCCATAACTGAACCACGTATTTTTAAGAATAAAATGATTTAAATAATAATAAGTACTTATATTTTTTTATGGTTTATCCATGGGCTGTATATACATCATGATTTTATATTTATTTTTCAATAATATTAAATCAGTAATATGTGATCACATGTATACGTACTTTCGGGTATATCTTCTTTCATTGCATCCTATTTTTAAAAATTACCTAAGAAAAAAACACGTTTTATTCAATTAAATAATATAGAAAATTTTTATCCTGTGATACAGCCATTTGGGCTTTATTTTTTAAAAACAATATAAGTTAAAAGAGGAACAAACTAGTTTTAGCATACGATCGTGTAAAAATCAAGAGATAAAAAAAAATATGAATTCATATTACCCATTTTCACGCAATAGATTATAATAAAAAACATATATAATATATAAAAATTTCGATAACGAGATTTAGAAAAATAGATCAGGATTAATACACCCCCCTTAGATTGCACCGTTCAAAGAAATATTATCTTAGAGTTCCATGGAGTTTACTTCAACGAAATTTAAATTTATTAAAATGTGTATAAATGTTGGGTGGGCCATATTTAAATTACTGCGCCGAATTCCAATCGCATATATACATATGTTTTGACCTACAAAATAGTACAATTATTAAATATTCACGTAATTTTATTTTTATTTTTGAACAATTATAAGGTGGTAAAAATCAAATTAATTCATATAAAATAGATATTTTAATTCATTTTTCTGGGTAGATGATCGACTAATATTCTAATTTTTATGGTTTAGGAGGTTAACTTAATTTTATTTATGAGTTAATTTGGTTATTGTAATTTTCTATTCGAGCATAAAGTGATTGATTTCCCGTGAACACACCATATTCAAACTATTGGATATATACTCTCCCCTTACATCTTCCTCGATATCTCTCCTCTTTTCAAAACCTATTGGCTCTAATGTTTGCCTCAATCCTATAGTTTAAATGTATGCCTCGATTCGGTTGGTTACCTCATGTTCTTTCTGGTATTTTTTATGATATTGTGTTACCTGTCCATCACATGTTATGCCATATGGTACAATGTTGTCAAAATATGTTAAAAAATATATTTCAATATAATTAATGTTCACCTACCTTTGCAGGTAAATTATTTAATTTTTAAAAAATTCTATCATCATTCGGAAAAAGAGGCATGTAATGAATGCCAAAATTATTTGATTTGAATTTTAAAATCGAATATTATGGCATCTAGATGTTTTATAATAAATCAATAGCTTAATCCACATAAGTATACATTAACAATCTAGTCTAAGTCAAAATTAGTAATATATAATCATTTACAGGAATAGTTCATTAATTTCAATATTATTGTTCGTATCACAAATGAAAATCAAGAAGACAAAGACTTTATTTTGTGATACAAAAAATCAGATATATATTTTATGGAGGTTTTTGATGCTTATTTGTAAAATGTGTTTGATTCTGTATTGTTGATGCTAATTTATAGATTTTATTATGGTTAATCTTCTTTCGTCTATGATATTTAAAAATAAAATTTCCAACTGTTCTGGTTTCTTAGAGTGTTAAATAATTTAATGTATATTCTATAATATTTTATATTTGCCAGATAGCCGACTTTAAATTTATTTTATTATGTCATTATAACCATTGAAATATTGAAAGAGTATTTTGGCTTTTTTCAGCCCCTATGGCTCAGTTCGGTTAGAGCGTGGTACTTATAATCTGAGCTCCAGTTATACTCAAGTAAGATATGCTAAGGTCGTGGGTTCAACTCCCACTAGGGGCATTATTTTAAAATAAATAAATTATTTCGTTTAATCACGGAAAAACTTGAAATAAACTGAATTGTACCAAACTTTGATATTTCTTTTAATATTTTAGAAAAAAAGATAAAATAATCGTTCCGTCAAATATGAGTTCTGTAAAATTTTTTCTTCTGATATGGTTGAACCGTTTCTGTAATCCTGGAAAAGAATTTTTTTGTGGAGCATTGATGTGAATGAATATTGTATCTAAAAATACATATAAAAAATTTATCGGCTCTACAAATCTTAATTTTATCATTAAAATTGCAATTTTGTGATTGAAATTCCAATCGAATTTACTTTATTTATTTATGTTTTACTTCCATTACTTTTTAGGAAGTTCGCTTTATATACATAGGAACTATTGCTTAACTGCTGCGTCTCTCTGTGGGACTCCTCCAGCACTTCTTTTCACCCGTAATCACCATGGATTGGGTCCTTTCTCATAGACGGTATTCATTTTGAGGAGGGAATGAGATTCTGTCTACTGTTCATCGCTACAAGTTACAAGCTACAACCACACTCTACACTTACCTATATCCTCGCTGAACGGTGTGGGATTTTTTTCAATACTGGAGGCACAGTTCAACGGCTTACACGGCAACCTCCTATTTCTCATGGCTTGTCAATGCTTTAAGGTTTATCTTTTATTGTTAACTGGCCACCCCCTTGGGTATTTTTATTTAGAGTAAATTCGTTTCGGAAATTAGTGGGGTGGGTGGAAATGGAACCCGCGACCCTTTGACTAGGGATCAGACTTGTAAACCACTTAACCATACCACCCTTGTGATTGAAACATTTGATTTTTATTTAAGGGCTATATTTATAGTCGTAATTTTAGTTTTTGTTCTCAGGCACAGCTTGCTTGATTCTCTGTACACACAGCGTATTTATACTTTCGGCTATCTTCTCCTCTCCAAAGTCTTCTTCAATACCCCTCCTTCTTTCGAGACCTATTAATTCAAGGGTTTTTCTCAATCCCAATGTTTGAATATATGCCTCAACCTGGTTGGTGACATCTAGTTCCTTCAGGTACCTTCTATGACTTGTGATTGAAAAATTAATATTTAATATTAATTAATACGATGGTATAAAATATAGTGTTTTGGGCCAATACATTTTTTTACTTAAAAAAGAAATTCAAAAATCTCTAAATTTAATAAAATAATTATAACGTAACTTGAAGCCAGTAATAATTTTACCGCAGAACTCATTTGAATTCATGACTCTTAATAAATATTTTTATATTATTTCCATTGAGAGCCACAATATAAATATAGTTGAATTTATATAAAAGCCAAATCTTTTTAATGAATTGTAAATGATATGCTGAAAATATATATTAGAGAATAAAAAGTGTATTGTGCAAATAAGGCATCGCTTAATTATTAAATCGAGTGCAAGAATGTATTTTTCAAAAGTACAAATAAATTAAACCATGGCATTCACAAAATTCGGTATTTTATTCCATATTAAAATAGTTGAAATGCAAAATATGTTTTAGACTTACAAATAAAATATTTTAATAATATTAATTTTTTTTAATTTAGCATGTCCTACAATCATACACCAATATTTTCATGTCATTACCTTGTTCGCAATTTTACTAAAAAAGCAGTAAACTAGTCTATTAATATATATATGTAACTAGATAAGCTGTACAAGCATATATTTTTCCATGATATGTTTTATGGCTTTAAAACTGCCATAAATTTGTTTTAGTATAAATATTGGTCCTTTATAGAATAATTAGATAAATAACGCATATTAGATCGCCTAAAAAAAGGCCTTTGCTCATAATAAAGATGCGTAAAAAACATATTCACAATTTTTCATAATTACGTATTGTCTAATCTACCTCGAAACTGCCTTTAATATATAATATTCTTTATAAAACAAGGCTAAGCCGTGATAAGTTTACTAAGCATCTAAATGAAAAAGTTAAAATAAAATAAAAATATATATAAATGTCCGTAAATTCAAAATAATTGAAAATTGGGACTTTTATACGATAAAAATACAAAATAGAGGCACACAATAAATTAGGGATATAAAGATACTATTCCATGAACCTATTATATAAATATACCAAAATTATTAATTTCAAATGCCGGGAATATCCCTCGGATTCGATTATCGCATATACACACATTATAGTTATTAAAAAGTAGAACTGCCCTTTAATAATCTGCATTTGTAAGACTATAAAAAAATAAAACATATTTCACATAAAAATTTTACTGCTTACACAACCATTAATTAAAGATTTTATATATAAATCGATTAAGTTACAACGATTCAACCTATTAAAATGAATTCACTACCCCAAAAAAAAGTCGAATTTTTTAAGTAATTAGAAGAAAAAACGAAAATTTGTCTATTACCTTTTGCTGAAATGTGAAACTGTTACATGCATATAAGTTATGGGGTTTCGAACGCAACCAAGTTTACCAATGACTTTAAAAGCTACAAAAGATAGTTATGATGGCTATAACTATAAGTGTATGAATTGCACCACGAATGGATATAAAATTAGCTTCTATTAGAAAAAATACATGGTTTAGTAATTTTAAATTGTTAAAATATCTGTTCTTCTATATAAAGGCCTCTATTCAGAAAGAACATATGCGAAGGTGTTGGCATGAATCAAAGATTCGCAAGCAGAATAATAAAGGAGATTAAGAAATTAAAAGCAAAACTTCATAGTTTTTATATAGTGAGAATGATGTAGCCTGGATACATGATTTAACCTGGTAAATAATACTTAACTACGTGGTATAGTCTCACCCAGGAAGGGACCGATAGATCAGACTTGGGTCTTGACTATTGTAGACACAAGTGAATCACTAGAAAAGTATTTGCTACTGTTGTTTCGAATAGAACTAAAGCAACTCTAATAAATGTCATTAAGAGAGTGGTTTTCGAGGATTCAGTAATTTATACGGATGGGTGGAAAGCTATAATGATATTTTATTACTGGTAAACAAACATCTGAGGATTCCATGTAAGTATAATTTTGTTAATCCTAATTCTTTCTTCTATGCTCAAACTATTGAGTTGTACAACAACAAGCCAAATTAGAGCATTAAAAAAAGGCTAAGGTGTAAGAAAGAAGCTTAGAAACACATTAATTAGAAAATTTATGTTTTTTAATCATAATAAAGGTTGGTATATTAAGTTTTACCAGAATAAAAATTCAAAATCCAAAATTTAACTCTTATGCATATATATGTATTATTTCAACTTTAATGCTATATTCCTATATTTTTTACGAAATATTCATTGTTTTTGTATATTTACTTTATCTAAATTTAATCGACCAGGGCTTTCTTTTGTCACTTTACTTGAGAATTTGCCGATTTATCCAACTTTTTTGTTCTTCTTGATGTATTATATGGGTGAAAATAACCGACACAAAATTTTAAAATTTCATGATTTATTAGGTTTAATCAACAAAAAAAATATTAAAATATGTTTAATGGTTTTCAGGATTTATCAAAAAGACAAAATTCACAGTATATTATGACATAGTGTTTTGTCTCTGGTTCAAAATTACACATGTAAAAAAGAATAAAGAATCAAAAGATCTTCATTTAACATGCATTAATGATACAGGTCCAAATTTGATTCCCTAGGACAAAATGCACAAATATTGCATATTAGTTAAAAAGCACAAACGAATATTAATTTTTATTATGTGTAGGTTATTACCAGATATAATAAGAAAAAGAATAAATTATAGTTTTCAATTTTTAGTAAAAAAAAGAAAAACAAATTTATTAGAAGTTATTTATTCAAGCCTTTATAATCTTAAATACCATTTGATATTTATTTCAAAGAAAATAATAACATAGTGACGAAAAATCAAAATGATTAAATTTACACTGAATTGTCAATTCATAAATATTCCTTAAACAAAAACGAATAATTATTACAAGCGGAGGCTTATAAGTTGGTCCATATACTGAATATATTTATTAGCTTTTCAATGCATTGTTTCTTTGTTCAAAACGCTTTAATACTAAATTTTATACAATAATTAATCTCACGTCAAAAAATAACTAAATAAAAAGTGCGCTATTATAAATACTCTCCAATATATATGTATAACTTCATTCAAAAATTAATTCATGCATCTATTTTAAATTTTGTTAAGATTCGGGGTTTTAGTAAAGATCACATTAAAATTTTATTCTTAATGAAAAGTATTTAAAAAAAATTGAACAGCACAATGTTTTACAGCAGTCTTAAATATGATAAATTTAACTTAAATTATTTTTTATAAATTAAGCTCTATATGATCCTCTGTCAGCATTAAATAATCAAAAAATCTTGGTATTATTTACACCCCGTGAATTTAGAATTTGAACATGGGAAATTATTAATGTAAAAAAAAGTTTCATCATTTAATAAAATATAAAACAACACTTAAATATACCTGGGAAATATTCAAAGCGCAATTATATAACCCATTCTTGATAGTCGAAAACAGAGAATACATCTACAAGAAAAATAGACTCTAAATTTCAAATTTCTATTTGTAATCTTCTATTTTTATTTCATATCGCTTCGAAATATATTTATCGTCGTTTAGATATATTATAAACTTTACCATATTTACATTTTATTTTTGTGCAAGTTTACAATTTCTTTTGATAAATTATAGATAGTAATAGCAAATATTTGAATTTCGTCGAATGATAAGGGCCTTATAAAAGATAAATGTTATCTATTTATATACTAGCAGACATTATTTTAAATGAATAATCTATAAATAAACACGAATTCCTCTTTTATTATGAGAAATATACACAAGATAGTATATTTAAGCAAAAAATATAAAAATTAAATTTAATGTAGAGTAGAGTATAATCTTTTTTTTATGTTTTTTGCAGTTGAACTTAAAAAAATATTTTATCGGAATTATTCCTGAATTAGCAAGTTTAGCAGAATTTTTTTGATGAATCTAAAACAAAAAAAATAAAACATTTCGTTCTTTAGAGTTAAGCTGAAATATTGAAGTGAATATATATGAGTGGTAAATATATATAACCTTTTATTTATGGCACAATTTCGATACTGAACTTTTAGATTTTCATTTCAAGCATAGCGTGACAGATTTCCAGCGGATTATCAGATCCATAACAAGCCTATATAGTCTTATGTCTGCATCCTCTATATGCATTATTTAAAAAACCTATGAGTTCATGATTTTCCTCAATTCTATAGTTTAAATATATGCCTCGATTTTCAATGTGAGTTCGAGTTCTTTCAGGTATCTTCAATGATATCGTGTACCACTTCTTCCCATTTATGACATATGGTATAATATTTATATTAAAATTCAGATGCTAGCAGGCCATGTTTTCTTATTTTACATTTTGACCATGTTTATATTGTCTATATTATTAAACATATTTTTATAAAGGTGATACATTTTTTTCTTTTTGTCATATACGCATATATATGGCCTGTAATTAGAAATTTGAATTCCCGTCTTAATTCTCGTATCTATTTTTATCAAAGCACATTAACTTTTCATAATCTCTTGTACTGAGTATCTGCAAATTTTCTTTGTTTAGATAAAACTTTATTTATTTGCTATGATGAAGTGAAGGCATCTGAATATCTCATTTTGAAACCTCGTTTAATCATGGCTGAGGTCTTTTGCATGTATCCAACCGTTGTAAAAAATATATCATAGTGAGCGCAAGTGGTGTACATATTATATGGTTTTTTATATGTAATGATATTTTTTGTATATTAATATACAAATTACATAAAAAAATCATTTAATCAATTTCTTTTTGCGAATCTATCGTATTTTATGATATTATGTTCGTCCAGGTGATTTAAATGGCAAAATAAAGATTTAAAATGCATAAACAATTCATTAAATTATATTTTTTTCGATATTGGGTCTGCTTTTTTTTAAGAACTCAATAATCAAATATATTTGCATCATTTATAAATCTCAATCTCCCGCGTGTATAAGTGAACCATAAGCATCTGTTACATTAAAGCTGTAATGCACAATACGAATCACTATTGATACTGAAAATTTCATGCATTCAAAAATATAATTACATATGGATTATGAAACATATTCAAATTTAAAAGTAAACCGTTTTGTTTGTATTAAATTTTTGTAGGCATTTTTTGATAATTTTTGAGGATGTTGATTAAGCAAGAAAAAATTGGCGCTAAGAAAATTATAAAATGTTGTATTTTTAGACTTTTTTTTACATTAAAATTAAAATTTCTTTCTAGAGGTTTTATAAGTCACTATAAAATTCTTTAAATGCAATTTATTATGATTATGTGAAATAAGAATTATAGTTTATTTGGTATAAGATGTGTATTAAAGGAAGATTCACTTATAAAATTGGACCTCACTCACCAGTTCATCTCTTTAGGATCACATCCTGTTTACACTCATAATGCTTTTGTCACATATAAGAGGTTCAGGAATTCGTTCAAGTTTTTTCTGCACAAAAAAAAAGTATATTTTTATAACCTTGTGTTATTTTTTACATTATATAAACTACTAGTTTTTACTGTATCTCTTTAGCTTTAAATATATTACCGGTTAGATATTTTAAAATAGTCCTTGTCCAGTGAATCTGACAATTTAGTATTTAAGTTGGAAATTCTAGTTCAAAAATTACACCGCACAATCATATTCGATATAGATGGAACGATAAACTAGAATATTTATGTACAATTATATTTTTAAAATAATTCGTCTTTAAGTTTGTGGTAGAGATCATAAAAAGTAATGAATTTAGTAACTATTAATTCCCATAATTTTCGCATTTTATTTCAATAAAACCTTATCAGATTTTGCGGACAATTATAGATAATTTTACTCGCTGTAAAAATCAAAAAAACATTATTAATAGGGTTTTCATTCTCATCAAAAATCCGACGCATAATCATACAAAAAATATAATCCTTCTTAATATAATAAATATTATGGTATTTTGTGAAAATCAATTAGCAGATGATGAAACATGATTAAAATCTTAGAAAGAAATTGTAAAGCATAGATTATTGTTCATAATGACAAGATTAGATTGCAAATACTTTAAGTCATTTGCATTTTTTTATACGAAAAATCCAACTGAACTGAAAAGATAGAGTATTGTCACACAATAAGTTTTAATGTATTTTATTAAGGCTCAAAAAATGCAAGAAACACAAAGTTTTAATTTTAAGAACTTTATAAAGAAAAAATCCCCAGAACCGTTCATTCGCAGTATAGAATTACTTTTGATATAAGGATAGGCTATGGATAAACATACAAGCTGTTTTTATTGTATGTCACAATAGATTTTATCACGAGAACCATAAGAACATGCTAAGAATGGTTTTAAATAAAATCGATAATAAATATATAAAAATGTTATTTCGATTTTAAAGTGAAATCGTATTTTTTAATTTATAAGTGATTCATTAGATGTACATGTCATTTAAGAAATGTTTTCGGGCTTTAAGAAAAATAGATCCGAATATAATCGATCAAAAATAGATTCAATCCATGCACAGTATTGAATGAATGTAAGATTTACAATGCTATTTTGTCAGATATTCTCTGATTTTTGGATTTCCATATGATTTTTGCGTCAAATAACAAATATTTAATTGTATTTTAGAATGTTTTATGAGAATAAATATTAAGCGGAATTGAAACCAGAAAAAATAACTTACTTCTACAATTTTTTCATGATATTTAAATCTTTCATAGGGGGCGGGTTTTGCTTTCAATAAAAAAAATGAATGGTTATTTAATATGCTCTACTTTGTGGAGAGAATATTCATACTTAAAATACCATTATACTCTATTTATTACATAAATAAGCTTTTTTTATATAGAAAATCATTTTGTGATAAAATTATCAGAAAAATCGTAAAAATTGGATTTATGCTATCTTTTTAAGGGTCTGAAATTTCCTCTACTATGCTTAAAATATATTTGCAACTCATATACCCTCTAAAATAACGGATTTTAAAAAAAATTAAAAGGTTTCGAAGCGGTCTATTGATATTATACATTACCTATTTAAAAATTAATATATTTCTTATTGCAGCTACAAAACATATTATTAATTTAATGAAACATCGTAATCTAATGATTTTATATTTAAAATATTTATTACCATTAAAGACGTATATATCTCACAGCCTGATAGAAATTGAAGAAACTGGTTCTGAATAACCTTTTAAAACTAATGAATAGGATGTCAATATGGCACGAGTTTTTATTGATATAGGCAAAGAAAATAATTATTTTAAGAAAGTGTGTTCAAAGGGTAAGATAATTCGAAAATACTTTCATAATGCCAAGGAAAATAATGAATAGGCAATTTATAATATAATCAACAAAATGCAGATATTATTTTTTGAGGATAAGGTTTTCTTAGAGCTCTCAACAGCATCTGATATAAAGTTGGAATGCATATTTTTTAACATCAGCTTTTAATGATAAGAATACTAAACCGAAAACAAGCATTTAACCAATATTACCCTAATTAGTCCAAAAAAGCTTGTAAGCAGGTGTAACATTAAAAATTTCAAGATAAACATTCAATTGAGTACGGGAAAAGCCGAGTTTTAGCTAGCCGGATAAAAATTTGTCTTAATTGAAGCTCAAAGAAACTTCAAATCTGATTAAATTGTGAAATTGAAGGATTCAAATACTTCCACAATTTAGTTTATTACTTTTTTAGGTACCACAGTTGCAATATTAACGTAATATTCAATCTTTGTTTTCGAAGCATTAAATAAAATTTATGGGACCGGTGTGATTATATAAACTTACAAATATACATTCGAATAAACATAAAAACCACTGGGATTACAAAGTTGAATGTTTAGGGGTTTTTATATGGTAAAAAGCAATCAAGAAAGACTTTTGAAATATTTTGTATTAAAAAAAGAGAAGGTAAGTCTTTGTAAAGTTTGAATAAAACATATATATTATATTTGAAACTAGGCATCTATGTGTCAAAATACACGGCGTGTTACAACAATACAGTATCAAAAATTTCATAATTTTATAAATTCATTAACAGATACACAAATTAATACTACTGGAAAAAGCTAGTCTGAATCAAAGCCGCGATTTCACAAAGATACCTTTAAAGCGTAGGATGAATTTTCGTCATAGTTTAAATAATTTAGAGTATACAGGATGTTGATCCCTGTTCATTTTTTATTAAACATTTCAAATCGTTGTTATGATTATAATTTAAGATATATTTTTTTTTAAATGATTCAAACTATAAAGCTATTTAGCAGAAATATTAGATTTTATACCAAACTCTGGTCTTTTGTCTGTTTATGAACTAGCAACAGTGGAGAGGACGACAAACAGGGACCTTGATTACTATAATTTATAATAGATTTTTAAAATTACAATAAATAAGAAACGTTTTTGATATCAAGCCTTTTTTTGCTGTTAATCATTCTTTATGACAACAAAAATCGGTTTTATTTACATTGGTGTGATGGTGTTCAAATAGATAAATAAAAGCGGGATTTATTTAAAACGGCAAGTAATCATAAAGTTTTAAAATAGCTTTAAATTTTTTTTGCGGCAAAAATATTTCAACATATTACCAACCACCGATCTTTTTTTAAGAGATTATAAGTAAAATTTTTTGGTATTTAGATCTTTTGATACTTTAAATTTATTTTTACTGATAAGATTGTGATTATTTAGAAATAAGCAATTTAAATGCACATCTTATATTCCGTTATTTAAGATATGTGGATTTAAATAATTGAAAAGTAACTATGATCAAAATGATTCTAGTTTTAACTCTCTAGTGAAAAAACAGAGGCACCTGAATAATTAATAAACTCTTATACAAAAAAAAGACAAACGAACATATTTTTTTAAAAAAAAGCAAGATTTCATTTACATCCATAAAATGGTTACCAATCAATTTTGAGAATGATAAATAAATCAAAAATTTAAAGATAGAGAAATAGTTTTTACACCAGAAATTTATTTTAATTATTTTTTAAAATCGTATCTTATTGTTGTAAATTCTAAAAGAATCTTGAAAAGCAGTATTCACTTTAACTATATTTTTTTCAAAGACAAATTCTACGTCATGAATAATATTCAATATCTTTCAAGCTATATGAAAATTCATATCATTTCTCGATACTTTACACTCGTTTGAATTTTGAAAAACGCAACAGTTATAATTAGTTAGGACTATATTTATACGTACTAAAATCCCGAATATAACGGTCCTTCAGAAAAAACAACATGAATTTTCATTTTTGCTTTTAAATCCCATGCAAAATGGGCGACATTTTTAAGTGCATTTACTGGGATACAGGTCATCAAATACGGATAAAACTAATATCAGTGAGATCGTCACTGGCATTGGTCTTTTTTGAGTTGTAAATTATTTTGGATTTCTTGTAACACATCATTTTTACGATGTTTATAATTTTTAAATTAAAAATCAAATCAATTTTTTTGATTTTTGTATCATTTTGGGTGTTTTTGAAATTGACATCTATAGATGTGCTTTTATAGCAATAAATGATATACGGCTTTTTACGTAAGTATTTTGTGCCATAAAAGGTTTGAAAGCAACAAAAAAAGAAACCACCACGTTTTTTTCGAAAATACGTATAATAACCTCTGTAAGATATTCGTTTATGTTTTTATACTCAATATAGTACAGCTGAAATTCCATTTTTTTAAAATATACTCTAAAGAAATAAGCGTATAAATTTTTAAAAAATTGAATTGAGATTGCTAAAATAAGCATAGAGATAAACAAAAATATTTCTTAAAGTCATTATTATGGAGTTTCTTTGGTTATCTGAAAACCACAATGATATGTTTTCCAATAAAAATACGGTCGATATGTATAAATACCCCAAGATTCGTTTCTTATTTTACTTTTATAGAACAGATTTCATGATTATCGGTGTAATTTATCGGAAAATTTATAATTTTTGCATCCCAATAAAATAAAATCGAAATAATGAAACGAAAGCAAATTTTTTTAATAATATTAACCTTTATTGCTACAACAATAAATTGCTCTAAGCATATCTACACTTTTGATCATGATAAAAACCACGATATAATATATGAGGTAAGTATGTTAAAACAAATTTATGAGCTCATCATGCGATATAACGATGCTAAGATAATTGAAAAGGTTATTGCTGTTAAACGTAATATAAAAGCAAAATTGAATGAAAACCAAGGGGCAATAGACTTTGTTAATCCAGGACTTCAAAGCAATACCTTAGTCTTAACAGAAAACGGGCCCATGCAAGAATCATTTAAAAAAAAAATTATAGCCGATACTTCAGCTGATGTCAAATCAAAAGAAAGAGATAAGAATTTATTTTTTCTGACAGAAGAAGAAATTTTAAAAATAAAATACGAGCTAGAAACGGATTTATCAGTTTCTAAGAAAAATACAGATGAGATGTTAGGATTTTTAGCGCAAAATATATATGCACTGGAAGAAAAATATTTTATTTTTAGTAAGTATCGAAAAATTCTCACACTAAAAATGGGAAATTCGATCTTGAAACTAAAAAAAGAGTATAAAGATAAAAATAACCAAAACGTAACTGACATAATAAATATTATTTCTGATATTTACGTTAAGCCTAGTTCCGATATGGATGAAAGTACATGGGATTTACATGCGAAAAACCTTTATAAACAAACGTTGTCCATTAGAAAAATTCGATTTCAAATACATAGAAAATCGCTTTTTCTTAATTGGATCATAAGCTATGCCGACAAATATAGTTTGAAGAATATTAATAATATTGATTTTCCTTTCAGCGAAGATGAAGTTAAGAAAAAAAATTGTGATCCAAGAAATGTCAATATAATCAAGAAGTGCCACGATGTGATTTCTTGCTTTATCATTCCAAACGATGCAAATCAGATTTTCTATTTTATCTTGACGATTCCAACTCTTACTTCAGAAATTTTTAAACAATCATACGAAACAGAATTTTATAGAAGTTCTGGTCTAATTGATGAAACTAAAATTTATGATTATTATTATTACAGCCTTTGGTTTAAAAATAAAAATGCAGATTCATTGAAACAAATAAATAATGGAATGATTACTTTATCTGAAAATCTATATAAACCCTTCGATATACTGATCAATCATATAGAACGAAATCTCGAAGTAATTTCAAACTCAGTTAAAAACAACAAATATTATTTGGAAAGCATGAATTCATACGAGATAGCTGTGGATTTCATTAAAGCTCTAAGAGTATCGCATAAAATTCTAAAAAACTGCAGTAAAACAATTCAAAAAAGTCTTGATCCTTTAATAAGTATTGTATCGGACTATAAAAAAGATTTATCTTTTCCTTACTTCCTAAAAAATACACCAAATATTGTAATTAATATTAAAAAATTACTTAAAATTCACAGTAATCAAATGAATAATATGGTCAGAGTAGCCTTTTTTTTACAAGATGAGTGTATAAATTTCTTTTATGGTTTTAAAAATAATATCGAAGCATCTCTGTCAAACTGCGATGAAGTTAATATAAAAGATGTCATAAATGAAGTTAAATACTGTGAAAATTTTGAAAATTATATCAGTAATATTGAAGAATTTATGTGCAAAAAGTTATCTAAATGGTTATATGAATTTAATAAATTTAAAAAAAGAACCGACGAATTAAGTGACCAAAAATTAACAGGCAAAATTCATTCAGAAAATTTTATGCATATGGCTACTAGGCAGAATCTTATTTTAAAACAGTTAGCGTTATTTTTCTCAAAAATAATCGAATTTCGAAAAAATGAGAAAATCTTGCTTCAGTTCAGAAAGATTCTTTCACTCGAAAATTTATCCAAACATTTTGATGCGATAGATATTTTTTTTCAAATAGAAAAAGAAGATTGGGGTAAATTTTATGCAAATCACTCAGCAATGATGATAAAGTTAAAAATGCATTTCTTTCAATCAATAATACAATTGAAATTATTATATGAAAAATTAAAAAAATAGTTTCAACCAAAATATAACAATTTTTTCATTGTAAGCTGCTTTAGTCGATGTTAAAGTTTTATAAAAAACTACTTGAATTTAAAATTTTCTGTATAAAATTATGTTTCAGATTTATATTATTGATCTTTATATTTTTATAAAACCTTTACTCAATAAATATTTTTTCTCTTGACTTATGGCAAGCCCGCCTTTTATGAATTATGTTTAAAAAAATCGGATCCGATAAATTACTTTTGGGTTATTAATAGGCATAAGCAAATAAAAATAGAAAATAAGATCTATCTAAAGCTTAAAAACAAAAAACATCTTTGAAACTTTTACAAAAAATTCCAACTTATTCTGAGAAAATTTAAATGAAAATATGCTGATCGTAAATAAAATTTGACTTACAAACTTTAGTATGTTTCGGCATTATGAGGACAAATTCAATTATCCCTAATGTATCGAAAAAAATCTTAATTAAGTAAAAATAATGCATAAAATGAAAATTTCAGTTCAAATTACTGGTATAAATCATGTATTTATAGTATTCCTAACTTCTTTGCATAAAATATGTATAATGAAGCTATCATAAAAACTTCAAATCTACTTTTATAGATGCTAATTATAAAAACTATATTTGTGCAAAAAAAGTTCTTTCGGATGAATTAAAAAAACGCATTATAGTAAAACACATAACAAAATAGACATTGGTTTTATTACACGATACATAAAAATTAAATCTGTGTATTGAATATTTAATGATTAAAAATGACACGTGGCAATTGGTTAATGAATTATGTTAGTAATATATTATATAAACTAAAAAAGAGCATTGTTTCACAAATTAATACATAAACGATCTTTGTGTTATAAAAATTAGTCAAGATTATATTTAAAGGCTGCAAATAATAGACCCTTTAATATAAATTTACAGATAAATTGAATGCTTAAAATATGTCTAGTTGTTAAAACACGCTTGATAAAGACATTTCTAGTAATTTTATCAACAAATGCACATGTTTTCGTATAAATTGTTGAACATCAGTTTTAAGGCGCATGAAGTACATTTTAAATTTAAATAAATACAATTTATATACCTAATAGGTTTTTAAGACCATCAAAGATTTTTTTTCAATATACCCCCCATATATTAGAAAAAATTTTATGCCCCACCCCTTTAGATGCGCATTAATAATAATTATTTGTTTCCAAAAATAACATTTATGTGATAATATTTAGATTTCAAAAAATAAAAACATTGAATAAATCTACAGTTAGTTCCTTTCATCATTACATATGATCAATTGTGTAAATGATTAAATATTTTATTTATGCTGCCCATTATTTATTTAAGAATAAATATCCATAAAGCGTTCAAAATACCAATTTTTTCTCACATGTTCGCAACCTTGACATTTTATTAGGCTTCTATTCATAACCAAACAAGTTTTAATATGATTATTTGAACCCTCTGCGTCTATATTTTTAAATGTAAGCTCTATATAAATTTATTAAGAATCCATTTGTTGCATTAAACAAGAAATTCAGTGTAAATTTTTAATACAAAAACTTATATTGTTTTTGTGATCACAGCATAATACGTATAAAATTGCACAAGTGAAAATTTTGATGTATTGTATTTTTTAAATAAGATAAAAAGCCAAATCACTAGTTTTAAAAACCATCCCGACAAGTATATTCTGATAATCACTAAATTTGTGAAAATTATTAGCTTTAAAACGTATATTATCAATGGTATCAGAACATAACATTCAAAAAATTGCGTCAAAAGAAAATTTCGGGTGATAACTTTATTTAAATAAAATAGAAAACCAAATTATCCGAGATATACAGAATCATCGGCAGCTAGACTTTCAAAATTAACAATTCGTAATAACCTTTAGCTTATAAATATATGTTGCTTTTGGGATTCCAAAAATATCTAAAAGTTGGTATAAGAGAAATTTACGAACGATGTACTTTATTTAACTACAATATTAGCCTATGTATATGGGTTTGAATACCTCTAGGCAGAAACTTTCTAAAATTACTAAATAGACAAATAATGTCATCTAAATATGAGATTGCTGTTTTCGAGACTAACCCAATCATCATAAAAGAAATATCAGTGGTCTTATGGGCTTTTACTTGATGATATTATAAATTTTAAGAATTTGAAGCCTAAAAGAAATTAAAAAAAGAGATGATTTATTTGTATTGTATCTTACATCGTTTGTGGTGATTAAATTTATTTTTATCAAGAATTTGTGTATATTTTTGGTTCATAAAATTGAAATATTTCACTTTTTAGCAACAAATTTAATCTTTTCTTTAACAATATGTGATCTCCTATATTAAAAAAAATCTAAACTAATGTTAAATCGATTCAGAAAACACTTTTTTCCAATAAATTTGGCATGATCTGATAGAAAATATACCGAAATGAATAAATTTTGATGATGAAAATAGTTTAAAAAAATCTAAAAATGTTTTTTTTATTATAGTACAAAAGTCAATTCATCATCATTGATATCTAAGTAATTTTTTGCAAAATGTATACCGTCCCCCTTGCTAGTGTGTACAGGCAGAAACCAATATAGCCAGTTATCACCAAAAACTTCCAAAAAATTATCATACCATCCCAAGTTGTAAGGATTTAGATACATCCTGTCTTTGGAGTCGGGGTATCCCATCAGTGGTCCCTCTTTAAAAACCGTTTCATGTCTGATGTTATTATATATATAATCGTTAAGGGCCATGTTTTCCAATGTAGTTTCGTTTCTTCTTAGTATGATGATATGATATATTAGTAAATGGATTGAAAACCCGAGAACAGGTGAAAATAAACTACTTACTACAATATAGTTTACTCTGTAACTCATTGGTTTAGATGATGAACCTATTGCTTCATAAAGTAGTGTAGATATTATATATATACAAAATATGATCAACCATGCCAGAAATAATAAAAATGATTTATAATTGTGGTAGCCGATACACGTGTCTATCCAAACACAGTGATGATCCATTTTTAGAAAGCAGGAATCGCATTTAGAGCAATGGTGTGATCTCGGCGGCTTATAAAGGTTACATTTTTCACACATAGTTAATGAAGTTTTCACCTTTTCCACCAACCATTCACCAATGAACAAGTTGAATTGTTTATAACCAGTTGGTCTCCTTTCTACAGGAGAATTGAATAGATCTTTTGTTGTGGATCCGGTAAGAGGCAATAGATTCAGATAATGGAGCATTGTAGACATCAAAACGCAATGGTATAGCACAAATGTTATTAGCGAATAGTTACTTTGAAGATTGTTTTGTCCAATGCAGAAAAGACCTACCACTATAAAATATGAATATATAAATATTCCAGGCAAAAATATGAGCGTTATAAATCTTCCTAAAAATATAAATCCATCTTTAATGTACTCTTTAATGTCCATCTTAATTTTATGAGGTCAAATATTCTTGATATTTAATAGGGCGGAATATCAAAATCAAGGTCAAATTAAGTTTAAAATGATTATATGAAGAAAATTTATTTTAGAGAAATCGGATTGAAAATTACATTGATGTCTATACTTTAAATATGAATGTCTTTAACACATAAGAAAATATTATTTTGTTATTTAATATATCATTGCAAATTAAAATCAAAAAACACATGTTATGATATAATCATCATTATGTCCAATGAATAATCAATGTATTAAATTAAATCTTTATGGTTTTAGAAGATCAAAATTTGGTTTAATATAGAAGGATCAAACTTTTAAATAATAAATGCTGTATAGTTCTAGAATATAACAGACCTATCGTGTAATTTAGTATAAATTACCACAAAAAATATCAATATTAAAACATTTTTCATCAATTCAAAAGAATAAATTTGAGCGTAGACGACATAAATAAATTATCTTCTATAAAAATTAGAGTTATTTTTTATTATAAACAATTGTTGTATGTTTTTTTTATATATTAAAGGCTTTTAAATATCTTTCTCGGGTAAACGACGTGTTGTTTAAATTTGTATTTCAATTTAGTTACTAAATACATATCCGCATCAAAACAATTTTACTACAATATTGAAGTTTTCACAGGTGCGTGGGGTTTCATTATTTTTATCTTAACAATTTACTCACATATTAAAGAAATGTAAAATATAGAAAATTTTCAACCAAAAACATTTATAATATTCTAAAATGTGCTAACATAAAAAAAGCTTTTATTAATTATTTTATCATGGAAAATAAATTTTTCTTGCACTAAAGAGCCATAAAAAATAATACAGCAAAAACTACGACCAAAACAAATTTTATAATATAGAACCTCTAGAACCTCTAGAAATTATTCAAAATATATATTTTCAGCCTAATATTAACCTGTAATACATGTATTTTTAGCTTTGAACGAAGATATACATATAACCATCTATTTTTAACAGAATAAAAAAATAATTAGTATTGTGCCAATCTGATAAACGAATCATAACAATGTTATATATAGTTTAAAACTTTTAAATAATTTAAGTTCTATTTTTTAAAAATATATCTGCTTATTTATTTAATTTATTCCTTTCAATTATAACCATCAATAGATTAATACAGCTGTTAATGTGTCTTTCATAGTTTATATACATTTTATTTATTCATTATATTTTTAAAAAAGCCTAAAAAGCTAAAAATTATAAATAAATAGCCTTTGTGACTTTTTTTTGAAATTATGATTTATTACATATACTTAATCATAATAGAACCCCAAAAATATGCGATTGAAAACACAGCACAAATTGTTTTTATTGAAGAGATTCTAAGCATACAACGATACCTTAGATTTTTAAGAAAAACCTGTTTAAAATTGTCAATAATATTTTTTATTTATTTTCTGTTTAAATGAAGCAAAATTAGACGGAAATAAATTATATAAAGACTATATTTTATATGAATTTTAAGACAGTGAAAATATATTCTATATATTGTAATATTTACAATCTCTTTATAGAAAAAATATAAATAATGATTTTTTGGCTTAAAAGATTTCGTAAGCATTTGAGTTTTAAAATCATAAAAATATAGGATGAAACAAGCTTCACTATTTATTTGGTTTATTTTATTGAACCCATATAAATTTTTTGGCGGATTAATTAAGTTTTTATATTATGATTCCATAAATATGTTCTATTTTATTAGTGCTAATTTAAGCTTAAATTAAAAATACAAAGTGTGGAAATTTTCGTGTGTTTATGGCTTCACGTAAGAAAAAAAGTTTAAAACGTATATATTATGATTTTTCACAATATATTCATATAAAGGGAGCTAGTTTGATTTAAAAAAAAAGCTTTATTTGATAAAAAAATATTTATTGATCATAAATTTCATGAAACATGTTATTAGAATACGATATTTCAGTTAAATAGCGTGATATTTTAAAAATCTTTATACTTTTTTTTGTTAAAACACTGATGACATAGATTTAATCTTATTAAACTCGAAAATATAGCTATAACCTTTTCAAATGTATTAAGGAGGCTTTTATGTGCTGTTTTTTTATATTTAAAAATTCATTTACATTTTGCTGTTCGTACCTCTTCTCAGACTCATGCCATTAAATTTTTAAATAAAAAAAAACATTAAAGATCTAAACATGTTTGATTTTCTGTGCATCTAATATTATAAGACTATTTAAAATATGCTCGAACGATCAATATCATTTTTTTTCCTTCGAAAAAAGAAAAATAAAATTTAGTTTGATCACAATTTAGGCTTTTTTCCAATTTTGATGATTGTTTAATATGAATATATAGTATTTTTCCTTATTTAGAGTGAGCGAACATATATCAAAATTATATTAATTCATCTTAAAGATATTAATTCTTTTTCCTTTTGTGTATCTATTTTATATTCACTTTTTTTTTAAAGTTTCTATAATTTTTAAACAACTAAAATGTTCATAAATATGCTATTTCAGGTATATTAGAACCTTATACACGTTTTTTTATTTTATGCTTATTAATAACTTTCTTTCACAATAATATTGTTTTATCGTATTTTTCTGCTCTTAAAATATCGGCAAAATCATGATATATGAGTTATAACATCTATCGACACCATCATCACATTCTTTAACGCTTTTCACTGTTCTTATCATGATTATAAAATTTGTTATCACCTATTATGGCTGTTGAATTATCCTGCTTGCATTTCAAACATGTTCTTTCATTAATACTGCATATATATTTAAATTATTGCAAACAAACTTGTTATCTCTAATTGAAATATCTAATTAGTATACTTGATATAACTATAATACAGATAAGCACTATTAATAGTGTAATTTAATGATAAAATGTATTGTTTGATGCTTATAAATTTCGTATAGATTAGATAGTCCATATTTTATGAAGTGGAGATGTGCACACGAAACTATTATGCACTCATATGAACAACGCTTTGATTCGGATTTGTGCATTATGAATCCAGTAATCATGAATATAAAAGGTTATAAAAATAATTAAAAATCTCGCTTTTAAATCAAAAGATTCAAGAACTTTCAACAGAAGCAAAATTATACCCAACAAGATGCTATTACTAATTTTATAGCTTTATTTCCCAATGAGATAGTTATGCTATAAATGACAAAGTTAATGTGAATAATATTATTCTAAAGCAAGTTAATTCTTAAATAGCATTTTAATACGTGAAGAATATATAAGAACGACACAAATAAACTTTAAATCACCATTATGGAGTAGTTTAAATGCTAGATCTGACCTCTAATTTAAATGATTAAAGGTTTTATTCCCCTCACACATGGGTATTGATATAATTTAAACAATTAAAATAATGCCGCCTAGCTGCAAGGGATACAACAAACACTGTTAAGGCGACCTACAGTAAAAGTAAGCTTTCAGCAACAAATATACACTTGATTGTCGAGCCAAAATAACTTGAATCGATTCCTAAACGCAAGTACAAGTAATCAAAGTTATTATTGGTAGAAAAGGGGGGTAGACCCGTGTTAGTGACTGATCGACTGATCAAATATATATTTTTCGTATTTTCTAAATTTTACTATAAATTCATATATTTCTTTTGTATATCAGCGGCTTTATTTGTATCAAATATAATCTAAATTATAATTAATGTATTTCTGCTCATTATATAGCTTCAAAAAATTAAATTTTAGCATATAAAGGTTTATTCGCGCATATATATTAATCGAGTTAGTCAAAAAAATATATGATTTATTAAAAGATTACAAAAAATGAAATTTCTTTGCAATTAGCTCATAATATTATTTTATTCTTTTGAAGCGCTTCTGCTATATATGGGCTATATCGTTGAAATATTCGTATATAATTAGTATTTTCATTAAAGACTGACTATTTGGTGCAATTATCAAAATATTTATAATATATAAAAAAATAAAACCTCATATGAATTATCTAATAGTCTAATTTTTGTTCCTAGTGATGACTTAAAAATTGGATTAAGTCAGTCAGTAAGTCAAAAAATAAAATAAATAAATAATTTCAGTGATTGTAAAATAATAAATTTTTTAAAGTAGTATAGCAGAAAATTCATATTAATCGAATAGAATATTTCTTGAAGTGCAAATTAAAAGATAAAAATCGATATAACACTGACGCCGAAAATATTCATAGAGTATATAAATACTTGGCTAAATAAGCAGAATATTAACGGTATTAACCACGCCTCAGCGTTCACCGCTAGAAAAAAAACATCCCCATCATACTAATAATAGCTTTGATTACTTGCACTTGCGCTCAGGAATCGAGTCAAGTTGTTTGTGTGACAAAATTAAGTCATTTTTAAAAGCCGAAAGCTTAATTTTACTTTATTTCGGCCAAAATGTTTTTACTGTATAATTTGGATTAGGTAGCATTAATTTTGGGGGTCGAAATTTTATCATGGCCCTTGCGTTAGGGGAATTTGAGCCTTCAAACATTTTCATTGAAGATTATAGGTTGAATATTTAGAAAACTGAACTAGCAATACCATTGTTTAATTAGGATATTTATTTTTTAGCCTTAGCAGCGATTATATGAGATAAGTCTTGTGTTGCTTCTTTAGAAAATATGAAATCATTCTGATAAAAATAAGATAATATAAATTATGAAAAACTTTTTTAAAATCCTATAAATATCGGATATATGATTTTTCGAATTTTTAATAGTCTAGTATTTATTTAAATAAGTTTACACACAGAAAACTTTATCCTTTTTTTTAGAAAACACAGATTTTTTTTAAATTGTTTAATAGATACGTAAGAATCAAGCAATTTCTAAGAATAAAAATTATGCCGGTCGAGGTATATATATTTGATTTCATATGTGTGGGAATTAAATAAATAATAAAAACATGTTGTTGGGGTGTATATCTCTACATAAAGACGATTGATCAATCCAACAACCAATCAAAAGCCAAAAATTGTAACTAAGTATTTATATCCGTTACATAATGAACCCATACAAGGGTTAGATAACACAGGCTCGAAACCAATTTTAACACAAAGAAATCTACTATTCTTCATTATCACCATACACGTATTTTGTGTAGCATATAATATGGTGAATCTACAGACTGGTGAATATACAAATCACATAAGCTTAAAATATGCATCAAATGCTTAATTAAAATTTGAATTTATAGGAACTTGCCGCAAAATAATTTATTTGTAATGAAAACAACATCTTTTATAAACTTAGGATTTGGATTAAATTAAAAATGGACTTTTATTTGAAAATTTGTTTATGTGTTTCTTTAGTATATATATTTCGTGTTTTTATATATTAGACCCAGCAAACATTTTATACCTAATATATCGTTTTAACTTAGACTTTTTTATGGCGAAAACATCCACTCAAGGATGTTATTTACATAATATCATGAATGTTAATATTTATATGATGGTTTATTTTTTATTACTGTAACCAGCTACAAGCTATTTTTTGTAAAAATAATCAACAAATACATTAACTGGTCATAAATTTAAAGATATGAAAGAATAAAATACAATATATTTTTGTATAAAAAAACCATACAGCATTATTTAAAATTTAATCAGGGTTAAATTTAATATGATAAAAAACAAAATACACAGTTTTTTTTTAAAAATACCAATTTTGACCAAGATAGATAGAATATTTAATCCCTGTCAATCTATTTACAGAAAAAAAACAAGTTTATTGTGAAAATGCAGTTGATATTAAGCTCAAAATACAGATATAAGGAATATAAAAGTTGTAAACATATTTGGTTTTTCTATAAAAATGCCAATGATTCTTTTTCATATTATAATTTTACGTTATTATGTCCATATAATTGAATGATATGTCATTATTATAGAAAATAAATATGTATAACACCACAATTTATAATCAAAATTTCAGCTTTACTTAATCAGCTGAAGTTGAACCGTACACACAAACAATGTCATTTAGAAAATAAATTGACTTAATAATTATTGAAATAATTATATCCATCTATTATGATTATAAAGATATTGAGACAGAAAAAATTATTAGACGAGGCTGTTCTATAGAGCAATCTAAATTTTTGTTTGAAGAAATGTAAATAGCTGAAAAAAAAAGTAATTCATAAATATATAAAATTTTGACATAGAATCTTCCATAACCTAGACTGTAATGTTTGGGCCTTAATCTAATCATTTTTAAAAATATAAGATCTGTGTAGAAAGAATAATTATGATTTATAGGATGTTATTTCTGGTAGATTTTGGAAAAATTCATTGATACAAATTCAATTATTAATGTAATCTAAGTCTATATACACATAATATATGACACTTGTGTTTTTCATGTTTGGGATATTTCATATGTGCATTCCTAAACAATATTTATGATATCAGTGGATTTTAAAAATATAATCACCTCTTCCAATAAATTTTAAGATTTTAGCGAGTATGAAACAAAGAAATTTTTTTAATGTTTTGCAATTTCGGTTTACAAGATAAACCGTACTAAATTTTAGAAGTATATTTTTTCATTATCTTCCATAAAAAATTCATTTACAGCTTTTAAAAAAGAGGCTTTGACATAAATTTCAGTTATCTTTATTTGTTATTGTTTCTTTATTTCTAAAACAAAGTTTCATTTTTTTCTACTAATAAGTTTTATTTTTTATATTTTAAATGCACCCTAAATCCTCTAAAATGACATCGATAAATTTGGAAGAAGGCACAGTATTCTTTTTAAGAGACTTAACCATTGAACAGGAAATGGCACTAATCAAGATGCCATTAACAAAAAAGAAGCGGATGATTACTGAACGCGTAAAAGGGAACAATCTTCTGCACAAAAGAACGGATTTATTACAAAAAATTGATTTTAATTTTGAGGAAGTGAGAATAGGACAAAGTGTCAATTATGACTTTGAAAACATATTGATCATGGCGTTGCTATCTTTAGAACCATTTTATAATTTAGTCAAGACTTTTTCAGAGCGAGTTGGAAGATCTGAATTGAAAATGGTAAATTTGATTAATAATATAATACAAAGGAATGAAGCTAAAGATCTTGATCTCCGGGCTATAAAATCGAAGATACCCAGTAATTTTCACAAAGAAAATATAAATGATCAAGGAAGAGAGCTCAATGTTCAAGAGACTTTTAAAGATTTTTTATATGCTTTACATGACGAATTTTTGAAAAATTACTTTTATGAAGAAAATGATTGGGAGGAACCGGATTTTAAAAAATTAAATTTAGAAAAGGGGTATTTTAAAGAGTTCAGTCCAATCAGAGATATTTTTTGTGGTAAAATAAAGAGTAATGGAGCTGTAAAATCCATAAGGTATTTCTTTTGTCTAAAAGTTGATCAAAAGACCACTGTTCAACAAGAAATCGATAACTACGTTTCTAGAATGAAAAATTCTGTTTACAACAAAGCACCAGTAATTTTACCGGTGCTTTGTAATGGGTTCAATCATCTCGAAAAAGAAGTCACCATAAAAGGTGAATCTTATGTAGTCAAAAGTTTAATTACATCAACCGACAAAGGCTACAATTTATATATCTTCACCGATAAAATTATTTGCTATAGCAATGGAAAGATCACCACGATTGAATCAATTGAAAAAATCAGTGGTGAGATACAAATTATCTTTTACAGATTGAAAAAGATCGAGATTATTTAATTAAATTAAAAGAATACTATTATTTTTTATATACTTTTTTAACCTAATCATAATTTTATTTAAATTAATACATATATGTATGTATTAATTTAAAAAAAAAAACAATAAGTCTTGTAGATGCATTGAGGAAGATTATAAATACGATTAAATTTAAAGAAATATTAAGTAAATCTATTCTATAGGAAATCTGTAATTTAACTTAAACAAATTTAAATCGTTAAAAATTAATATAAAGCATAAATGATCAAATTTATTGTTAAGTCAGTCATCATTTATTTTTCAACGCATCAAAACTTCTGAGGGCTCTATAAATCAGGCCATGTTTGAGATACTTTCATCCCACCCTCTTCACAATTCTCTAGTCTAAGCATGCATTATTATTTTCAAGACTGTTTAATTCAAATGAGTTACTCTGCCACATTTTTAGTGCGTATATCTCCGCTTCATGGTAATCCCACATCTCTAAAATACGAGTTCTGGTATTTTGTGCCTAAACCATCGTATCTACTGACAATGTGTTTTGTTTTTCATTTTTTTTTTATAAATTTTGTGTTTATTGGAAAGTACATCATTATTTTCTCTCTTTATCATCATTTTCAAAATTCGTCAAGTTATCGATATGGACGATTCCAATAAGTATAATCTGGTTTTTATTTTTTCCATATCTAAATATATCTTCTAAATTCTACGAACTTGTTTTTTGTTTTATTCTAAGACTCTATTTTTATCTTTTATATTGTTTTCAAAGATTTATTGGACTAATGCCTTCAGATTTTCTTTTATATCTTAAATTCAAATTTTTTTGAGAGCATAAAGTGTATAAATCAGATAAATTCTATGTTTTGTTGTGTAATTGTAATTGAGCCGTCCAATGTATCTGCTTAACAGATTATCTACGGCTTTAAAATCACCTTCACATTTTTGCTATTTTATCTTTTGCCTATCAAACAAATTTTATCTTGGATAAATCATAATATCGCCTCTTCTTTTGGATTTGTGTTTACAAATGTAATTATGTGATAAACCACAATATCAATAAAAAATATCGAAGATGTAGTAAAATTCCTTAACTGTGTTTTTTCTGTTATTTTCCTCTTTCAACTTTTCTTTTTCTCTATCAATATGTATTATCTTTTTTTAAGTCATACATGGTCGCCAGCTATTATTTTATTGGTGGTTAGCTCGTTGTATTTTCTTATTTTACGCCAGCGGTTTGCTCCTCACCTTTAAGATATTACTTTACCCGTTTCCAATGTTTATTTTTTATTTTTAACCGCATTATTTCTGTACAAACTTCCTTATTTGATAATTCCAACAAAACTTTTTCTCTTTTATGATTAAATCACTCCTTCTTAGATGTTCTATATTCACAAATTTGTCCAGTAACACCTTTCTTTCAAATATATTCTCCTTACCCCCTAATTCTAGGGGGGTTTAGCTCAGTGGAAGAGCGGGTGTTACGCTGCCTCGTTAGCATTAGTCACGGGTTCAAACCCCGTAGTCCCCAAGAAATTTAGATTTGATTAGAATCATTTTTTTAACTGGGTTCGATTCCCATCATGTAAGTACATTGATATATTACCAAACTGATAATTAATGCGTTGGCTGCAAGATACAGCAAAAACTGTTAGGCTGAGCCGCTGTAAAATAAAGCTTTCGGTTTTAAACATGCACGCACTTTATTATGACGCTGAAATCAGTTGACTCGATTCCTAAAGACAGGTGCAGGTGATCAATTCGTATTGGTATGATATGATTATTTTCTCGTATCGGTGAAACAAATGACGTGTATAAATAAAAACCATTATTTTTTTTGAATCTAGTTTTAGAAGTATGAAAACAAATTGTATGCATACTTCCAGCCTTTAAAGAAGAAGATATATGCAGGTATGTTTATAAGATAATGATTCATAAATAAGTATCGCGCTAAATTATTATAGAGAAATCCAAAGTTTCATATAAAAAATTTAAATAGATTAAAATCAAATTAACACATGATAAATATATGGTTCGTAGCTATATGATAAAATTTTTTGAAAAAATAATGAAAGAAGTATCTAAAAAAAAAATTAATTGTAATAACATCGATTATGTTTCTATTTTAGAATAGGTTATCGAAAAATAAGACCCTAGGGCAAAATATAAAATAATATTTATTCTTTCGTTATCTGTGGAATTATATTATCGAAGCCAAAAAATTGCAAGAATCATTGATTAAAATTTGAAATTATTTATCTTTACAGAGTAAGCAACATAATTTGATACTCTTATGTAATTTGGTTTAGTTAAGTTAAAAATCCACTCTGACATATTAAAATAATTTATAGGGGCTGAGATAACAAAAATGATTTACGGACAAATATTTTTTATTGGGCTTTAGATTACATAAAGTTCTTATTGGTAGGTTGTATAACAGTATTACTTAAATCAACGGAAAATTCGTCTAAAAAATGAATAATATTTCATTTAATAAAAAAACATAAATTTTTAAAGATTTATCGATTTTTGATATATAAAATTCAATGATAGTTAAAGTGAGTTTAAATCTAAAAAATCCATTTTATTAGTACAAAATAAATTAAAATAATTACACGAAGATAAAATAAACAATCAAATAAAGTATATAACCGAGAATACATTTAAACTAGGCTCATATGATCAAAAATCTTGCTCTCTAATAGCCTCACTTTTATCTTATAAACATTATAATTGTAAAAAATGATTTTGAACAATCGTGATTTTATAATATTTAAATTTTTTGTAGTTGGAAGCAAAAAAAAACAAATTAATGTACATTTTCAAACTTTAAAAAATAAAATAAAATTTGATTAGAGAATAAAAATTTATGGACAAAAATAACCTTTGAATAAAATAGATCGATACGTAGGTCGTATCTTTAAAGTAAATGGTTCATTTATTATATTAAAGTTTTTCTAATAATTAATTTTCCATTATTTTGTTTAAATAGCCTTACAGCAAATCTAAATAAAATATTTTTTATTTATGGGTTAAGTTTCTTTTTATCAATTCAATCTATTGTTGCCTTAGTCATCCTATTTGAAATATTGCACAACTCTTTGATCAATATCTTGGTATCTTCCCCTGATATATCTTCATCAACTGCTCTTCTTCTCTCAAATGAGATGAGTTCAAGTATCTTGCTACAGCAAGTCTATATAAATTTTATTCCGATAGTTATATCTTTATTATCATAAATATAATGATTTTTTGGAATTATATTTCATAGAAACTGTATTCTTTGAATATGAACGAAATTTATCATATATCGGCATAATTTAAGTTTAATTCATTAAG
Organism: Rhyacophila brunnea; assembly: GCF_057557595.1. Classification (NCBI taxonomy): domain Eukaryota; kingdom Metazoa; phylum Arthropoda; class Insecta; order Trichoptera; family Rhyacophilidae; genus Rhyacophila; species Rhyacophila brunnea. The sequence continues at coordinate 259,937 of NW_028232813.1, read as the reverse complement.
AAGGGTTAAAAATAAACAGTTTACATTGTAAATTTTCTTAAAATCACAATTATGTAAAATAATTGGAAATATAATTTTTTTAAAATGAAGCCAAGATGATACGATCAAGTGATTTTTTCCTTTGTTACCCCGTAAATTTACTTATAATACGGCAATATTTACCACTTGTCTTCTCTTTCTAAAACTTATTTTAGATAGATTAAATTGTATTGTTATCAATATGATTTTTAATTTATATTATAATTGATTTTGAGCACAATAAAAAAATATTTATTAAATCAAGTAAATTTAAAAATTATCGTTCCTATTCAATTAAAAGCGGCTAGCTTTGTTAATGCCAGAAAAAAGTTTTAAATTATATATTAACCATAGAAATTTCTGAACATGCGAAATTGAATATAAACCCTCATTTGGAAACTGAATACTCCAATAAATAGATCATTAAAATTTTAGGTTCTACCAGGGTTCTATTTTTCAAAATCACTTAATAAGTAGGTGTAAAATAAAAAAAGTAAAAGTTGTATTGTATATTAAATATAAGACTTAAAAATGGTATATTCATATAAAGATTTCAACAAACAAAATAGGCATGTGATTATTCAGTGTCTATCGAATGAAGGGTTTTTTCTAGTACTCAATGTCTCTATAAAATTTCCAAGATATATGTTTTGATAATATATTACCCATTCTAAAATATAATTTTATTTATTTTAGAGCCAAATATTTGTTATGGTTTTTGTTCTCAAGCACAACTTTTTTGATCTCTCGTGCGCACATCTTATTGATATTTTCAGCTATTTTATATTCTCTGAGGTCTTTTTTTAACACCAATCCATACGTTAAAAAATAATTAATTCAATGGTTTCTCATAATTCCAAGGTTTTTATATATAACTCAATCTGGTTAGTTACTTCATGGTTATTTCAGATCCCTTTTATGATATAATGTTACCACACCTTTCAAATTATAACATATGGAATAGATTCTTATATCATTTTTTACATTATTTTGCTTATAAAAACACAAATCAATTATACCAGAACCATTTAAAATATAAAATACCAACTTTTACAAAAATGAAAATAATATTCGTGAATTTTTACTATCATTACTAGAAAGTAATGTCTTGCATGAATTCTCAAATCCTTTCTATTTATTTCATATATTTGAATTGATTTTAAGCTCTTTAAAGTTGTTCAAGCAAAACTTTAGATTGCTTTATATAACTGATTTGGCTAATACTTCTTTCTACCTCATCATCTTTACATGCTTCCTCGACGCATCTTCTTCTCATAAGATTTTTTAGTTCAAGTGTCGTCCTCAATCCTATTATTAATGCGTATGCTTCCGCTTCAGTTAGCATTCCTAACAACTTAAAATATGATTTTCGGTATTTTGTACGCCCATCCCAAGTTATGACGTATGGCAATATTTGAGTTCTGCATTTGTAAGTAAAGGAGATTTTATTTGCTAATAGATCGTATTTTCTTGGTTTTTCATTTTCAACATTCTTAAGATTGTAAATTCCCGTTATTTCTATTTCCATTAACGTTATGAAGTGATTCTTCTTAGTGTACACGAAAATGTGTGGTCGATGTAATTTAGATCCGTTTTTATTCTTGCGTCGTATTTATTTCCACCCTTTCGTTTCAATTATCTTTTGAATTAAGTGTTTTCAGACTATTTTTATTTTTCATAAATGTATAGGATTATTTTAATTTATATTTTCAATTTTTATTCATAATTTATTTTTAATCTAAAGTTACAAATTCTTATAATTTTAATAAATCGGCCCAATTTAATTTTTTGAATTTCTTATAGTGAAATTTTAGAAAACTACGGGATAATTTTTAAAGTATATGATTGAAGTTTCTAATTAAATATTAGGTTTATCCGGATTTTCTGTTTCAAAGGCTGTTAGGTCTGAAAATAAGACTTATTTTTGGAAAGTATGTAGCTCTAATGTACAAATATATGTTGCTTTTGTTTTACTCGTATTTACTGCATTTGAATAATTTTTATTTTTAAACATTGCTTTTGTATATCATCAATTGAGTAAATACCGATAGGCCAAGTTCTAACTTTGCTTCATAAATCTAGGTTATCCGGTTTTTTTAAATTGCAATGTAATACTAAAGATATCAACTAATGGTTTTTTAAAAATCGCCTTTGTAAAAAAAAAATTTGGATTATATTAATAACAAACGTTTTTTATGCATAGAAATATGAGATCTAAATAGGGACTTCACGATAGTTTTATCCTTTCTGATTACTAAATACGGCAAAGGTATTTTAATTTGAGTGTTCTTAAACCATTTAATTTTTTATGTTGTTTTATAGTACGTTGATTTAATTCCATCGATTGAAAATGCATAAATATATAAAATGGAGCTGTATAGTTTTATAAAAAATCTTTCAGAATAAAAAATTTGTGTTATGATAATAGCACATTTTAATAATTTGTGGCACTGGTTTAATTCAGATTACAAAAAAATTCTCAGATTGCATTTGATCGTTAATAGTTGCTGAATATGATTTTACAAAAAAACATCAATTTTTTTTCATTTGGTTCGAACGCTTCTTTTATCTCTTGATTGTAATTTATCGTATAATCATTAAATTAAACTTGGGCTAATATGATATTATAATTTATAAACATAAAAAAAACGCACATAGTATCTTTGGTTTACCATCGGGAAATTGAAAATAAAGTTTGTGCATATAGAAATGACACAAAAAACAGATACATTTTACCAAACAATATAGAAAAAAAAAATATTACATTTTTTTATGCTCAAGAAGTGTAATCTATCATAAAAAAATAAATTAAGTTGAAAAAAATGTAATGTGAGCTTGACAAATCAAACTATCTTTATAGGAACATTTCATTCGTAAATTCTTTATAAATACAAATGAAAATATTTCTAATCTTTGATTTAAAATCAAAAAAATAGTTTAATTACGTTTGGGTGAAAAATCTTTAAAAATTAAAAAATCAAAACTATTAAGCATTAAATGCAAGTTTACGCGTAAAATAAACTCGAAATAGGCAGATGATATTATTTTAGCATAGTAAAAGACGAAAAATATATTCTTATTTCTTATGTGCTAACATGCAATTTTTGATCTATAAAGAATATAATTTTAGATAAATATATTTTTTTAATATTCAAAAAAATCCCATAAACTCATTTATATATGTTAAAGTTTGAAAACAAAGTATTCCATAAAGTTTGTATCAATATTAAAATATAATATAAAAGGCTAACTGTAACACACGTTAAAAGACAAAATAAAGGGGACTTTTTAAAAAAAACGTCTGTATTGAAGAGGCTATAAATTCGATGTTTTTACAGTTGTTGATATTTAAAAACTTAATGTTTCACGGATTGATGAGGCTTTTCATTTAATTTCTCAAATAAATTTATGCATAAAAAATGTCTTTTTATGATTGCTTAACTTATTTTACAATTTTGCATAGGATCTTTATAATTATTCCCTTTACATAGCACAATATCTGCATGGTTTCAAAATAAAAATTCTATGTTTTATATGTAAAATTTTTTACTAAAAGGGATAGGAAATAAGGATGGGTGAAACAGAAAAATCAGAAGCAGAGCACTACAAAGATAAATCATGCGAAACTGCGGCTGTAACCGAGAAAAAAGATGTATTGGAAACGGAACATGCACAAACCTCCTTAAAAACATCAACAAGACATCTGACACTAGAATCGATCTTTACTTCAACAGAACCTTCGTCGGATGAATGGATTCAAGATACCTATGCGGCAATCCTAATACGCTTCCATCGTATGCCACGCTTCGGAAAGGGATAAACTCCAAAAATATTACAACGGAAAATTCCAATCTAATTTGTCCCAACAGGAACTCAAAAGACGAGCGATGAGAATATTAATAGACCAAAATGGAAAGAAGTCGGTTGTCAAACATTTGATGCCGAAAACGTCAAAAACGCAAAAAGAGCAAAATAAGCGATCCATCCCATTTTGGAATTGAAGAGTAAAGAAGATTCGACTTATGTAGAAGGAAATTCAATGAAATATACGAAAGCTTAAAAAAGGCAAATATCGTTGAATTCGAAAGAACAAGGAAAATCCCATACTACAAAGTTGACACTAGTACTCTCCAAACTATTAATATGATAATAGGGACAATTACATCCACCCGAAATCCCAAGAATATGTCCGATGTTGCAGTGTTGCTACAAACCGCACAACAGACTTACAAACGCCTCACAAAACGAACAAAAAAAGATATTAAATATATTTCAGAAAAAATTTTGCTACAAGAAAGAATAAGAGATGGACTAGAATTATATAAAAATAAACGCAGTGAAGTTAAAGAATATGAAGTAAAAAAATAAAGAAAAATAATGCGGTCAATAAACATGATCCTAGACATAGATGGTCATCTTTAAACAGTGTTAAATATTTTTACAGAAAATATTAGAATATTAAAGAAAAAAATAGAGCTGTACAAAAAAAGATGTGACTTTACCAGAGAAAATAACTGCTTTGAGCGCAATAGAAGACCTTTTTACAGAGGATTGACACAAAACAAAAGATATTCAATCGAAGCTTCAGATAAACAAATCAAAAAATTTTGGATGAAAATGTGGGAAAAAGGCACGGAAAATCACAACAAAAATAATTATAACGATTACCTATGCCTATTTCTACCTGTCCAAAAACAGGAAAAAATTTGCTTTATAACAGAGATTGAATTTGATAATATAATAAAATCACTGCCAAACTGGAAAGCTACTGGGCCAGATGGAATCTTTAATTTCTTCATTAAAAAAATGACGTGTCTTCATAAATATATATACCAGATCATATTCAGATGAAAGTTTAAAAAATAAAAACCAGGAAGAATGGTTTTACTCAGGCACTACATACCTTATACCAAAAGAAGATGTCAAGATAGGAAATGAATTTAGACCAATAACATGTATGTCTAATTTATATAAATTAACGACAAAAGCGGTCTCAAAAATAATTCAGTATGAAGTAGAGACAAGAGAATTAATTGCAGAAAATCAGTTAGGGACAATAAGGCGCGTTCAAGGAGCAAAAGAACAAGCTCTTATCAATATTGCGATAAATAAAGAGTATGGAAATAATTTATATACAACGTGGATTGATGTAAAAAAGGCGTTTGACTCAGTAGAACATAACTACCTACATGCATGTATTGAAAATTTGAATCTACCAGCATGGATAACATCTTTCATAAGAAAGATTACAAGTAAATGGAGTATATCGTTATGATTAAATGGAGATTAAATCATGAATAAAAGAATAAATAAAGGAATACTACAGGGAGATAGTCTGTCACCCTTTTTATTCGTTCTATGTATTGACCCCTTAAGCAGAAAATTAAATGAACGCTTTCCAGGGGTGAGTGTACTGAACGATAAAAACTCATATACAACAAATCACCTATCTTCATACATGACCTCAAATTAATATCAAAAACTCCAGAAACACTTAAACTCATGACAGACGAAATACTAACCTTCTTTAATGCAGTAGGCCTTGAAATAAACAAAAACAAATCAGCCACTAACCATGAAATATGTGCAGATGTAGAAACATTTATAGAAGGCCCGGCAGCCTATGAATATCTTGAAGTAATTGTGAATAGCAAATTGGTGCTAAAGTTGGATACTATTGATATAATTGCAGAAATAATAATAAATCGAATAAGAAATTTATGTAAGACTAAACTTAATGCTGGGAATTTATTTAAAGCCATTAATGAACATGAAACATCACTAATAAATTACCATATGGGCGTATTAAAATTAGAACCAGAAGAATACATCAAACTTGATGATAAGATAAGAGATATTTTAAACAAATTTTTATTCACTCCCAGCCTAGTAATAAACAAAGATTATATATAAAGAGAAATGAACTAGGACGTGGGCTATGTAATATCGAATTTAAAGCTGAGAAGATGATCTACCAGCTAAAAAATCTGCTTGAAAACAGTAAAAACAGTTCACCGAGGAAGACCGCAATTCTCAAAGTAGAAAAAGATAACAAGACACATCTCTCACTAATTAAGAAATATCTTAAAAATAAATATCATGCTAACATCACCGACTCCGAAACACTGGAGAAAAAGCAGCAAGAAAGTTTATTGTGTAAAATAAAGGAATTACCATTACACCAAAAACTTTTTGAAGCTAAGAATAATGATATGGTTGATATTGTTGGATCATCAAGATGGATAAAAGATGGCAACATTAAACCAAGTGAAGAAGGAAAGTTCTTTTTTATTCAAGACAGAAACGTGTTTTTCGGTGAGAGGATAAAATGCCCACACTGTAATGAAGCTATGAAAACAATTGATCACCTTGCAACAAGATGCAAGAAAATGTTAGGGCATGATTACACGCGAAGACACAATGAAATCGTAAGGTGTCTCCATTTCCTCTTATCAAGACGATACAACTCAATAAAACCAAAAAGATCTGAACTCACTAAGTACATGAGATCTGCGAAAACGAAAATGCTGAAATAAAAGTTGAAACCCGAATTAAAACGGATATTTACATCAAAAAAATAGACTTGATATTTTTCTATACGATAAAAAAGAAAATATGATTACGCTGATTGAAATAGGTATAACTAGCCTTGATAACTTGACTGAAGTTGAGAATGAAAAATATAGGAAGTATGACATCTTGGCAAATGAACTTGGTTTAATTTACAAATTTAAAACAAGAATAATACCATATGTGATGACTTGGGATCGGGTGGTCACAAAATATCATAAAAAATATATTAAGGAGTAAAAAATACCAGACGAAGTAGAAGCATACATGCAAGCTTTCACACTCCGCAAGACACTTGAACTCATCTCATTTGTGAGAAGAAGAGCAGTTGATGAAGATAGATCAGAGGAAGGTGTCAATGGATGCATCAAGGAGTTGTACATTATTTCTAATGGGCTGACACGTCTAAATAGATAAAATCGATAAAAAGAAAATCAACCCATAAAACAATAAAATTATAATGGGCTTAATTATTATTTAGATATTGATATATATAATTCAAGTTTCTAATATAACACGTAAATTGTGAAAAACTTAATAGTGATTGTAAGATTATTATCCAAAAATAAAATTCATTTTTTACATAAATTGATATGGAGCGGTCCTTCACAATCCACATTTCTACAGTATAAATAGTAAATTAGAGGAAGCATTAAGTTGAGCATATTTTTTTTAAGATTAGTGGAATAAACAAAAACACTAATAAGACATTCAAAAACTAAATTTTAATTATTTTCCATAGGCCAATAGATCTAACAATGATAAAATAATAATTTTCAAGAAAGACTGATTTAAATAAAAATTAACCAATAGAATAATATTAGTGGTATTTTTTTTACAAAATCGCTTTATAATCATCATACGCATGTTCTCTATCAATTGTTCGTGTAATAAAAGGATATGCCGTAGAATTGAAATACCAAAATATGTGTGATAAATACATATATAAATAATTTTATAGAGATATAAGCAAGACACTTGAAATCATCATATTTGAGCGAAGAAGAGCAGTTGATGAAGATAGATCAGGACAAGTTGTAAAAATATGTATCAAGAAGTCGTGCAATGTTACCAATGGGCTGACTACATTACAATGGATGAAATTGATAAAAATAAACTTAACCCATAAATAAAAAGTTAGGGAAATGAAAATTTAATATTTATAAAATCTTTTTCAAATCTTATTCTTAAAAAACGCGAATCTTTCTTATATGCTTACATATCTTAAAATAAAATATGATGGTGATGCAAAGTGATGCACACATGTTAAATTCAAAAACATTTTTTCTTATATGCAAGTTTAGAATTTTACAATAGAGATAATGCGAGTATTTCAAGAAATATATTAACAATCATATATGTTCTGAAAACGTGAAAGTAAAACAATAGTTTAAAAATACTTAAATTTTAACCCCGGAATCAAGTTTATAATAGCAGAAAAAATATTCACCAATCTTTTTTTAATGTTGAGATAAAATTGTAATCAAACAAAAAAAATGCTAATATGGGCTTTAGATAAGTAATTAAAAAAAAATACGCGGATGAAAAAATATATATTAATTCATAGTCCAATTTCATTCGAAAAACATAAAACATAAATTGAATTTCTATAATAAGTTAATTTTTTTTATTTCGGCATTATTGAGCTCACACAATTCTTAACTTCGAATCTGGTTTTTTCAGATTATCGCAAAATATACAAATGAGTAGAATTAATAAAAATATTTCGCATGTCATATATTGTGATGAGAGATATAACCCTATATAAAAGATTGCTTCATATGTAAAAAATGACATTTTCTATAGACCACGGGCAGATAAATAACATACGCATTCTTCTAGAAAAATATTATTATGATTAATTCATAAATAAATTTACTTGATACACTTTTTCAATTTTGAATCGCTTTAATTTACTTCCAAGTGATTATATGTTTGTTTTCTTAACACATATATTTATTATAATAAATTTTTACTTATATATATTATTAATCGGAGCTAAAATTTTTTATTAATTCAAATCGATAGAAAATACAATTTTATAATGTTTCATGGCTGCAGTATTTATCAAAAAATACAGTTTTACATGTCATATTTACATAAAATAGGGTTCACTATATATAAATATATTTTAAATACGAAACATTGCGGGTCTTAAAAATAGGTCTGCTGAAGATAGTATATTGATTTTGAAATTTGTAAAATTGAATGCCACATTTAATTATTTATATGATAATAAGTCTGAGAATCTCTTAATAATTATATATAGATAATAATCACATATTTTTTTACGAAGGAATTTAAAGGCATGATGCCAGTTTTTTAATCGATCAACGAGTAAGTAAAATAATTTAATGCAAGAAGGCAAACTTATTTTTTGTGAAAACCAAGATAATGTGTATTTTTAAGCAAAAAACACCATAATAAGCAATACATTTTAGCGTGAAAAAATTCGTTAAAGATATAGGTTTAATATTTGCTGGTATATTCAACTTTTTGCCGAAATATAAGTAATTCAATGTTAATAATACTTTTTCTATATCACACAGATATTATGTTGACCTTTTACAACTGATTTTTATTAAATATTAAGATTATATGTAGAAATAATATATAAACTTTTTTATTTTATAAAACATATAAAATATTTTGAAAAAATATAAAAAAAACACAAAATAAGAAAAGAGACATACTTTTCACATGAAAGGATTATTTTTATTTGATTAATATTTCATATATAGTTATAAATTTAAGGAATTAAACATGAATATTCTAAACTCGAAAAAAACATGTAATTATAGTAATTTTGCAAACTTATTCGTGTTATTTATCAATTTATATTGACACTTTGATATTTCGTTCTTATATAAACTATGTAGAAGATCAAAAAATATATTTTATTTTATAAAAAAAAAGAGAGCCTAGGTATAATAATTTTCTCCTTATATTAAAAAAACACGATTTTATTATCTAGGCGAATATTCATGTGTAATTAAATTAAAGAATAGATGAAGAAAAAATATGTTATTAAATGAAACAATTATCTAATTATTAATAAATTAAATACATAAATCTCTAACTTTTAGATTTTATTTCTTATCTTTCTGCTTATATCTTAAATAACGCAAGACATATAACAATAAAATTTTATATCCTATAAAATACAATGTGAATGAAAGTACAAATAAAATGCGTGAAAGTAACATATTTATAATGGTTTAATATAGAGAATAAAAAAATATAAATATAAGATCATCAGGGTGAAGAGATGAGACTTTACCCTGTAGCAATAAGAAACGTTCCTATAACGAGATCCATATTTGGAATGATCAATAAAAAATAAAGAAAGGTGCTATTGCTTGAATTACAATAAAATCACTTCATTTATTTTATAATGAAACATATAGAAGAATATAATTGAATAAAAAATCATAATTTCATTATTTTTTTAAAAACAGCCACCCCATTTTTTATGTTTATAAAACAAAACGTATAAGTCATTTCAAAAATATAATATTTAAAAAAAAAGAGATCAAGAATAATTTTAGGAGTTTATAATTATCGAAGTTCATAATATAATACTTTTATTTCTTTGAAGATGGAATGTATAGACATAATCTATGTATCGATATATATGTGAATAATGCGTCTTAAAATATTTACATTCAAATTTGGCATATTTTTCATTATATTTTAAAATTTTGCTTATCTTTTTATCTGAAATAAAATTCGTTTTTGCATATATTTATCATCTCCTTTAATAATTTATTTTTAAATTCATAAATTATTACCCATAGATTTTATGTTTACCATAGAATTGGAATATCCAATAGTAATTGTGGTTATCGTTGTAGTAATCGTCATAGGATTTATTTACTGGATTAGGAAAGAAAAAACTCATGACTGTGAACTTGAACCAAATTTTAACAGTGCCAATGAAGATCAACAAAGATCTTTTGAAGTAAAAGAAATGAGCAGTATAGAAAAGAAAGTTACGGAGAATTTTAAAATAGTGGATCGCAGAAATCTTAGACAAATTTACAGTATTTTATTCAAAAATTTATACATGCTCGTCGATTTTAGAAATTTCATTTTTACACTTGATGTAGAAATTTCAGAATGTATAAAGTTGAAAAGATATTTTAAGACTATAGAGATACAAGAAATGCACGGAAATTTAGATACCGAAGAACTATTTAATGATTTGACCTCCCACACAAAAAGCAAGAAAATAAATTTCGGTAATATTACTTTTATTCTGATCGATGTTATAATCGTAAAATTAACCGAACAAAAGGAAAATGCAATCAAAGAAGAATCTACGGAACTTCAAATTAAGAAAATAAAAAATATCGAGAAAATATGTATTAAATTGGCGAACATGTTCTTTTTCATTAATAATAATTGCAAAAAATTGCTAGGAAGTTCTTTTTATAATAGCTTAAGATCCTATTTTGCACGGACTATCAAGTTTTTGAACGTATATAAAGGTGGTGATAATTATTTAGATGAGGCAATAACACTAGAGCCAGGCATTCTTTATCCTAAATATCTCAATTTTTATCTTTACTCGAAATTACAGGATAATCCAGATTCACAAAATATATTAGAACCAGATGAAATTCTTGATATTTTTGTGCATGACCAAAAAGAATATACTTTAATCGGTTTTATTGCATATTTGGACTCTATGGACAACTTAAATTTAATGCACGGATCATTTTACAAAGAAAGTGGTGTGTGGAAGGTATTAGAAACCGCAACAATCGTAGATATAAATTTAATATATGAGATATTTAGGAATCCTAACATGGATTACAGTTTATTTTACGAGATGGTCTCTAAGTAAAATTGTTTATCAGAGGTTAAACCACATTTTATTAAAAAACAAAACAACCCTTTTAAAAATTAAAATTGTAATTATAATATATTGATGGGAAACCTTGGCTAATAACACCTAAAATATTTTATTGTCAAGTAGATATGAATATATTTAAAAAATTTTATCTAATTATTAAAATTCGTTCCATTAGTTATCTAGATTTAGACAACTTTTTTGTCTGATGTAATATATAATATTTTGAGATGAAAATTCATTGTTACCACCTTTGAATAGTTTTGCATGTTAAATATTGCAATGTTCACTTTTTCAAACTTATTGTAGAAAAAATTATGCTAATTTTAGGTAAAGAGTTTGCTATGCAATAAAAAAAAACCAAATAACATAATATTTTATTTTTCGATGGCTCTCAACAAGAATTTCGCAATAAATATAATTATATGCCAGAATTCATAAAAATGAAATATACATAGATTTTAATACAGATACCACAATTAGCAAAATAAAATCGCAAAATACCAAATTTAGCCAATGATGCATGTAAAAAACATTAAAACATACATAAAACACAAGGTTGATATCATGCCTTACATGTTTAGATGTAAGATCTTCACGAAACGGTCTGGTTTGAGTAAAGAACAAGATGGGAAAAACAACGCAATCAATCCTTTGATTAATATCACATAAATGATGCACACAATATATTTGTTCAATTTCGAATTATACTTCAGTCTACATAATACAAGAGAACTTAAATAGAAAAAATATTGAAAAAAAATCAAAATACGTATGTTTTTAATGCCTGTCGTTGTAATCTTTCGTAATAAATATTTATTTAATAGTCATTTATAAACAATTTCATTAGGCATAATTTTTTAATCGACTACATTCTGTTTATAAAATCCGTGTTCTATTTTAGCGCCTTAAATGATATAATCCATGCGCAGCATCATGTAATAGTCAGTTGGGCTTTCAGTACCATTTATATAACTGGCACAAAAAATACATTTGGATTCTGTTACTGTAGAGAATTACAAAGAGCTACTTAGAAAGTAGTTTTTTCCTGCTAAATTAACCCTTTTCCTTTTTAAAAAACCGTAACTGCAATAGATTAATATATAATTTTATGAATTATTGATTATTCATAAGCCAATAGAATTACTTTATCGCCTCTTTATTTTATTAAAATATGTTGGTGCATTTTTAAAGTCTAAAACAATGATTTATTGTTTATTCATATCATTCATAATGGTTCTTGTAGTAAAAAAGAGACGCATGTAAACCTAAATAAACTAGAAATTTCTCGAAGAATCTTTTTATATATATAAAATGCAATTTTTGATTAAAAAACACAAAAAGTTGCGCGACATTGTTTGATTTGAAAAAAGGCAAACATATATGAATAAAAAATTTAATGTTTTGAAAGAAAAAAAAGACAATTGTATATAAAACAAAGAATAACACTAAAAACATAAATAGAGCACATTTTCTTAAGCTTAAAATATTTATTAAAAAAAAATACAAAAGGAGAAAGAAAAAGTGCACTGTTGTGCTAAGCTATTCACAAGCATATTACTTTTTTTATGAATAAATATATCAAATCTATAATTTATTTCTATAAAAAAAAACCATAAAACTTAGTTTTTGTGAAAACCAGTTAAGTTTACAGGTGAAATTTTTATTTATTTATTGTATTTTATTGATTTTTCAAGTAAAATTTTACATTTAACGTTCATATATGTCGTTGAAATTTTTTTATGTATATTAGCAGTTTTAAACACCATGCAAATATCAATATTGTATTTTAATTGAAAATTTTGCTTTTTATAATTCAAGAAAGTTTATTGAAATATATGTATTAATTACCTAAAAAACAATTATTACAAGATTTTATATAAACAGAAGCATGCAGTTTTTAGAAATTTATGTACGGATTGATATATGGTAGCCAATGATAATTCGAAGTTTTTATATATGTGCTTTATGATGTCCAAAGTTGCTTTTCAGATGCTACACAAAACGATACGACTATTGTCTCGTAAATTAGTAATACTGATCTTAAAAAGTCACTTTTGTATAATAAAAGACAAAAATAAGGATATCTTTTTTTTATTATCATAGAAATTTCTCTTTATCACAATTTTATGATTTTTACATAAATATACAATTAGAGGTGAAGAAAGATAAAAAATTAAAATGCAAAATTATCAGTATTCGTATATTTCAATCAAAATTTGTATAAATTAAAAAATTGACATGATATGTATTCCTCATAATCAAATAAGAAATATATCATTGAAATATCTGCCCAGACAGACAAACATGTTACATCAATAATTATTTTACGATTAATGTTGCGAAATTTTATTATAAGTCATTTTATTTGCGCTCAAATTGTGTAAATAGTTTAAAAAGAAAGTTTGTGCGATTTAAATCATTTATGTTTCGTGTTTTTTCAAATCTTGATTATAAATTATCCCTTTTCGGCAAATTTATATTCTTGAAATAAATACTCCTTTTAGACACAGATTTCAATAATCCATGTGCAGTTTGAGCTGATTTTCTTTTATATAATCGATTTTTAAGTATATAATTGTTGGATTTGCTATTAATTTCTCAAAAAAACACATACCGAATCAAAAATCAAATAATTCATTTATTGCCGTACGGTTAGAAGATGGGCCGAAAAGTTATTCAGAAAGATTTTATATGAACAATGGATCTTCACTAATATATGATGTAATTTTGGAAACGGAGGATGGTGTAAAGATTGGATGTTTTATGTTTATACCCACTGAACCAAACTTAGAAAATAATCCATCGCCTAAATATTGCATATATTTGCATGGAAATTGTGATTTAGAAATAATTATCTGAATGGTTGCCCATTCTCTCATTTTGATCATGTCGCAAAACATTTACATATGCTGATTCCTGATTATCGTGAGTATTGTGATTCAGAGTGTATATTTACAAAAATCGGTGTGAATTTTGATATTGACGCTTGTGTAATATACGTCCGAACAAAATATTGCAAAGAGGTTAGTATAATTGGATATTCACTCGGTGGTGCTGTAGCAATTGAGTATATTCGTTTTATTTCTGAGAGCAAAACAAAGAACAACAAAATGGCAGATATAGACAAAATTGTGCTTATAAGTTCATTTGTATCAACTAGAAGGCTTTTAAATGAAGATCATAAAATATTGATGCTTTTAATCAACTTCTTTTATTTAGGGGCCACCAAAAAAATACTTGAGGATTGGGATTATGATTCCTTGCAAAATATTCATTATTTAAAAAAAGAACAAGTGTTTATCGTACATTATACAGGCGATATGGTTGTTAATATCAAGCATGCCCATCGAATATTAGAGAATTTCGAATGCGAAAATCATATAACTATAAATGGACATCATTGTAGCTTTGATTCAGATGGTGTATTGGTCCGCAAAATCATAAAATTATTTACTTCTTCGAATTAAACAACGAATAAAGGTGGGTAATCAAAGACAATATGTAATATTATTAGAAAAAAAATCATTATATTTTTGAATTCTGATCTTAGAAACTAATTTTTATGATTAGTTAAGAAAATATGTGCATACCCTATTAATTTTAATACAAATTACGATGTTATATATTTCATTACAAATCAATTTTTTTGTATTTAATGCAAAAATCTAGCCTTAAATAAGATATAATCTTATTTTATGCAGGTAAAAACGTTGTGTCTATGATTAGCTTTGTTGGCTTTTTTCATTTCACACCTACATACGGACATGATACTTTACAAAAAGATTTTTAATGCACCAATTTTATATTTTAAAGAAAATAGATCTTGCATTTGGTTATATAATAAAAAATAAAAAATTAAAAATTAAAATAATTTAAAATGATATTATAAATCAAATAGAAAGTAAAAAATTTAACACAAATATTTCTTGTTTTTGGTTTAACTACTTCATGTTAAAAATTTTTGATGGATTTACCCATAAAAAATACAATGAACGCAATAATAAATCATAATAATGATCACTTATGCATTAAATTTAAAAGTTTATCCTCCCACTTTTAATAACAGAAAATATATTTTTTTCGATATGGTAATTCAGTTTTAAAACTAAAATTTAAATTAAATGTATATATTACATATAAATATCACAATTTTAAGAAATGAATTCACTTATAGATTTAGAATCAAAATATAAAAATCACGATTTCCATTTTGTAAAGATGACCCGGGTGAAAATTTATTTGAAGGTTTGAAAAAAGATTTATTTATAATAATAACAAATATCAGAGACATCGCTTATAAATTTGTACTTATCAATCATAAATAGATATGCTAAAAACGTTTGTTACACAGGTAATATGTTTAAAACTAAAACCGAATCTAAATACATATACCTTTTATATAAAAACACAAATAAATCACATCAAGTTTATTTTTATTTGCAAAATGAAGACCAATAATTTCAAATTGATACATAATGGTGAAATATAGATTGAGAAAATAAATCCGAATACCCATCAATGTGATAAAGATGGCCTCCAAAACTAAGGCTAAATGTAAAAGTTCAATGAAAAGTAAGTAATATTAAATATGCAGATTTAGAGTATGAAATTACAAATAAATATATTAAATTTTAAATAATTTATCAGGTAAGCGTATAAAAATATTGTGTAAACATTGTCATGCTAAAATTTTCTGAGCTTCAACTCAAAAGATTTAATAAATATCGCATAAAGAGTGATCATAATATATATTCTATATTTATAATAAAATTAATCCGCATAATTTCTTTAAATAAATTATATTGCCAGCAATGAATAAAGAAACTTTTTTCAAGCTTTTAATTTACAAAATATGTATAAAATATAGATAAAATTTTCATTATATTTCGATAATTAATTTTTTTAATCTATAAAGTTACTTATGACAAATATAAAATATGCTTGAGATATTTTAACCAGTTTGATATATTAATTTTGTGTATAAAAGCATAAAATTAATGTTTACATAAAATGATTTGAATATAAAATTAACATAATAAATTTAATTTTCAAATTTTATCAACTTTTATTTTATGGTAATATCTTGGATATCAATCAGATTATCAAATAATTTTGTCTGCATCTATATGCATATGTTACCAGAAACTATATTTCATTGTAATGATTTATATTCCAAAATAATATAACAAGCTTTAAGTTAAATAACATGTTTTTAATGCAATTTTTTTTTGAAAAAAATGCAAAGAATAGAAATAAAGATTGATTTTATAAAAATAGCTTTATTTTTTGTGACAATATGAATAAATATATGAAGGGTTGTTTTTCTAAATTAAGCCACAACCCCCATGATAATTTTTCATTTTTTTGAAACAAGATAATCTATATATAAGTTGCTCGACGAAATTCCTTTTTTGACTTTAAGAATTCATTTTTGACAAGTAATTATATGTGCTAGATCTTTTTATACTGGCCTAGACTTCATTATATTTAATATTAGAATTATAAATGGCTTATAATATGGGTGAAACAGAAAAATTAGAAGCAGAGCACAACAAAGACAAAAAATGCGCAACTATGGCTGTAACCGAGCTGAGATGTGATGTTATTGGAATATGTGCAAATCTTTTTGAAAAATCAACAATATATCTGACGTTAGAATCGATCTTGACGTCTACGGAATCAGCTATAAATGAATGGGTTCAAGATGCTTATGCGGCAATCCTAATACGCTTCCATCATATGCCACGCTTCGCATGAGTGAAACTATAAAAATACTACAACGGAAAATTCCAATGTAATTTGTCCCGACAGGAACTCAAAAGAAGAGCGATGAAAGCATTAATAGACCAAAATGATAAGAAGCCGTTCTTCAAACGATTTGATCCCGAAAACGTCAAAAACTCAAAAATGAAATTGCAGGGACTATACTATTTTGGAGCTGAAGATCATAGAAGAGTCGACTTATATAAAATGTAATTCAATGACATATACGTATGCTTAAAAAAGGCAAATATCGTTATATTTAAAAGAACAAGGAAAATCCCATAATACAAAAATGACACTAATACACTCCAAACTATTAATATGATAATAAAGACAATTACATCCACCTAAAATCCCAAGAATATGTCCGATGTTGCAGTATTGCTACAAACCGCACAACAGACTTACAAACGCCTCACAACAAAACCGAAATAAGACAACAAATATATTTTAGAAAAAATTGAGCTTTTGGAAAGAATAAGAGATGGACTAGAATTATATAAAAATAAACGCAGTAAATTTAAAGAAGAAGAAGTAAAAAAATTAAGAAAAATAATACGATCAAGAAACATGATTCTAGACATAGATGATCATCTTAAAACAGTGTTAAATATTTATACAGAAAATATTAGAATATTAAAGAAAAAAATTGAGCCGTACAAAAAAAGATGTGACTTTACCAGAGAAAATAACTGTTTTGAGCTTAATAGAAGACTTTTTTTACATAGGATTGACTCAAAACAAAAATTATACAATCGAAGCTTATGATGAAAAAATAAAGAATTTTTGGATGAAAATGAGGAAAAAGGTACGGAAAATCAGAACAAAAATAATTATTACGATTACCTATACCCATTTCTACCTGTCCAAAAACAGGAAAAGATTTGCTCCATAACAGTGATTGAGTTTGATAATATAATAAAATCACTGCCAAACTGGAAAGCTGCTGGACCAGATGGAATCTTTAATTTCTTTATTAAAAGTTTAGGCCACCTCAAAAATTCATTTTTCAGATTAGATCAGATGAATGTTTGAAAAATTAAAATTAAAAGAATGGTTATATCTGGTACGAAAATATCTTATACCAAAATAAGATGTCAAAAAAGGAAATGAATTCGACCAATCGCGTGTATATCGTACTTATACAAGTAAAAAGACAAAAGCGGTTGCAAAATAATTTAATATGAGGGGAAGACAAGAAAATTATATTTCGAGAAATCAATATGAAACAATAAGGTGAGTTAAAGAAAAAAAGCTCTTATATGTATTGAGATAATAAAGAGTGTAGAAAAATTTATTTACAACGTGGATTGATGTAAAAACGGCATTTGCTCGAATAACATAACTATCTACATGTATGTATTGAAAACTTGAATCTATCTACATCTAAAAGCTTCTTTTATAATAAAGAATACGAGCAAATGAAGTATATCTTAAAGGATAAATGGAGATTAAATCATGAATAAAAGAATAAATCAAGGAATACTACAGGGAGATAGTCTGTCACCTTTTCTTTCGTTCTATGTATTGATACCTATAGCAGAAAATTAAAGGAACGCTTTCCAGGGGTAAGTCTACTGAACGATGAAAACTCATATACAACAAATCACCTACTATTCATAGTTGAACTAAAATTAATATCAAAAACTTTAGAAACACTTAAACTCATGACAGACGAAACACTAACCTTCTTTAATGCAGTAGGTCTTGAAATAAACAAAAACAAGTCTGCCACTAACTATGAAATATGCGCAGATGTAGAAACAATTATAGAAAGCCTGGCAGCCTATAAATATCTTGGGGTTATTGGTAATATCAAATCAGAGCAAAAGCAAGAAACTATAGATATAATTGCAGAACAAATATTAAATCGAATAAGAAATTTATGTAAGGCTAAACTTCATGCTGGGAATTTATTTAAAGCCATTAATGAACATGCAAAGTCTCCCATGAATTACCATATCGGCGTATCTAAATTAGAACCAGAAGAATACATAAAACTTGATGATAAGATAAGAGATATTTTAAACGAATTTTCTATTTACCTCCAGCCTAGTAATAAACAAAGATTATATATAAAGAGAAATGAACTAGGACATGGGCTATGTAATATCGAATTTAAAGCCGAGAAGATGATCTACCAGCTAAAAAATCTGCTTGAAAACAGTAAAAATAGCTCACTGAGGAGGGCCGCGATCTATAAAGTAGAAAAAGATAACAAGACTCATCTCTCACTTATTGAATAATGTCTTAAAAAAAGTATCATGTCAAATCACCAATTTAGAGACACGGGAGAAAGGCAGCATGAAAGTCTATTGTGTAAAATAAAAGAAAAACCATTACACCAAAAACTTTTTGAAGCTAAATATAATGATATGGTTGATATTGTTGGATCATCAAGATGGATAAAAGATGGCAACATTAAACCAAGTGAAGAAGGGAAATTCTGTTTTATTCAAGACAGAAATCTGTTTTTCGGTGAGAGGATAAAATGCCCACATTGTAACGAAGCTATGAAAACAATTGATCACCTTTCAACACGATGCAAGAAAATTTTAGGGCATGATTACACGCGAAGACACAATGAAATCGTAAGGTGTCTCCATTTCCTCCTATCAAGACGATACAGTTCAATAAAACCAAAAAGATCTGAACTCACTAAGTACATGAGATCTGCGAAAACGAAAATACTGAAATAAAAGTTGAAACCCGAATTAAAACGGATATTTTAATCAAAAAAAATAGACCTGATATTTTTCTATACGATAAAAAAGAAAATATGATTACGCTGATTGAAATAGGTATAACTAGCCTTGATAACTTGACTGAAGTTGTGAATGAAAAATATAGGCAGTATGACATCTTGGTGAATGAAATTGGTTTAATTTACAAATTCAAAACAAGAATAATACCATATGTGATGACTTGGGATGGGGTGGTCACAAAATATCATAAAAAAAAAGTTAAGGAGTTAAAAATCCCGGACGAAGTAGAAGCATACATGCAAGCTCTCACACTCCGCAAGACACTTGAACTCATCTCATTTGAGAGAAGAAAGACAGTTAATGAAGATAGATCAGGGGAAGGTGTCAATGGATGCATCAAGGAGTTGTACATTATTTCTAATGGGCTGACACGTCTAAATAGATAAAATTTATAAAAAGAAAATTAACTATAAATAAATAAAAGTTAACATGGGTCCAATTAAAGATAAAATCCAATATTTTAAACATAATAAATGCAAGCAACAGATAAACTAAGAGTTTTAACCAATTCACGATTAAGATACAGACTAGAAATAATAAAAGACATATGTTTAAAAGCTAGAACAAAGTACGAAGTTCATATAAAGAAAGCTGGATTTATTCGAATTGGTATCGCACATATTTTGGCCAATAAATACGTGCCAGTTGGAACTGACAAGTATGGACTTTCGTTTTCAAACAAAGGATACAGATTATAAGAGTCTTCAGCGAAACTTTTGCGAGGAATTTAATGTTAAGGATATAATTGGTGTAGAAGTTTGTCTTAAATCTGAAAAATCCAATCTTTCTTATTTGAGATTCTATAAAAATGGGGATGATTTGGGTGTCGCCTTTTGGAATCTACCTTTCTCGGAAGTTTATCCTGCCTTTTCTTTTTATGGAGATTGTGAGGTTGAGGCTAATTTTAGTGAGTTTCAAGTATATTTGAATGATTAAGATTGCAAGTATAATGATTATAAACACATATTATAACATTTGTTTTTTTAATACTTAAATTAACTGAGATCTAATAAAAAATTTACTTTAGTCTAACTATAAAAGAATTAAAATTATATTTTCGCACAAATATAATAGATAATACTATATTAAGAATTTGTAAAATTTGATCTATATTGATTATATAGTTTTAAAATATAAAATATAATAGATGATTAATCGGACTGGTATACTTGATATATTGAAGTTCATATCATGGTTTGTTTGTAAAACATAGATTAAATGCTATTGAACAAGTTTCAAACGATTTTTTATCGCAAGTAAAGCTTAACTATATGCGATTTAGTCTTGAATTTAATAGAAACACAATTTTTTCTATCTCTTTTATTAAAAATAAAATTTTTGTTATTTGTAACGATATCATAGGATTATTAGAACAGAAAAATATTAAAAGTGCATCTTTTATATATCATTTTCTTATATTGGTATCTTAGTCTCCGTATGGTTTAATATTAATAAATAAATGGTTTTTGTGTTAAATATGTATTAAATTTAGTTATTCCTTATTTTATTCAAATATTTACTCATAATCTTTATTTTATTTTAAATCCTTTGCTATTGATTTTTTACAATTTAAATACATGTTATTCTAAAATTTAGTCTATTATCTCACCATGAAGGAAATTATATCTTCTCATAGATAAAAATATTTTATTAAGTATAATTGTCACAAAAATAATTTACTTCTCTTGTATTATTATCTTGTGCACGGCATAATAAAGATTATAATTTTGTTAAATTTTTTATATTTATATGCTTTTAATCATATTTGGGCTTATAGTAGATAATAAAAATTTATTATTTTTGTGAATTATATACAATGATCATAATCACAGTATATTGTAAAACTTTTTATGATTCGATACTTCTAATTGGTTTTGTGCTATAAATAAAATATAAAATATAGTGGTTTATTATTTTTGAGCATAGCTAAATAATGACTATAATTTTCATAATTTTCATTTATTTTTTTCATATTTTTACTTCTTTCTTATGCTTTGTGATTGAAAATAAATATAATTTTTCAAGGACTTATTTTTTTATTCGCTGAAAGATAATTTTAATATTATAAATAAATTTTAATGTAGCGAGCCATATAGAGCAAAAATCATATATATAATTGATAATGTTGCAAAAATTCTAGTTTGAATACAAATAATAAATTTATAAATATTATCCCAAACATATAAAATTTTTTTTTAGTCGTTTATCTTTAAGGTACAGAAAGAAATTTGATTTATTAGAACGACGATTATGTATACAAAAGAAAAAATTCAAGTTTCTAATAACACCCTGATATTTGACTAACCTTGATGTTTACAAAGAAAACATTTTATTTATCTGTTTAAATTAATTTGCCCTGTTTTTAGGATATTTTTTTGATCTTATTGCTGATTTTGCATGTAAATCGTGACTGAGACAATTATAAAATTTATAAAAGATATGTTCTTTTATATCTGAAAAGCAAAATCAAACAAAGAAACTTGATTTTTGAAGAATTTTATTTGGAATAAGATCATTAGTTACACTATTTTTTTGATCAAATGCTAGATATATATATTTTTTACTTGTTTAATTTTTTTAAATTTCAATACAACAAAATATATCAGTAAATAGCCTATTTTTCTGAATTTTATGCATGATTATTTATTAAAAAAACTTAAATCCTCTAAAACCCCTTACGATACTTCTTAATAAATAAAATTTAGATAACGATAATTTGAGTTTTTTTATATAGGGATGTAAAACATATCGATTAAATTTTTTTTGCACAAGTGAAAAAATTTCATTGATCGTATACATCCTTTAATCATTGTTATGGAGGGAATACTCCTGCGTCTTTACGATGTTTTATAGTAATTTTTTAAAATAAATTCGTTTCTTTTGAAATTTCTTAAAAGTGATATAAAACTAGGGCCATAGAGGGCTCAGAGTTTTAAATTTATTTAAATATAAACCTTTTTATTAAAAAAAGGTACTATAAAAATCGGTTTACTTCGATTTTTTTGTAAATGGTTTACTACTTGTCACTCAAAAGAGTTTTCGTACTTGTAGATATATCAGAGAGGACATTTATGTATCCATGATTGAATCTATAATATCCTATTTATAGATTTTTAATTATATGTTTATATGAAAAAAACTAAATTTCACCCCCGCCCAAATAAAAGTTGATAACAGGTGCGTGGAGAGATACACTCTACCTATATGGTACAAATACCTTTGCCTCCAATCATATTAGATTGCCAGAGGCATACATGGGGTTCCGTAAGCTCGGAACCAAGGTCTGGCTGTACCATAAGGCTAGAGTGTATAACATTCCAACTTTAAATCTCGCCCTGCCTTTCGACGTGCAACGCCTAGAACACCGTTTCACACTAGAATTGGGCAGAGGCTAGCATGCATCAATCACATATGTATGCCGGCCTTAATTTTAATTAATAAAATGGTGCTCTATATATATCTATTTATAATATAGTACAATGATCCAAAAAAATATTTTATGCTACATATCTGATTCTTTTCGATCAAAAAGAATCGACGGTATTTTTATTTCCAAATATATATGTGTAATAGAATATTCTTAAAAAATTTACGGCAAGATATAACGATCTTATGTTCTAATTAATAAAATTTAATGGAAAATTTCTATAGAATGGAGGTAAAATATATCCTGTTTTTTTTTAATTTTGGAGGTGAAAATTTTATGGAGGTAGAAATTATATTGAGGTAGAAATTATAAAGAGGTAAAGGTTTTATGGAGGTAGAAATTATATCGAGGTAAAATCTTAAGGAGGTAAAGGTTTTATGGAGGTAGAAATTATATTTAGGTAGAAATTATAAGGAGGTAAAGGTTTTATGGAGGTAGAAATTATAAGGAGGTAGAAATTATATTGAGGTAAAATATAATTAAATTAAATTTTCACTAATAACGGCCAGTTAGAAATATATAAATTCTATGAAAGTGAAATCCCCCCAGTATTATGGGATTTTACATATTTTAATAATTTCAAATGTATAGTTCTATATTATAAATACTTTTTCGCGCTTTTAAACGCCATAATAGCAATTTTTTGGTTAGAACAGGCCAGTTTTGATTTAATTCAAGCTATATTTTAAAAATATCCGATAATGAAAAATAAAATGATTTAGACAAAATAAATTGTCTTTGGTGTTGTAATACCATGAAGTATAATAAGGAAACATATAATGACCAAATTACCTTTAGGGCTCTTGATTATGGGTATACACGAAGATCTGGATTTCCACAATAAATTCTTTCCGTATTTAAAATTATCTAAAATATGTATCATTGCCCGCACATTTATTATACGATACTATAATATCTAAGATTTGAAGTTATTTTCTAGCTTATTTTATCTTTTTAAAATTATAGATGCAATGTAATTATGACATTTAAATTGTATCTCTGATTAAATTTTGATTTTTCCAAGTATAAATCAACAAAATATTATAATTACAAATTGTAATTCTGTAATATAAAGTACTTCTCAGCAGTAAATTTATTTTAATAGTAAAATGTTTATTTTTGAATTTTTATGATGATCAAAAATTTCAAGCTAAATAATTTCTAAGAATACGAGTTTCAAAATTTTTAAAAGATTTATATAATTTTAAGGCTTAAAGTAAATTATAATAATAAATCCGATCTTTCTACATTTAAAAACCATGACAAATGTTCGATCCTCATGTAAAATTATACCAATAATTAGCTTAGGATGATAATTTGCCTCTCTAAATTCAAACACCTATTTTTTTTTTTAAATAATCCCTTCTTGCTTCTCATCAGTACAGCACGCTATTGTATATAATAACTAAATATTTTCAACAAAATATTTCTTACAAAATTTAAGGATTTAGGTCGAATTTATATTATCTAATACCATTGTGCCAAAAAAATAATAATTGTTTATATGATTTTTTCGAGATTATAGGGTATATATAATCCTCTTTTTTTTACAAAAATAATTATTGAATTACTTTTCTCTATCAGCTATTTGAGGGACCGAACTTTCATAATACATTGCAATTTAGAATATAAGAAGAAAGAAACATTGGGCCTTCTTTAAACTGTAATTAAAAATAAATCAAATCTGTTCGAAATAGTAAAATGTAACTACCTCAAGATAATTTTCTTATTATTACCAAAATGGAGTATTTTTAAAAAGATCACTGCTTATTCATATTTATAAAAATAAATTTTATATTTAGAATTAGAATTTATCCAGTTTAATGGATTCTTAGATTGATTTTATTGCGCTTATTTTTTTAAAAAAATCAAAGATGATAATACTATTGTGAGTGCGTGTTATCAGCTGGATTTTTGTACAAAAATATAATTCATAGACTTTTAAGCCATTTGAGATCTGTTTTTCTTTTACAAACTCTAAAAAAATATCATTATTTTGTATTATAATTAAAAAACCTAGTTTTATAAGGATTCGATGAGTTTTGGTTCTTTTTTAACATAAAAATTATATAGTTTTATTGCGAAAAAAAATCGTTGGGTTTATTTATTGCTTTCTTTTTATTGTTTCTGTGATTTATTTCTACTTAAAATTGATCCTTTTATATCAAATACCTGATAAATCAAATAATAAAAACGTATGAAATTGTCTATTTGAGAAAAAAAGTGAATCAGTTATGATTATTTTGTATTTTTTATCACCGAAGTTTCTTTAAGTTATTTTTTATTCACTTTATTGGATTTTTCTTACTTTTAATTTCACATTTTTTCACTTTTAATAATTTACAGTTATAAATATTCAGCTTTTTGGGTATTTATTCATCGATAACAAGCTGTTTTCTATACTCTACAATCCTTTTCTGTTTTTTAGAAGTGTTATAAATCTTTTAAAGATATACACTTTATAAATAGTATCTAAGGAAATAGATATTCTTGATAAATCAGCAATTTACAAATGACAAGGTTGAAAAACACATGCACTTATGGATCTTCCTAAGGTTGAGATATAGGCAAGAATATTGTATTATCTAAAGGCTACGATTTGATTTCATATAGGAATTTTTATGTAAATGGTTGTAAAAAAAGTCTAATATACAATTTAAACCATTGCATATAGCAAGAATTACTTATATGATTAGAATTTTTTATATGCTAAATAATTCAAAAACAAAACGGTACAAGATATATAAAATTATATTCTTTGGAATAAGATTGTTGTTTTTTAAGATAAAATCCGCAAAAAAATATGCAGTAACCAATATAATACTATAGTTAGCTAAAATATTATGCATATTTTTGCATGTTAAGTGCCACAAAAAAAAAGGTTTTCGGATATGCGAATATATTTTCCTGGTTCTTTGAAGATTTAAATGTGTATACAGGCTAAATATTTCAAAATAAAATCGTAGCTAAAAATCTAACGCCCACAAAAGATGTGTATAATATTAATAAACAAGAAAAAACTTAATTTGGTGGTCTGTGATTAATTTATAAATATAATAAAATTTTTATACTATTATATTTTAATCTTTCTTTAATATTAATGCTTATTAGAGCGATTATTTCTAATGAAATCTTAATGTATAAGTGTATATCTCTAAAAATATAAAAAATTCTTTGTATCATATATCTTACATACCTTACATTATTACATCTTATATCTTTAAAATGCGAAAACGAAGAAATTTAATCAAAAAAAGATGCAATTACTGGATGCTTGTGATAAAAATTAACCTAAAAAAATTAGGAAAATAAGGAGACGCTCGGATGAAGAATTTATAGCTAGTGAACTAATCGATATAAAACAGGAAACTAGTATTAGACGGATAACGAGTTATCGCACAACTTACAAGTTTTTTTTTGCAGTATAAAAAAACAGATCACCAATATGAAAGTAACAAGTATCGATAAGCTGAACAATCTTGAAACCGAGAAAATAATATTTATGGGCTAATGAACACCCACTCATATAAAAGGGTCTAAAAAGAATACTTCTATGCCCTATAACATCGGTTAGTGTGATCACGTAATACGATAAGTATTATATTAAGGAATCGATTATACCTATAGAACTATATACACTAATAATCGCATTGAGGAAGTTTGAATATAAAAAATTATACATTGAGAATGTATAAAAACTATACTTAAAATATGACTTGTTGAAACGGACATAAAGAAAATCGATATATAAAGTAATCCATAGTTTTGCGCGTTAAAAAATGAGAAGTTATATAAAAAAGTAGCCCTTAAATAAATATGATCCCAATCAAATACTCTACACATATATGTTTTAACTTTGTATTATCCTTAAAATTAGAGGCTTTTGAGTTCATTTTATAAGCTGGACATGCAACTTTATTTTTTTAACGTACTATAAATCATTTTCAATCAATTTTTGTGCTTTTTATAAAATTTATGCCGATAATTTATTTCTTATATTGTGAATTTGCTATAAATAAATTATATATGGTCTTCTACACAGATTATTCCATTTATTGTGTTTATTATAAATCATCAAAAATGACATATTTTATAGCTAAATTGATTGAAACTTAGATATGAATATGATAATATAGAAAATTGTATAAAAAATAGAAGCAGTCCCAAGAAATAATAATTATTTTTGACACAGCTTCGTATATTGAACCTAAAAACCAATTTTATTTATTTAGATTGTTAAAGTAACGTCTTAACGTCATTAATACTACAAAAGTACAAATTAGATACCAAATACATTCATATTCTACATAGTGAATAAAGAACATTGAATTTCGCTAATATTTAGCTAAGAATTATTTACAAAGAAAAAAACAAGCTTTTTCTTGTTCCACAATAATAAAATATTTATTTGCGCCTTGCTAAATTATACAATCCGATTTATAAAAAGTTACAATTATATAACTTATCATGGTTTCAATTCTTTTTTTTACAAATTTCGGCGATTTCTATGAATATATATGTAGGTTTAATTGATAATATCTACAATTTAGACATCTGTATTGAAATCGGTGTTTAAAAACATACAAAAAACATTATAATCTTTTTATACAACGAAGACAATATTTTCTACTCTATAAATGTTTTATCACCTATAAAAGACATTTTTTCACATTTGCAGATTTTATTTATTGATCAAAGCGTTATTAAGCACATTATTCGCTATAAAAATATTAAAAAATTGACCTAAAATTATTTTTATCCTGTTTTCTCACCTTCACATTTATATTTCGATTGCTAGTTATGATTTTTTTATTAGATTCCCTGATCAAGCTTATAAAACCAAAAAATTTAGCACCTAAAAGCGAAACTGACATATGTTTTATTTCAAAGACATTCTATTAAATGACTTTAGACTTTAATATCAAATATTTTTTTTTATAATAAATTTTAAAATAATTCTATCACCATTAAAAATTGAGATAATTGATGTTTTCTAACACATGACTGATTTTAACATGTTATGATTTATATTTTTTATTCATCATAATCATATTAATCCATTTCAATTTTTATAGCTCTTAAATTTTAATTTTGAACCAATTTTATTTATATTTGCCTTTTTTGTATTTTTATAAATGAAAATATTCAATAGTCGCTTCAAATATTATAACTTTCTCTTATTTACGAGAAAATATGATTTTGTGATTTAAAGCAATTTTAAAAAAAATTAAACCAACTATTAATTTATTATTCACATTTATCATGTTATAAGAAATTTTTCAAACATTTTCTACGTTAAACAGAAAATATATACAAGGATCACATAAATTAAGCCCTTTTTTTCGTAAATAGTATCTACGTATATATTTATATCTCCTTTATACACGTTTTTTTAGCTGTATAAAGTTTTTTAGTCTTCAATAATGTTCATATAAACAGTCATCAATATTATCATCCTTTCATTCGCTTAAATGTATACAATAATGTATTTCAGTGGGGATTTCAATTCAGCTTAAAATTTAGTCATGAGCTTGTCTTTCTTGATTTATTTAGAATATGATCTAAAATATCAAATAAATCATTTTCTTTTATTAGACTTTAAAAATTTTTTCATATTTTATATGAATTTATAGCCAATAAGTCAAGGTTATCGGCATTAGTGTATTTTCCAAAAAAAGATGATCGAAAGATTATACACTTTACGTTTATATATGATGTTAAAAAAAGCTACTTAAGAAATATTGGAATTTAAAAAGTAAGTATTGTCCACGTATTTTTTTACCCTAAACATCTTTTGTGCATAAAATTTCTGTTTAGAGTGCTTTATTTTCATAACCTTTTTTTACTATAAAAACATTCGTATTTATGTAGAGTTTACGCTTTATTATATTTATTGCTGATTTGCATGTTCAAATAATTCCTGTCTTCTAACACAATTCCGCTTTAAGTTAGACGGCAAGTCTGGTATTGTAAAAATGCTATTGTTTTTTTGCTAAAATATGTTTTGAAATAAAATGGAAATAAAGAAAACATTATTACGTTTTTTTAACACTATAAAATATAAGAAAATTGATTATAGATTTACTTAAAAAATAGAAAACTATTTGTTTGGATTTTTTATGTTATCTGACTTAAAGATTTCAGATTTATAATAAATATTCTGTCAATTATTTATATTTTTTATATCTTTTTTTGTGTGAAGTAAGCAAATAAAACTAAAAATTTTCAAGCTTTAATTATTTTGTTTTTTATAAAGAAGCCAAGTACATATACTATATTCAAGATAAAACTTTATAAACATAAAGTATCAAAATCAATAAAAGGCAAAATATTATGTCTAAATAAACTTTAAAAAGCTTCAATCAGGTGAAATTTTTCTTTTGTGACATAGATTGATCATTTGGCATATTGTTTTAGCAGTACTTTTTTATGCATGAAAATGGCAGTCACAACCATATTGAAGACATTACTGTCAAACAAGGAGAACCACAAATTATTTAAATTTGTGGATATTTCGTGTTAAAATTGTCACAAAAAATTAAGAAAAAATGTTGTGAGGGAAAAAATAATATACTGTAAAAACTGCATTAATTAAAGAGCTTGGATAAAATAAATCTCAATAAACATCACACATATCTTATCTGGTTTTTATATATGAAATTTATATTTTTATAAATAAAAAAATACCTTTTTCCCCTATAACTAACCGGCTCAAAAAAACGGAAATGACAAATTTGTACATAATTAATTATTGATTATATTTGTGAATAACGATAATCTCAACCGATAACTTGCCTGAAACTCACACGACCACACGCATTCATACCACGGATCTTCTTACTCTCATAGCCATCTGCAAGAATACACCCGCCGAGAAAGAGCAATGGATTCAAGAGGCTTATACCTCGATCCTAAAACTTTTTGGAAGAATGCCGAGATCTGGCTGACAAGAGTTCCTAAAGAGTCACAATGATATTTTCAACAGTGATATGAGCATGACTGAAATTAAAGCTAAATCATCAAACGTTCTAAAAGATAATGATAGGAAAAGAAGACAAGTCCGAAAGTTCAAAGAAATAGAAACGAAAAGAAGAAAACAAAGCGATCAAGAGGAAGACTATAAAACACTTAACCATTGCATTAACCTCGACAGATGCAAAAAAACATTTCTCAGAGTACTGACGGACTTAGAAAAAACATCTATCACAAAACTCCCTAGAACAAGAAAAATACCATATACTAAAGTTAAAAGCGATATAATTGAAGGCCTGAATTTAGCGGTTAATGCGCATATCACTAACCACCGCCCTCAAAACATGTGCGATATAGCAAAGATCTTGCAAGCTGTCCAAAAGAGTTACGAAGAGTTAACATCAAAATCTGTCCAGGAAGAATTAAACTACGTACTAATAAAGGAGGAAAAAATAAAAAGATATGATCAAATTAACACAACCCTCAAATCCTACGTAAGAAACACAGTAAAACTCCCAGAAAGTGCGACAAGATTTCTAAGAAAAGTCATGAGACAACATAACAAGATACTTGACAAAAAAAAAGATGTCCTTGAAGTGATTACTAAAAATAGCGATAAAACATGAAAAATAAATAAACAGATAGAGCAAGATGAAAAAAGAAAAGAATTTACCAAGAACAAACACCCAGTTCGAAGTCAACAGAAGACAATTTTATAGTGCATTAACAGATACGGTAAAATCGGAAATTAAGGCAGATAAGGAAAATATTGTGAATTCCTGGTCAAATATGTGGACTAAAAGCACGGAAATTTTAAACTTTGATACTTACCTGCGCAAAAACGCGCTGGAAAACACACCATAAATGATTTTCATCTCTGAAACAGAATTTTTCCAGATTATCAACTACCTGCCTAACTGGAAAGCTGCTGTATGCGATGGTATATACAATTTCTTCATCAAAAAAATCACAAAATTACACCCAAATTTATATGAAACAGTAAAATCAATATGCCTTGAAAACAAAGAGGTAAAAAGTTGGTTCTACTCTGGGATCACATACCTCATACCCAAACAAGAAGTTTTGAATGGATCGGAATTCAGACCTATAACATGTATGTCAAACTTATATAAATTGACAACTAAAGCTGTCACAATGATACTACAGAAAGACGTCGAATCCCGAAACCTACTATCAGAAAACCAACTTGGTACAGTCAGAAGAGTACAGGGAGCTAAAGAACAAGCCATGATAAACGTTGCAATAAACAGTAAACATAATAATGAATTACACGTAACATGGTTCGATATAAAAAAAGCATTTGACTCAATCGACCACGAGTACCTCCTGTCCTGCTTAAAAAATCTTAACATACAAGAATGGATGATTTCCTTTATATCCGTGTTAACAAAAAACTGGAAGTTATCTCTAAAATTAAACAATGAAGAAATCTTAAAGAAAAAAATTGAAAAGGGGATAATACAAGGAGATAGCCTATCTCCACTACTGTTTGTTCTTTGTATGGATCCGCTAAGCCGCCGATTAAATGAAAAGTTTCCCATAAATAGCCATTAACCTTGATAAGAAGGCATTTACAACCAACCACTTCCTTTTTGTCGACGATTTAAAGATTTTGTCAAAAGAAGAAAGTAACTTAAAGCTAATGTCCAATGAAGCAACAAAATTCTTCGGATGTATCGGAATGGAAATTAACGTTACCAAATCAGCTACTAACAATATAAATTGCAAAGATATTGCCACAGTAATAGAAGGAAAAGATGACTATAAATATCTCGGGATATTGGAAGATTCCAAATCGAGAACTAAACCCGAAACGATGGATAAAATTAGAAAAGAAATGCTAGAACGAGTAAAAAGCATATGCAAAACAAAACTAAATGGTAAAAACATAATAAAGGCGATTAATGAATATGCAATATCACTGATAAACTACAATGTGGGTTTATTAAAGCTAGAACCAGAAGATTTTAGAAAGCTAGATGATGAAATCAGGCGAATACTAATAGAAAATGGAATACACTTACAACCAGCCAATAAAGAAAGATTATATCTTAAAAGAAATGAACTAGGCGTGGATTGATAAATATTGAGTTTAAATCCGAAAAAATACTCTACCAACTATATAAAACTCTTAACCAAGAAAAAGGACAATCACCCAGAAAAGCCGCAATATTTAAATTTGAAAATGAAAATGCAACACACC
This sequence comes from Rhyacophila brunnea, assembly GCF_057557595.1. Lineage (NCBI taxonomy): Eukaryota > Metazoa > Arthropoda > Insecta > Trichoptera > Rhyacophilidae > Rhyacophila > Rhyacophila brunnea. Next base: position 227,340 of record NW_028232813.1, on the reverse strand, counting down.
TATTCGTAATAAATGAATTCCTCAGAAAAAAATATGGCTTTGTTGACATAGACCTTCCTGCGCTCGAATTAAAACAAAAAGTAGTTTATTGTGTAAAATACAACAAAAAACACTAAATCAAAAACTCTTCGATGTTCATAAAAATCCAACGCTTGAAATATTAGGATCCTCAAAGTGGCTACAATATGGAAATATCAGACCATTAGAAGAGGCAAGATTCTGCTTTATTCAGGATAGAAACGTGTTTTTTGGAGATAGATCAAGGTGCCCGCACTGTAACGACTCAATTAAAACTGTCGACCACTTAGCAAGCAGATGTAAAAAAATGCTTGGTCATGACTATACAAGAAGACACAACGAGATTGTAAAATGTCTTCACTTTATGTTGGCAAGAAAATAAAATTTCAATACAATCAAAAAAACTCGCAGACACTCTGTACAAGAAATAATGGAAAACGAATTCGCAGAGATCAAAGTAGATACAAGAATTAAAACAGACATCAAGTTATCGAATGACAGACCTGATATTTTTGTATATGACAAAAAGAAGAACTGCATCACCCTGATCGAAATTGGCGTGACAAGTATGATCAACATAAACATATTTGAAAACGAAAAATTGAGAAAATATGACCTGCTAGCATCTGAACTGTCATTAATATACAAATGCAAGACAAAGATTATTCTATATGTTATAAAATGGGACGGTGTGGTGACACGATATCATAGAAGGTACCTGAAGGAACTAGATGTCACGAACCAGGTTGAGGCGTATATTCAAACATTGGGATTGAGAAAAACCCTTGAATAAATAGGTCTCGAAAGAAGGAGGGGTATTGAAGAAGACTTTGGAGAGGAGAAGATAGCCGAAAGTATAAATACGCTGTGTGTACAGAGAATCAAGCAAGCTGTGCCTGAGAACAAAAACTAAAATTACGACTATAAATATAGCCCTTAAATAAAAAATACTAACATTTGTGAAAATTATCATTGACATTTTATGTGTATTTAACAAAATAATTTTAAGAATAAATTTTAATTAATAAAATAGTAAAAATATCATTTTAAGGTATATTATGAATTTATTCTTGTTAAAATATGAGTTTATTTATGGCTGTTCTAATCTTTTCGCTTTAAGCGAGTTTTTTTCATTTATGGAATTATGAGATAAGATATATTTTCAAGATTAATGTTTTTATAAACTCAATGTTTATGCCTTTATTCTAAAAAATGTTATTTTATTAATATTTTGCACCATTTGAATATTTCACGCATAATTTTCTTAATATCCATATTATGGATAAGTAAAATTTATAGCTTAATGTAATTTTTTATGCCTTAATTTTTTTAAGTCAAATTTTAAATTTCTTTTCTAAATGATACGGTATAAAACGTCTTTATTCATATAATCTTTACAATCTTTTATAATTAATCTTTTTCCACTAATACTTATACAGTAAAGATTTAAGCGCAAACGCTATTGCTTGGGAGGACACTATATAATAAAAATACTTATTTATAGTGGTAAAAATAAATTTTTAGCTAAATTCTTAAACGCCTTCCGTAAATTCACTCATTCTTAAATTACAATTTTAAACTACAAATACCATAAAATAGAGATTATATGTTTATTTAAAAATTTTTTTAGTTCACAAGGTCAAAAGGCTGTGATTAGCTCTCATGAATTTCAGAATTTAAATAATAGGAAATTTACTCATATTTCTTGTGTTCTTTTATGAATAGATTATAGTATTTTTTATTTGTTTGTAGCATTCGCTTATTTTCATTTCAATTTACAAGATCTAAAATGTGCTATTAACTACACGTCTCAAATATAATCGATATAAATTTTTAATATAAAGAGATATTTATTTATGGGTTAAATTTCTTAATATCGATTTTATCTATTTAGACGTAGTCAACGTGTTGGGAATATTGCACAACTCCTTGATGCATCTTTTGGCACCTTCACCTGATCTTTAATATAAATAACTAGTGTCTTATATAAACTGATTTTTCCTTTACTCATTTCTACGCAATAAGTATATTGCAGATCTATCAGACGACAGTGCTATTTTAAGACGACCATATATGAATTAAACAATGTGTTCCCCATTAATAAACTTATAAAAAAATATAGACAAGTTTCAAATTTAAATTAACTTCCTCATTAGGCACAAGTAATTGTTGTAATGTAGGATCATATATGACTTTTTACGTGTGGCGCGGAAATAAACAAATTAATTTGTGCTATCGACATCCGGTAATCCTATTTCAAAGGTTTCAAGAATATTTAAAATAAATGTTTTATTATGTTGTTAGAAAATGGGCCGGATATGATTATCAAATATCAAATCCAAACCTTTCACGCAATATAAAAAATATCGGTATCAAATTGATTTATGTTAGCAAACCTGAAGTCACGATACAAGTTGACTGGTATTGGCACAATTTTGTGTTTGAGAAAACCTTTGAATTATTAGGTCTCTTAGGAGAGGAGAAGAAAGCCGAAAGTATAAATAGTCTTTTCGCATAGGAAAATTAAGAAGTTGTGCCTGTGAATAAAAACTAAAAATATAATCATAAATTTGACTAACAAATAATCTGCTATATATTAGAAAATATTAATCGGATCTATACATAATTTCTTAAGGTAAGAAAGTTTAAAAATATTTATGTTTAATAGTATAAAATATAATTAATACATATAAAAACATAAATAATAAAACTTTAATTTCTTTTATTTCGTTTTTCTGTTATATATGAATTTAAAAGGTTTATTTTTGATAATATTTTTAACTTCTTTTTTGTAATAATTTAAATTGATCCGATCAAACTTATAGAAAATAATTAAACGCATTAATTTCCCATAATTATAAGAAAAAATATTCGATGTGCATATTTTTATAAGTTTTTTGTTGTTCCCTTTCCGTATCGTAATATAAATTTATTCAGAAGCTAGAAACTGCATTATTATAAGTGCTTTTTTTTATTTAGTTAACAAAAAAATGATTGACTCAACAAACTATATTTTCTGTATGAAAAATAATTTATTTGGAAAATTCACATGCTAAAGAAAGGATAATTGTAACAGATTCATGCCGCAAATCAACTTAGTAAGATCGAATAAATAATATTTAAATATAAATAAATTAATTGTTTAATTATGTACAAAAACTTTAATAAATATCATTTACAAATACCAAATGTGTTTTTTAAACATTTATTTTATTTGTTTATATTATTAACTGATGAAAAAGGCAATATGACTTATTATTTATATATAGCCAATTTATTTATTTGTTTATATTATTGACTTATGAAAAAAGCAATATGACCGATTATTTATATATAGCTAATTTGTTTGTTTGTTTGTTTATATTATTGACTGATGAAAAAAGCAATATAACTTATTATTTATGTATAGCCAATTTATTTATTTGTTTATATTATTGACTGATGAAAAGCAATTCAAATTATTATTTATGTATAGCTAATTTATATATTTGTTTATATTATTGACTGGAGAAAAATTGAACCATATTGTATATATATTCACCTAAAACTATTTTTTTTTGGCTTTACTCTTGACTGCAATAAAAATCAAGATTGTGATATCTTTCATTACCAATAATTTCTTCTATTTGTTTTGTTAAAGTTTTTAGTGAAACAACTCGTATATATCCAAAAAGAATAATTTTATCCTATAAACTGCCGAAGCATAAAATGAAAATCGCGTATGCGTATAAATTATTTATATATAATTGAATAACATGTGAAATATCGAATTTTTTAAAAATTGTTGATTTTTCTAATTCTCGATGCATTAATTCCTTAATAAAACATTTTAGTGAATTTATTACATACAAGAACATATAAAACTTTCAAAAATCGATTTCATTAATTCTTCAAAAAATATATTATAGCAAAATTTTCCTATTGAAAGCTCACCGCTGAGCAATTCTTCTTAGTATTATGTATATAAATTTATTTAATATTTCATTATTTATTATTTTAAAATACACAAAATATATAATCAGAAAATCGCATAAATTAGAAATACACATAAAACTATAATAGAAAATTTTTTACAAATGCTCTTTTATTGGTATTAGAATGTGGATTATCGGATTATCCGAATCATCCGTCTCATTATCTCGCTAGGGACCATAATTAACGAGCTTATAAAAATAATCACCTTCAATATATGATTTTCTGGCATTAATTTTTCTTATGCCCAAAACAAAAGCTCCAATAAAAAAAACCAAGATAATAATGCATAGAAACATCAATGGCTTTTCAGCCAAATCTGATTCTATGTTATATTTTTCTTTACCATCCTCTTCTGCTTTACTGCTCAGCTCTTCATCACAATGAAAACCAGAATCTTCATTTTTTTTATCCACGGATGATTTTTTCAAATCCGTGCTATTTTTCCTATCTTGTATAGAATTGCAAGTTTTTTGCTTTTTGAACAGTATTGGATCTATCTGAACCACAATAAAAAGCCTTAGAAGGCTTTTCTATGTGGTCATGCCATCGTCTACAGCGGAATTTAAAAATACCAATATTATATCAATTATAATATAGATCATTCAAATAGAAAGTCAAAGCTCCTTTTATACATTTAATTTTCCAAAGAATATTCTTCTAAAAATAAATTAAATTTTTTTGTTTGCATAATTTCTCTTATCTAATTTTAAGCCCTGATTCATTCACTGATAACCAGAAATTCAATTTTATTTCTAAATTTATATTGATAATTATTCCAAATAAGAAAAATAAATAATCGCCATGATTTTTGAATTAAAATCGAGAAAGTGTGAAAGAGATATTTTAAAAATTAAAATATATCATGTAAGAACATGTTTAATCATAGAATGAATATAAATTATAAACTAAATTCATCTGATTTACACTTTTATTTTGAATGCTTGACTTAATGATACATCAAAAAAATTATTTCTTAAATGGACATACAATATGGATAAGTTTTTTTATAGCCATATTTGCCTCATTCGAAGAAAAATTTTGACAAATACTTACTTTAGAAAGTATATAGCTATTCGAATGATATCTATATATAGTGTAACGTGGTTTTTATATTCAAAACGATACGCACATTGAAAAATTCATATAAGTTCTTGTTTAAAGAATAAAATAAAGTATTATGCTTGATACCAATAAAATAATAATAAACTAGTGACTGTGCGGTATTTCAATAGTATATATGTATGAATGAGAAACAATGGGGGCTATGTATATACACATGATACAATACTTATTTATCTATTCAATAAAGAAAAATATGGTCTGTTTATATTGAGAATAATTTTTATTAAATCATTTTATATTATCCACTAAATATAATATTTTTAGCAAGCTTTTGCAATTCATATGGGCACGTTTTCTATTTTATTAATTATAACCGCTTTTTATATCGATTTGCAAGAATAAAAGTACAATCATCTATAATAAAAAAATAAATTTCAAATATATAAAGTATCAGTGAGTAGATTTTATTTTTTAGCGTAATTGAATATAATAAATTCTAAAAATTCCTTTTCTATCTATTTAAAATAAAAAGGATTTAAATTTTCAAGAAAATACCAAAAATATGTTTAATTTTCGGTAATGTTATTTTAATAATAAAAAATTGATTTGAATTGTGTATACTATTTTTTTGAAAAATATGCATCATCTATATTCTATTGTTTTAAAAGACGATTGCAAATAAGGTTTACGTATAAGAAAGCTTTGAACATATACAATATCATATCCCCAATTTCTTTATATTTCAATTGTTTTTTTTCTACATATTAAAAATGTATTTAGTTTGCTTACAATTTTTCATGAAAAATATCCAAGATGTTTTCTATTTTATCAACTTTTTTAATATGAAAGGCTACAAAGATAAGGCAGAGAATGATGCACCCTTAAAATACAGGAAAAAAACTTATTACTTGAATCTAAGAATAAAAAATGGCATATAATAATCGTAAGATGACAATAAAATTCAAAAGTCAACAAAAAACTGATGATTATTTATTTTACATCTATATTCGAAAAATTAGCATCTTGACAAGCCTGTTATTGATTAACATCTATTCATACAATTTTGTTTTTATACAAGAAGGCATGATCGAGATAGACAATCAAAGACCAAATCAAACCAAATCAAATTCATACATTGTGCGGTACTTTAGATGCTAATTTAAGCAGATCTGTATATTCATATCATGGTCTAAAAATTATAAATTTGCATAAATTATAGATAAAAATAAAACCTGTTTTATATTAGTTTTGGTGAAAACTCTATTTTGAAAATTTAAAATTTTTAAATCCTGCAAAACAATGTTTTAGTTCAAAGCTAATACTTATAAATTGAGTATAAAATCACAAAAAAAATTACTTGAATAATTAATAAAAACAACATGGTAAATATTTCTTTACATCACTATCGAAATCTTCTTTCTGGCAATTTTTATTCATTAAAATTAAAAAATAATTTCATCTTTGCATTGGTGATTAAAGAATTTCTAATTTTATTTCCATCTTTAATATCGTTGGTTTAATTTTGCATTTCTTTAATAGCGAAAATAGTGATTTGTGCATAAGAAAGCTTAGAGGTACGCATATCTTTAATTTTAAGAATTGATATATTACTTTATATAATGTCAAATTAAATAGGAAAATATGTACATTTTACCTATGTTACAATAAGATTGTATACGTATTTATGAATTTCTACTATTCTTTTTATAATAGCTTTTGAATAAACCGTAAATGTGATTTAAGGCTGTAAAAAATTACATAGAATAGTCTTTTTACACTTTGCATTATTGCAGTTTAATATTTGAAATTTATTGAAGATGTAATGAATTTAATAAAATATTAAAAATTTTCAAAAACGTATATTTATAAAGCAAAAATTTATTCACACAATAAATAAAATAAAATTTAAAATATAAGTTAAAACGCATATAATTGTTGTCAGATGTAATAAATGGGAATCATTTCAATCTATTTTTTTTTAAAAATAATAATTATTTGTATATTATATAACATGGACGATGAAAAACAACAAAATTCGTATACATTTGGTTAATCAATTAAAAAATATATTTCAAGGTGTAAAATTGAGAACAAATCTGGTCAAAAATGTGTTTCGGTGAAACTTAATGAAAGTAAGCAATATTGATCCTAATTTTGTATAATTTCTATTTTGAGAAAATTTCCTATTAGACTAATGAATCTGTTTTTTGATTGTGAACATCAATACAATAATATAAGCTCTTTAACAGGCTTTATAAAAAATCAATGATAGATTGAAATAATATTTAACGGTGCTATTTTAATTTTAAAATGCTGTGGCTTATAAAGAAAGGGTTCTAATACAGCAAACTAAACGAAATTAAATATTAGCCTTTTAGTTTTATACATTTGGTTTTTCATAAAATTTTTACAATAAGATTCTTCTTTTGATAATATGGTGAAAAATTCTTTATTTACAGTACTTAGTGATTTATGAGGTGGTTTTTTGGTTGAATCACAAGGATATTACGAAATCAATTTAATGGTTTTTCTCTATGTAAAAATAGAAATTGAGTAAATATAAAATGAATTCTTAAACAATTTGATCATTATAGAGATTTGTATTGTATTGTCGGTTCATAAATCAGAATAATAGGTATAAATATCCTTAGCTCACGCGTATTAAAATTAAAAAGATATATTTTTGCTAAAGATCTACCAAAAATACATGTCTAACTATGAATAAATTGCTGTCGTGTATTTCTGATATTTTTTTTAAAGACAATACATATGTTGATATGTGTATCTTCATCTTATTTTATAAAAAAACTTTTAATGGAACTTCACATTTTTTATTTAATAAATATAAATTAAAATATCTATATGTACCTTTATCTAGGGGTGGTATGGTTGAGTGGTTTACAAGTCAGACCCCTGTGAGGGGTCGCAGGTTCCACTTCCACCCACCTCACTAATTTCCAAACGAATTTACTCTAAAGAAAAATACCCAAGGTGGCGGCCAGTGATAAACTAAATATAACCACAAAACATTGAAAAGTCATAAGAAATATAAGGTTGCTGCGCAAGCCGTTGAACTGTGCCTCTAGTATGGAAAATATACCACACTGTTCAGCAAGGATATAGGTAAGTGTGGAGTGTGGTTATAGCTAGCATACCTTAGCGATCAACAGCATATAGAATCTTATCCCCTCCCTATAATGACTGCCGCCCATGAGAAGGGGTCCATTTCTCGGGGATTACGGGTGAAAAGAAGCGCTGGGGGAGTATCACAGAGATACGCAGCAGTTAAGCAATGGTTCCTATAAATAGTAAGCGAACTTCCTAAAAGTAATAGAATTAAAACATAAATCAATTATACACAAACCATTTAAAATTTAAAATACAAATTTTTACTGAAAACGAGAATACTATTTTTTGCGAAAAGGTAATATCTTGCATGAATTTTCAAATCCTTTCTATTCATTTCATAGATTAGAATTGGTTTAAGCTCTTATAAGCTGTTCAAGCAAAACTTTAGATTGCTTTATAGAATTTATTTAGCTAATACTTCTTTCTACCTCATCATATTTAAATGCTTACTCGACGCATATTCTTCTCTCAAGATTTTTTAGTTCAAGTGTCTATCTCAACCCTATTATTTGCGCGTACGCTTCCGCTTCAGTTAGCATTTCTAACACCTTAAAATATGATTTTTGGTATTTTTACGCTTATCCCAAGTTATGATGTATGTCAATATTTGAGTTTAGAATTTGTAAGTTTGGGGGATTTTATTTGCTAATAGATCGTATTTTCTTAGTTTCTCATTTTCAACATTCTTAAGATTGTCAATGCCCGTTATTTATATTTCCATTAACGCTATGAAGTGACTCTTCTTATCGTACACGAAAATGTGTGGTCGATGTAATTTATATCCGTTTTTATTCTTGCGTCCTCTTTATTTCCACCCTTTCGTTTCAATTACTTTTTGAACCTAGTGTTTTCAGACTATTTCCTATTTTTCATAAATGTATAGGATTATTTATATTTATACATATTTTCAATTTTTATTCTCAATTTGTTTTTAATCTAAAGTTACAAATTCTTAAGATTTCAATAAATCGGCCCAATTTAATTTTTTGAATTTCTTATAGTGGGAATTCTAGAAAACTACGGGATGGTTTTTAAAGCATATAATTGACGTTTCTAACTAAATATTAGGTTTATCGGTTTTTCTATTTTAAAGGCTGTCAGGTCTGAAAATAAGACTTATTTTTGGAAAGTATGTAGCTCGAATGTACAAATATATGTTGCTTTTGTTTTACTCGTATTTACTGGATTAAAATGATTTTTATTTTTAAACATTGCTTTTGTATATCATTAATTGAGTAAATACCGATAGGCCAAATTCTAACTTTTTTTCATAAATCTAGGTTATCTGGTTTTTTTAGATTGCAATTGTAATACTAAATATATCAACTAATGGTTTTTTATAAATCTTCTTTATAAAAAAAAATTTGGATCGTATTAATATAAAACGTTTATGATGCGTGAACATATGAAATCGAATAGAGATTTCACGATAGTTTTATCCTTTCTGATTACTAAATACGGCAAAGGTATTTTAATTTGAGTAGCTTTAAACCATTACATTTTTTACATTGTTTTATAGTACGTTGATTTAATTCCATCGATTGAAAATGCATAAATATAAAAAATGCAGCTGTATAGTTTTATAAAAAATCGTTTCAGAATAAAAAATTTGTGTTATGATAATAGCACATTTTATTGGAATTTGTGGCACTGGTTTAATTCAAATTACAAAAAAATTCTCAGATTGCATTTGTTCGTTATAAGTTGCTGAATATGATTTTACAAAAAAATCATTATTTTTCATGTGGTTCGCACGCTTCTTTTATCACTTTATTGTAATTTATCGTATAATCATTAAATTAAACTTGGGCTAATATGATATTATAATTTAAAAACATAAGAAAACTGCACATAGTATCTAAAGTTTACCATCGGGAAATTGAAAATAAAGTTTGTGCATATAGAAATGACACAAAAAACAGATATATTTTACCAAACTATATAGAAAAAAAAAATAATATTACATTTTTTTATGCACAAGAAGTGTAATTTATCATAAAAAAATAAATTAAGTCGAAAAAAATGTAATGTGAGCTTGATAACAAATCAAAATATCTATATATGGACATTTCATATGTAAATTCTTTATAAATATAAACGAAAATATTTCTAATCTTTGATTTAAAAACTATAAAAACAGTTTAATTACGTTATGGTGAAAAATCTTTAAAAATTTAAAAATCAATACTATTAAGCTTTAAATGCAAGTTTAAGCGTAAAATTTACTCGAAATAGGCAGATGATATCATTTTAGTATAGTAAAATACGAAAAACATTTTCTTATTTCTTATGAGCTTTAATGCAATTTTTGATCTATAAATAATAAAATTTTTGATATAATTTTTTTTTAATATTCAAAAACATCCAATAAACTCATTTATGTATATATAAGTTTTATTACAAAGTATTTCTTAAAAAATGTATCAAAATTAAAATAAGCTATAAAAGGGTTATAGTAACACACTTTAAAAGATGAAAAAAAAAGATTTTTCGGATAAAACCGTCTGTATTGAAGAGGCTATAAATTCGATGTTTTTAAAGTTGTTGATATTTAAAAACTTAATGTTTCACGGATTGATGAGGCTTTTCATATAACTTCTCAAATAAATTTATGCATAAAAAAATTACTTTTTATGATTGCTTAACTTATTTTACAATTTTACATAGGATCTTTATTATTATTCCCTTTACATAGCAAAATATTTGCATGGTTTCAAAATTAAAATTCTATGTTTTAGAGGTAAATTTTATTGCAAAAGGAATATCTTGCTAAATAAATCGATTTAAATAGATTCAAAATATGATAGGCTAAAGGTATGCAATTCAAGGCATCTTCACATAGTATATATTTTACCGGTGAATTTTTTTTAGAAAAAAATATATCAGATACTTTATTTATTGTTATTCTATCTATTTTTACATATTTTTATTTTTCTATCTCCATCTACCAATTTCTCCTAAATTTTTTCGATCTAAGGAATTTTTTTCAGATTTGAAAAAATTGAAGTTTGTTTTGATATCTTTGTAAAATATTTTATCTTATTTTTATGTAATGTATATATTACTTCTATATTTAATACAATTCATTGTAATTTAATCAATATTTTATATCATATAGCTATAATAATCTTGGACGGGTGGTTACAAAATTCCATAAAAAGCATTTTAAGGCGTTGAAAATCCCGGAAAAAGTAGGTGGATGCATTCAAGCTCTCACTCTTATAAGAAATTTGAAATCATCTCATTTTACAGAAGAGGTGTATTGATAGAAATATATCTCGAAAGGTCTCAAAAGATGTATTTAGAAGTTGAGCATTGTTTTAAATGGGTTTACTAAGTCTCAATAGATGAAATTATAAAAAGAAACTCTAGCCATAAAAGAAAAAAATAATTATAACATCATAAAAAATTAATCTTTCATATTGATCAAATAAAAAGTTATATTTTATGTAAATGATAAAAAATATAAATGCTTTAATAAATTATAGAACATATATGTTCCAATTTTCCTTAAAAACAGAACATATATAGCAGAGTGTACTAAGCGAAAAAGAAAAAAACAACTATTTTGTGTTTTAAATGATATGTGTTTTAGATAATAATGAATAAATTTTGTATTGTATTCTAAATTTTATTGATGTACTATTTCCTATATATAATCATTGATGAATTTATCAAAAAAGATTTTTTTTCAGATAATTATATAATGCAGTTTTTATGTTAAGGGTGAAATAATTTTTATGTTTTTAAAAAAGGCATCAATATGAGGTTTTAAGATACGATATAGAATAAGATTAAATGCAACTATTGTAGAAACAATTGACTGTTTTATTTGCACTTTATTAAACATCATGAAGTATAGATAATCAGAAAAATATATACATAAAGTACTCTATTATTTTACTTCAATCAAAAATTACGCAATTTACGTGTAAAACAGGCTAAATAGTAGCAACATTGTCCGAAAATCTTCTTAATGCGTTAAAATAGTTAGATTCGTATGAATTTTTTTGTCATTAAAATATTAATTCTGTCTGTATAATTCAAAAAAAACTACATTTGCTTTTTTCTATTTTTTAATAATCTATAAACAAAAAATTAAATTATTTTTGTCCAGTAAATCCCTTTTTTCAGATTAACGATAGTGTTAAATAGCAGTAATCGTTTATAAAATCATATTTTATTAAATTCGGCTAGGATCAAATTGTCTGTAAATTTATCTGATAAATTTAAAAAATTTAATGTATGAACACACGAGGTCTAATAGGTAAAATTGTGTAGATTTTATATAAAAAATATGCTGGTATATGCATAAAGTTCCTTTTTTACATCCAACGCAAAATTCAAAAATTAAAACATACTAGATGTATTTATCTTGTGCTTTTAATGTATTAAAAATTAAATGTACTATCACATATTTTTTTGCATTTTTTTGTACTAGATATAGAGAAAAATATTTATATCAAAATTATAAAAAAACTTAATGCGATTTTTTTTGATACAATAATGTATATTTTTCGAAAACGTATTCATTATTTAAAGACGAAATTATGATTATGATTGATAATATCGCCTAAGTTAGTGATAGTTTTTGTTTATTTAAAGTGTAAGCAATTATAAATAAATAAAACCAAGAAATATGATATATGGAAATCAAAAATATACTGACTGATAACCAACTAGATTGCATAGAGTCAAAAAGGTGATTAGATCGATCAATAATAAAATGAAAATAGATAAATTATAGAAAATTGCGCATGTCTTTTATTATATAAAATTCTTTTCTTCTGAAATTCTCACTAAAAATATTGGTATCAGTTCAAATATGTTGTATTTTTTTCCATAATATCACACATTTTTTATTTTAGATTATAGGTTATAGTATTATTACCAGGCATAAAATCCATTATTTAACATAATATCAATAAATGTATATTGATAGATTTATTTATATGTGGAAAAAACTATGCTATATAATATACAAAATAATTTTAAACTCGGTATTCGGGGTTTTTAAAAATATAGTTGTAAAACGAGAAGATACTTCTTTTATTTCAAAAAATTTATATTAAATTTTCTATGATGCTTGTTTTGTATTGTATTTATTTTATATTAGTTATAACCGTTTAAACATCTTACAATAAATAATTTAATATATTATAAAACACTAGAATTTGTTCTTACTTTTTAAATTTTATATTGGCTGATAAAACCAAGCGAAGTCTGTTAGAATTTACATTTGTAATTTATGAAAAACATTCATGTATACAAAGAAATGCTTATATAATTTATTCAACTGATTGTTTATAAAATATTAAAATGTCTTTTTTAGTATTATAATTATATGAATACGAAATGGAGGCAACGGAAAAACAAGGGAAAAGATACGATATTAAAATTGTTATAATTTATCTTGTTAAGACATAAAAGAAGAAAACGAAATAAAGCTATATCTGAAAGAAGCCTAACTCTTTAAATTATTCAAAGCGGAAAAATCTTCACAATTGGCAATCTTCCAAAAAAATTATAAATTAATAACTGCTATTTGCTTATTGTTTGATACCTTTAAGCGCATTTTGCGTCTTGGTTTGTAAAACCAATGACTTCATACAAATACAAGCTCAAAATTAAAATTTTTTGCAGCAAAGTAAGAGATAGATGCTTATGATATGTGAAGAGTGTCGTTGTATAAGACCATTTGAAAATTTAATTCCAAAAATTCAATCATTATTAATATACCTGTCAATTTATTAGAAAATCGTATAATAAAGTATTAGAAAGAATAAGGAATCTATCAAATGGCTAAAATGATAGATAACCATCTTAATCATATTCTAAAAACATGTGTAGCTTTCAAACATTTTAAAAACAAAACCGAAATTTTAAAAAATTTACAAAACATGTATAAATACTATGTAGGGCTTAATAAAAAATGGATTTTATATCGAAAACAATTAAATTATATAAAAATTATATTTTTTTAAACCGTTGGAACATAAGAGATAAGAGTCATAAAAAGAAACAAGACGACATATTAAAACAAAAAAAAATTTATTGAAGTATAAAACAAAAAAAAATATCTCCAAAACGATTAAAAATATAAAAAAACACAGTATACGACAGAAATAATATTTTTGAAGTATAAAATTGATATATATGAAATATATTAGTTTATTCCGTCGAAAAAAATATAAAAAAATACAGAATAGAAAATTATGAGGTTTTGAACAAAAAAATTTGAAAGGATGAAAAACAACATAATTTAAAAGCAATTATATCTAATTATTTGAAAAAAATCCGATTATTTTTTGCCTTGTCATTGATTTGAAAAAAATTCCTAATACTGCTTGGCTACCGATCAGGTCGAAAACCAAAATTTCATTTGGTAATATTTTTTAAAAATTAATTCATTTCAGATATTCTACCAGAAATTCGTTTAAGAAAATAATCGCGAATAAATAGTTCTATGAACGAACTATACACCCCATTCGCTATGATACACATATAGTGTGGGAATTTAATGTTATAATACAAAAGATTCTTTTTATGAAATCACTGCTAAAATTAAAACTATATTATATTAATTGAAAGTATAAGGATGATATCTATCAGCATAAATTATAATATGAACTGTCGCTTTTTATAAGTATCCAAAGAATACTGAAAAATAAACACGATAATAAATAGATAATATGTCAAAAAACTAAATATTTTGTCAATATCGATAATAAAGCATTTCATTCGATAATCCGTGAATATCAATTTTTCATGGTAGAGAGGAATTAATCTTTCTTAATAAGTATATAATTTTATAGCTATGATATTCCGTAAATGTACCTTTTCGGTATTGTATAACAATAAAATGACTATAAATAACAGTATTATTAAATGAATAATAAAAAATGCAGTTTAAAAACATTTCCATAAGTTTTGTTCATGTAATCAATAAGCAGAAAGCTCAACGAAAAACTCAACCATAGAAACATATCATTGGATTAAATTTTTTATAGAAAGCAACACTTTTTACTCATTGATTATTTAATTGATGTCTCTGAAGATTCATAAAACTTAAGAATGGTGATTTAAGAAATAACTGGTTTCTTTAATTGCATATGCCTAGAAAACAATGTATCAAAATCAAAAAGAAATTTTATTGGATGTAGATAAATTTACAACATAACTAGAATATATATTAAGCCATAAATACCTATAAATACCAGAAGATAGTACATCGGTGATACAATAATAAACTTTATACTTAATTTTTGATGAAATTCTTCGGGAATTTTTAATCATATAAGTACGCCATTTTAAACACTTAAATAGGATTACTTAAATTAGAACCGTAAGATTTTGCTAAAAGTAATGATTGCATGAGGAAATTTCTGCATGAAGAATCTATATTTGCAACCTTCAAAAAAATTTAAGGATTTTTAGAGTATAAAGACATGCAAGAGCTTAGCTAGAAAAATTTTAATATAAATAAAACTTTATTTGATAAATAATATATTGTCTAATTATAGAGGAATATCACAAAGAAGAGCAGAAATAATAAAATAAAATAGTATAATAACATACATTGGTCCATTTAAAATTATTATAAATTGGTTTAATATAATATGAAAAGTAATGCACAGAAAAAATTCGATCTATAAAAAAAAAGTTTATTTGTAGAATATAAGAAAAAAACAAAACCAAAACTTTATACTCGACATAGAAACTCAAAAACTGACGTATTTGATCGTCAAATCTTGTTAAAAAAGGATTTGAATATTAATTGGAGAAGCAATAATTTGTTTTACTCTAGATAGAAATTTTTTAACCGAGATTTCTAAATGACACCCCGTTTAAAAGATATAGAACAGTATATGACGCAAAAAGTATATTTAGAAGAATTTTTGATCGTGAATGTTTACGTGACGACAAAAAATTGTAATTTGCATACCTTTTCAGGTCTCAAGAAAATTTAACTTTAAAGGATGAAAAAAACCCAACGAAACTTATATCAGAAATCATCAAAAACGAAAGTGAGCCAAAAGTTAAACTAATTTTTTCATAATCGACTGGATTATTTTATTTATTATTATCATCAAAACGCATTTTATCAATAGAATGAGGAATAGCTAGCAATGATAACCTGACTGGATTGCATAAGAAGTTAAGAATATAATAATTAATGGCAAATTTGCTCACCTAATTTTAAAATCTATGAATACTAATGGTATCTTAGTGCAAAGTATGGGATGATGCGGTCACGAAATACTATAAAAATATATCAGGGTGCTGTGAATACCAGCAGAAACATACGAATAATTAATAGGATTGGGATGAAATTTGAATTAAAAATTATAAAAAGAAGAAGTGGCATTAGTTAAAATTGTAGATATTGAGATCAGTAAAAAATAATTAAACAAATCGCTTCTATAAAGAAATCACAAGTTCTGCTTGAAAAAATAAAAATGTATAAAGAATTTTCCCTTAATTAAATAAAGCCAAATTTGAAGGCTTACATGCATGTAACAATAAAAAGAAAAAAAAGTTTGAAAAATAGCCTATATTGTAATAACTGCTATGTGTTTATATAAAGAACCTTATGGTTTAAATAATGCTTCTTTTATTTGAAAAATAGAACGCATAAAAAAATTTTTAGATGCAATTAAGGACTATATACGACAAAAAACATTTTACTATATACGATATTGTTGGAAACGGATTTTTGCGAAAAAAAATATAATGGTAGATATTTTATGCAAATATATCCAAGAAAACAAAATTTAACAGCTATTTCAATGAAATTGATAAATATTTTTTTATTTTGCAACTACTCGCAAATTTAATGTAGAATTTACCATTTCAAATGAATTTATGCGGCAAATAACAAGGTTTGAAATTTTCTATGGTCTAAATATTAGCATTAGATAAAAATATAGTATCTTTCGCACTGCTTTTTAGTTAATTTAATTTTAGAATAGAAATACAAACACTTGTATTCAAGATAAATTATATGTTCTTTTCAAATAAACATGATTTTTGCCTCTATATTTTCCTTCTTCCATTCGCCTTTAGTTATCTTGGCGGAAATATATTTTATTTGATTCTAAAGTCTATAATGAATATATTTCATTGATATTTATCGATTTTTCTATTAAATATTCCAGGTATCATGTATATTGTTCGAACTTATATTTTCATGTTCTATAGTTAAATATTTTAATGCTAAATTTTGTTTTATATTTTTTTAGTTTAAGGTCATATTAATTAAATTTTTATCATGAAGCGGATTACACCGGTGATCCTAAAGTATAACACATCACATTTGACTAAACATACCAATACCAAGAAAATATGAACTATTTTATTTAAGGGCTATATTTATAGTCGTAATTTTAGTTTTTGTTTCCAGGCACAGCTTGCTTGATACTCTGTACACACAGTGTATTTATACTTTCGGCTATCTTCTCCTCTCCACAGTCTTCTTCAATACCCCTCCTTCTTTCGAGACCTATTAATTCAAGGGTTTTTCTCAATCCCAAGGTTTGAATATATGCCTCAACCTGGTTCGTGACATCTAGTTCCTTCAGGTACCTTCTATGATATCGTGTCACCACACCGTCCCATGTTATAACATATGGAAAAATTTTTGTCTTGCATTTGTATATTAATGATAGTTCAGATGCTAGCAGGTCATATTTTCTCAATTTTTCGTTTTCAACTATGTTTATGTTGTCAATACTTGTCACGCCAATTTCGATCAGAGTGATGCAGTTCTTCTTTTTGTCATATACAAAAATATCAGGTCTGTCATTCGATAACTTGATGTCTGTTTTAATTCTTGTATCTACTTTGATCTCTGCGAATTCGTTTTCCATTATTTCTTGTACAGAGTGTCTGCGGATTTTTTTGGTTTTTTTAAAATTGTATTTTCTTGCCGACATAAAGTGAAGACATCTTACAATCTCGTTGTGTCTTCTTTATAGTCATGACCAAGCATTTTTTTACATCTGCTTGCTAAGTGGTCGACAGTTTTAATTGAGTCGTTACAGTGCGGGCACCTTGATCTATCTCCAAAGAATACGTTTCTATCCTGAATAAAGCAGAATCCCGTCTCCTCTAATGGCCTGATATTTCCATATTGTAGCCACTTTGAGGATCTTAATATTTCAGGCGTTGGATTTTTATGAACATCGAAGAGTTTTTGATGTAGTGTTTTTTGTTGTATTTTACACAATAAACTCTCTTTTTGTTTTAATTCGAGCGCAGGAAGGTCTATGTCAACAAAGCCATATTTTTTTCTGAGGAATATATTTTTTACGGATAGGTGTGTTGCATTTTCATTTTCAAATTTCAATATTGCGGCTTTTCTGGGTGATTGTTTTTTTTCTTGGCTTAGAGTTTTATATAGTTGGTAGAATATTCTTTCAGATTTAAACCCAATTTTTTCCAATCCTCATCCTTGTTCATTTCTTTTGATATATAATATTTCTTTATTAGATGGTTGGGAGTGTATTCCATTTTCTATTAGTATCTGCCTAATTTAATCGTCTAGAATTCTAAAATCTTCTGGTTCTGGCATTAAAAACCCACATAGTAGTTTATCTGTGATAAATCATATTCATTAATCGCCTTTATTATGTTTTTATCATTTAGTTTTGTTTTGCATATGCTTTAAACTCTTTCTAGCATTTCTTTTCTAATTCTTTCCATCGTTTCGGGTTTAGTTCTCGATTTGGAATCTTCCAGTATCCCGAGATATTTATAGTCATCTTTTCCTTCTATTACTGTGGCAATATCTTTGCAATTTATATTGTTAGTAGCTGATTTGGTAACGTTAATTTCCATTCCGATACATCCGAAGAATTTTGTTGCTTCATTAGACATTAGTTTTAAGTTACTTTCCTCTTTCGACAAAATCTTTAAATTGTCAATGTAAAGGAAGTGATTGGTTGTAAATGCCTTCTTATCAAGGTTAATGGATATCGATGGAAACTTTTAATTTAATCGGCGGCATAGCGGATCCATACAAAGAACAAACAGTAGTGGAGATAGACTATCTCCTTGTATAATCCCCTTTTCAATTTTTTTCTTTAAGATTTCTAGATTGTTAAATCTTAGAGAAGACTTCCAGTTTTTTGTTAACACGGATATAAAGGCAATCATACATTCTTGTATGTTAAGATTTTTTAAGCAGGGCAGAAGGTACTCGTGGTCGATTGAGTCAAATGCTTTTTTTATGTCTAACCATGTTACGTGTAATATATGATTGTGTTCACTGTTTATTGCAACGTTTATCATCGCCTGTTCTTTAGCTCCCTGTACTCTTCTGACCGTACCAAGTTGGTTTTCTGATTGTAGAGTTAGGGATTCGACGTCTTTCTGTAATATCATTGTGACAGCTTTAGTTGTCAATTTATATAAGTTTGACATGCATGTTATAGGTCTGAATTCCGATCCATTTAAAACTTCTTGTTTGGGTATGAGGTATGTGATCCGAGAGTAGAACCAACTTTTTACCTCTTTGTTTTCAAGGCATATTGATTTTACTGTTTCATATAATATTGGGTGTAATATTGTGATTTTTTTGATGAAGAAGTTGTATATACCATCGCATCCAGCAGCTTCCAGTTAGGCAGGTAGTTGATGATCTGAATAAATTCTGTTTCAGAGATGAAAATCATTTATGGTGTGTTTTTCAGCGCGTTTTTGCGCAGCTAAGTATCAAAGTTTAAAATTTCCATGCTTTTAGTCCACATATTTGACCAGAAATACACAATATTTTCCTTATCTGCCCAATTTCCGATTTTACCGTATCTGTTAATGCTCTATAAAATTGTCTTCTATTGACTTCGAACTGGGTGTTTTTTCTTGGTAAATTCTTTTCTTTTTTCATATTGCTCTATCTGTTTATTTATTTTTCATGTTTTATCGCTATTTTTAGTAATCACTTCAAGGACATCATTTTTTTTGTCAAGTATCTTGTTATGTTGTCTCATGACTTTTCTTAGAAATCTTGTCGCACTTTCTGGGAGTTTTACTGTTTTTCTTACGTAGGATTTGAGGGTTGTGTTAATTTGATCATATCTTTTTAATTTTTCCTCCTTTATTAGTACGTAGTTTAATCCTTCCTGGACGGATTTTGATGTTAACTCTTCGTAACTCTTTTGGACAGCTTGCAAGATCTTTGCTATATCGCACATGTTTTGAGGGCGGTGGTTAGTGATATGCGCATTAACCGCTAAATTCAGGCCTTCAATTATATAGCTTTTAACTTTAGTATATGGTATTTTTCTTGTTCTAGGAGTTTTGTGATGTCTGTTTTTTCTAAGTCCGTCAGTACTCTGAGAAATGTTTTTTTGCATCTGTCGAGGTTAATGCAATGGTTAAGTGTTTTATAGTCTTCCTCTTGATCGCTTTGTTTTCTTCTTTTCGTTTCTATTTCTTTGAACTTTCGGACTTGTCTTCTTTTCCTATCATTATCTTTTAGAACGTTTGATGATTTAGCTTTAATTTCAGTCATGCTCATATCACTGTTGAAAATATCATTGTAACTCTTTAGGAACTCTTGTCAGCCAGATCTCGGCATTCTTCCAAAAAGTTTTAGGATCGAGGTATAAGCCTCTTGAATCCATTGCTCTTTCTCGGCGGGTGTATTCTTGCAGATGGCTATGAGAGTAAGAAGATCCGTGGTATGAATGCGTGTGGTCGTGTGAGTTTCAGGCAAGTTGTCGGTTGAGATTATCGTTACAGGATCGGTTTTTGAATGTTCATCTTTGTAGTTCTCCTCTCCTGTTTTTTCTTTATTCCTCATAATACCAAGAAAATATGAACTATTTTATTTTAATAATTTTTAAATGAAACTATGCGTTTTTTTGAATAATGTTTTATATTTAAGGATTAAATATAGTCAGACACCGTTTTTCAATCATTCGTATGCCCTAGAGAGAAAAAAATAGAATTCTAAAATAAATGATTCTCCGAGATTTGAAATTTTATTTTTTTATTTTTTTCTGTATTATAGCAATAACCAGTAATAATTGCTTTTTTACGAATAAGAAAAAAAATCATAATGCTAGCCTAAATATTTTAAGCAAAAACTATATTATAGTTAACCTAATATTAAAAGATATAATATGTGATAAAATACTCGAAAAAGGCATATATTTAATTGTGATATTAGACTATAAGAAGAAATTTTAGATTAGCTTTGAATAGAGTACAGGTTGAAAATTATTTTGAAATAAAGAAACTCCATTATAACCTGATAAAAATAAATTTAAAATAGGAGTGAAATATTACCACCTAACCACAAACTTTAAATTTTATACGATAAGCTCTGATTCCTTTACGAATTATTTTTTTAAGGCTAATATTAATTAAATACTATATAGGAATTTATTTAGAAAACATTTTTATAAGTTATAACAGAATATTAGTATTAATTTAAAGAAATCCTGGTTCTATAAAAAAATCAGATATTTATATAAATTTCGTTGAATAATCAGTTATTTGACCGGATTAATAACTGTAAGTAGTAAAATAAATAGTTGGAATAAAACCTTATGTTGAATTGCATCAAAATAAAATAAAAAATAGATATCTTGGTAATCTGATTTTAATAATTGAACAGCTGAAATGAATGAAGAAAGCATATCAAAACGAAAAAATCAAATAATTATTATTTGTTTTTAAAACACAGAACAAATGTATCTTAAGTAAAATACAAAAAAAATTTATAATATATTTCAATTATAGAGTGTTTAGAAAAAAAAACGAAAAAAATAATTATTAACGTGAATTAAAGATCTACTTATAAATAATGTTCCTTTAGTGGTAACCAAATTTAATTATATTTTCAAAATTGATTTCGGTGTGCTATATTCGAGTTCTCTTGAAAATATTTAAGGCACCAATTCACCATGAAAGTATGTGCAAATTCGTTATTTTTCTAAATATAAACTCAAAAACAATATAATAATCAGAAATACCATTGAAAAATTAAAATCGTCCAATAAAGGTGCTGTGATTGAATCCGTGATTTCTCTAATCATTCTTAAATTATCTTCTGTTAGTGTATATACTTTATTTCACAAGTCATACAATATTACCAATATATTATATTATTAATTGGTTATTTATGTAGTTTAGGACAGTTTCTGCGATTCATTTGAAGTTTTATAGATCAAAACCATATTAATTTAGTCGATATTTTCATAATTATTTTTCATCATCAGAGTGTAATGATATCGTCAGTTCATTGAATATTTGAGTTCTTTTTAATTATAATTTATTAAACATTATTTGTTGATTGAAATTTGTTTCGTATAATAATTTATTGTGTCGTAACTTATATATTTATTTAAGGGCTTATTTTTCTTTTGATTTTCCTGTTTGCTCACGCAAAACTTTATATGATATGTATTACATATGTGCTGTATACTATTGGTAAGCAAATCATCCTTACCGTCTTCCACAATACATCTTCTACTTAAAATACTTATACATTCAAGCGTTTTTCGTAATTCCATTGTTTTTGCATGTAAATAAACCTATTTATATTTACAATATTCTTATTGCTTTGTATTTTCTGCGTAAACATGAAATTCTCGCACTTTTAAAATATATTAGAATCACTTTCAACAACTTTATTCTAAAATACATGCAAGCATTTACTGGAGTATATAATCAATGCGATTATTTTTGTCTGAAAACGACTAGTAATTTTTTAAGGGGTTTTATATTTTAAAATTATTTGATGTTTTGAATGTAAATTTTTTTTCTTAATCTAAAATTCTTGTTAACTATAAAGTATAAATATAGAACTATTGATAAATAATCCTCATAAAACTATTATTTTATTTGATTTCATCTTCAGCTTTACAAGAAGGTTCCAATCCAAGTAATTTTTGGTCTATAATCTTAATAGAATATAAATTATAGCTGTTAATATTTTGCGCAACAAGTTTATCCGACTTGGAATATGAAAGAGCACAAACACCAACACATTTACCTAAAGAAAAACAATATGAGCCCCTTAAGACATATCCAACAATACTACCCTCACAATTATAAATCATGGCCATTCTTTTAACTGATCCCTTTTCAACTTCAAAATAAGTTATCTTTAAGTCTGAATTTGAATAAAAACTTTCGGGAAGAAAAAAAGGGTTTTCAATTCCATTTTTTTCATAATTTATTTTTTTACCTGGCGGTTTTCTATCATTTTTATCCTTTACTCTGCCAAATATCTTTTTTTCATATTCTTTGTAAAGATTGGATTTGGGAAAATCGTAAGGATATATTAGTTCTCTATTCTCAGTACCGATTCTGAGCATTTCATTTATAGAAACTGGAATTATTCCTTTATTGAAAATTAACTGCCAGATAAACATTATATTTTTACTCAACGTAAATATTTTACCTTTTTCAATGCTATTTACACTTTTTACAAACACGAACGGGACTATAAAATCGGATTTTTCATTTCCTTCGGATTTACGAACATCTATATTTGTATTTGTCTCATCTTTAAAACAATTTGACGAATTCCCATCATTTATAATTGTTTCTAGCATATTGTTGATGTTCGATTCCTGAAAATCTATCCCTTTATAAATACCAGTATATTCAAAATATCTTGATCCAAGTATCAAAGATAGTGAGTGCTCTAATTTTGCTGCAAGCTCAAATTCTTTGAAAAAATCATCAATTGTAGTATTTTGTATATTTATTACAATAAAATAATCATTGGTCAATATAATATCACACATAATAACTACATCTTTATTATGAAATTTTACACTCATTGAATGATTTAGGACTAAATTACTTTCATCAAAATTGTCATCATTATCTAAATCGATTTCTAGCTCACTGAGCTTGTTTTTAGCGTCTGGATTTATCGAAATATCAAAATCATTGAAAATTTTTAATTCTTCTAAATCTTTTTCACATTTAAGATTTTTTATATTTTTATTTCTTTTATACACTTTTATGGATTTATAGCTTTCATCTGTTACATATCCCCTTTCTTTTCCTTTATAGATAAACTTTTCACTTTTTTCTCTTCTATTTAAAGGTAACTTATGCCCAAAAATATCAATCATCTCAAATCTTTTGGCAAACCACACGTGAGTTTTTAGATTTCCTGGTTTTTTAGATTTCATTCTCGAATAATTTGTGTATTTAGTCTTTTTATAACAATTTCTTGTTCTTCGGCGTTTATGAAACGGTAATCTTTGGAATAACATGCTTTTTTTTGTTGATGTGTGTATTTTTGCTTCTAGTGCTTGAATTTCTGCTGCCCTTGCATCTACAAAGTCGTTTGGATTTATTTCATCTTGTTCGACCATGGGATCTCGAAAATTAATTAACTAATTAAAATCATATTAAAATTATTAAATTTGTGCTAACGTTTGTTTTTAGTCCTCTTACTATGAATTACATCGTATTTTTATACATGTTTCTATTTATTTTTGATATAAATTTATTTTCAAAGTTTTATTCAACATGCCATATTTTTGTTTTATCTAGAGTTAATTTTAAAATTGTAATAATTTTCAATTTCAACTATTTATTAAAGTATTCATGCTGCAGATATTAAATATATTTTTGGGGTGAAATTAATAGCGATTTCATATGCGTCAAAAGACATATGAATTTTTAAGATAGGTTTACATGAGAATACAATTATTTTATTTATTTATAGTCTAATTATATTTTTATCTGTTTAATCAAATTAAGTTGAAGGTTAAAATGCAGTTTAGAACGTTTAATCTGATTTGTGACCTCATTATATTTACAATCTTCTTCGAAGCTTCTTTTCCTCTCAAGACTTATTAATTCAAGTGTCTTTCTCAATACCATTGTTTGTACGTATACTTTTGCTTCAATTGGCATCCCTAACTCTTTAATATACGACTATGGAATATTACATAAATATTTATTTACTTTGTTATATGGGTGATAAAGAAAAACAGGGGAGGAGAAGTACATTGAAGAACATTCAAATACCGATCCTGCAACGTAAAACTTAACCAAATATCGGTTGAAAATCACATAAAAATGCATAACAATACCACGGCTCTCATCACTCACGAAGCTTTCTCCAAGAATAGACCAGCCGTGAATTACAATTGGATCAAGAGGTTTACACCTCGATTCAGAAGAATATAGAGCTCTAGCGCGCAAGATCTATAAAGAAACCACAATAATATATTTAAATGTGATATGAGTATGGTCCAAAGCATCAAATGACCTTAAAGGTAATAACGGGAACAGGTTATAAGTTCAAAGAATATAGATGAAAAGAAGCAAAATATGCACCGACGAGTTATAATTTAAAATATAAAGAGAATGTAGTAACTTTGATGAATGCAAAATATATTTCTCAAGAGTTCTAGCGGACATGGAAACTATTGACATTAAAATGTACCCAAGAACCTGAAAAGTTCCTTATACAGGTATTAAAATTATATTATTAAATGCACTAAATGATGCTATAAATATTGTATTACAACTCATCATCCACAAAGTATGTGTTAGATAGCCCGAATTGCACAGGCTATTCAAAAAAGTTACGATGAATTGAAATCAAAACCAGCCGCAGAACATTAAATTATGCTATAATAAAGATAGACAAAATACAAAGCTAAAATAAAATATACACATTGCTGACATCTTACGCAGGGAATACCCGAATAATTCAAGGTTATGAAATTATTTTTACGAAAGATCATGCGACAACAACAACAAAATGCACGGAAAAAAGATTGATATGATAGAAGTGATCAGTAAGAAAAAAAATAATATAAGAATAATGAAAAGACAAATAGAGCAAAATAAAAGAGCTTATAATAACAAATTGCCAGTTCGAAGTTAACAGAAGGTCATTCTATAGAGTCTTTAAAGACACAGAAACAGCATTTATGAAAGATAAAAAGGCTACTAGCATATAATTTTCTTCAAAAATATTGACAAAAACCAAAACCAAGACCATATTGATTATTACTTGCGCAAGAACGCATTCGAAAATACATGATGTGCTGTTCATCTCAGAAAATGTGCTCATTAGGTCGATATTATCTACCTGACTGAATGGAGCATGATATGATAGTATATACACCTTCTTTATAAAGAAAATTAAAAATTTGTACTGTATAGTATAGGAGATATTAAAATCATAATGTCTATAGAAAGTGGTGAAAAATTGGTTTTATTTCGTTATAACATACTTAGTACCAAAAAAACTGTCTTCAATCGATCGAACTTAGACCCTTAACATGCATTTCAAACCTTAATAAATTTACGACAAAAACAATTAGAATTATATTGCAGAGTGACGTCGAATCTCGATACTTATGTTCAATAAACCAACTTAGAAAGTCATAAGAGCACAATGAGCTAAATAACAGGAAATTATTAACGTTGCGATAAATAGCAGATACAAAAACGAACTAAAGTAACATGGTTTGATATAAAAAAGCATTTCACTCAATGGATCATGGGTATCTTATGATCTGTATAAAAACACTTAACATAAATAATTGATTATTGTATTTATAACTAATTTAATAAAAACTGGCCCTTATCACTGTGATTCAAAATCAATAAGAAATTTGATTATAAACTAATTCTAATGAAGATACTAAAGTTTTCAAATACATTAGGGAATATTATACATGAAATAGTCTGCTATTAACAACGATGACTTCAAAAGTTTTGCAACATTTAAAGAAGGAAAGAATGGATATCGATATCTAGGAATATTTTACGACTCTAAATCAACTTATAAAATCGTTAAAATTATAAAAATAAGAAATAAAATGTTAAAACGGGTCAAAACTTTATGCCAAACATTTATTAACACTAAAAACTTAAATAAAGCAATATAAGAACCTACAATACCATTATTAAACTGTTTTATAGGGTTATATTAATAGAGTCAGAAGATATAAAATTACTAGAATATGACATAGGCAAATATTGTTTGATAATGGGATACATATGCAACCATATAATAAAAAACGATTTTACCTCAAAGAAAATTTAATATACCGCGGCATTAAAAACAAGCATCCAATCTTTACAAATACTCTTTCAACTACCAAAATCACTAATCACAAAAGAATACAATATTCTAGGAAAGTAGTGAAGCTAAAATTTGAAAAATTAAATGGGACAAACTGGGCCTTAATGAATGATTTCTTAATAACAAAATGAGAAATAGTACGCTAAGATCTTTCGGAACTCAAAGTAAAGCAATAAGAGGGTTTATTGTGTAAAATAAAAAAAAACAAAAACACTACATCAAAAACTCCTCAATGTGCATAATAATCAAACGCAAGAAATACTTGGATCATCAAAGAGCTATAATAAGCAATATACATCTTTCAAAAAGCTTTGTTCTGTTTCAATCAGACTCGAAATATTTACTTAGGTGAAATAGGAAGATGCCTGTACTGTAAAGACTCTTTAAAAACTGTAGATCCCTTAGCTTTCAGATCTGAAAAAATGTTTGAATATTACTATACAAAAAGACATAACAAAAATTGTACGGTTTCTTCACTTTATGTTAGCAAAGATTTAAAATTTTAAAAAAAAATACGTACACACAGTACAAGAAATAATGGAAAATGAATTTGGGAATTTAAAAGTTGATGCAAGAAATTTAAACCGACATAAAATGATAAAAAGACAGACCTCATATTTTTATATATGATTTTAAGGATAACTGTATCACTCTCATAGTAATTGGTGTGTCTAGTATTTAAAACATAAACATAGTTGCAAACAAAAAATTACAAAGGTATGATCTGCTATCATCTGTGATGTCATTAATATACGATCGCAAGATAAAATTTTATTTATATGTTTAACTTGAGTCGGTGGGGTAAAACAATATCGCATAATACATCTTAAAGAACTCGAATTAAAAAAAACTGATCAAAGCATATACATAAACCTTGGTAATGAGAAAAACCCTTTTTTAGTAATTCTTGAGGGGAGGAGAGGTATTGAAGCAGATGTTAGAGAGAAAATAATAGACTAAGTATTAATACGTTGTGAGCACAAGAATTCTGCCAAGTTAGGCTTGGGAACAAATAATTTAATCCCAAAATAAATGAATAAAACTTTCTAATAGTTTGAATGACAAGACGAGCGCATGGTAATTAAAATAATGGGTTTGTAGTTCAATATTGAATTTATATGCCTTTAACGGGAAATATGTATATAGAGGTAGTTAAAAGAATGCAATTTTAAGAAGTTTAAATATTCACTCTCAAACAGAGTCATCCAAAGTTTTGCTGTGTCTAAAAATAGTAAAAAGATTAATACTGCTCATAAAAAATTTATCCTACATTGATCTTTTCGATTTTATAAAACGATAAATTTACCACTGCAACATAGAATATATTCTTTCACCCTGTTAAAAGAAGAAAGGTATTAGAAAAATCCTTCTTATTCATTATATTCTATCAAATATACCATGACTAATACACGATTTGAGTCTAGATTAAATTTCAATAATTCATATTGATCTTTATAATATCTAAGAAAGTCAAGGTAATTATGATATCAATAAACATATATTAGAATAAAAATTATGTTTTTTTATGTAGCTTATCTATAAATATATTGCATAAATTTATTGTTTGAATTCCTGTCTACAAATTCCCTTTTTATAAGTTCGAATTCAATGATCGATGAGAAAAATAAATACTATAAATATAATATTCGTATAAAAAAATATCGAAACATACGATTGCCCTTCTCTTCTTAATATAGATTATATTTATGATTTAATTCCGATATCTTAGTTATGTATTTTATATACAGATAAAACTGTTTTGCTTTCTGTGGGCATTTTCTATTTATTCTCTTGTTCGTTTATTTTTTTACATCCAATTAAATACGTTTCCACCTTTTTAGACACATTATAATAATGTATATCTTACAATTCATTATTATAAAATATTTTAGGTTATTTTAGTTTCAGATATCTAAATTTTACCAAGCAAAACCTTTTATTTCCTGTAGAACAGATGTGCTAGAAAATTCTTCCCGTTGAGCAAACTGTATATCTTTCTCAATAAATTGTCTTATTTCAATTTTTTTTAAGTGTTAATTATAAATATATTGTTTGTAAATATATTTCAGCTTCAGTTGGTATTTCTTACTTCTTAACATACGAATTATAGTATTTTGTCATCGGAATATGCCATGTTATGATGCATCAATCTATTACAATTATTTATTTCAAAATTAGGATGCATTAATTTGCAAGTAAATTTATATCACGCGCTTTTAATTTTCAAAATTATTTTTTTTCATCAAAACTCATTAATGTTATGTCTTAATTTATTATCAAGTTTTTTTTTCTTATAGAATAGCTTGAATATGGTGAGATAATTTAATTTATATTTTTACTTTCCTATAATATAGGCATATATTTAGAAATGACTGTATATTTCTTTATTTTTCTGATTATATAATATTTGAATTCAATGAAAAGTTGATTTTTCGTAAAGTAATTGATTCTTTTACGGTCAATTTTCTATTTGCTCTTTTTCAAATGCATTATAATATTATCTTCCATTTATTTCTAGTTAAAGTCAATTTATTTAATCTTTTGTATCTAATTTTTGGATACGGTGAAGAAGTACATGATAAAATTCTTATACCCTTACCTAAAGGTTTATTTTTGATATTTATATTTATTCGCATCGCAAAATAATACGGTGACACAAAAATAGGAAAAAGAAACGAAAAAACTCTATAATTAGTTGTTACAAGAACGAAAAAATGTAATAAAATGAAATTAAGTTTTATGAAAAAGATAGCTAACATTTAAAAATCGCAATATTCGGTAAATATGCATAAAAAATTAAACATATATTTATGTATTTAAGAGTGTTATAAATCGATTTTTCTAGGCTTTCAGGGCATGCCGCAGCTCGAATGGCAGAAGCTAATGATTTTTTCAAGCAAGTTAAAAATCAACTTATATATACAGCAATAAAATGGGGAATAGATGTGATTCCGTATATTAATTTTGGAAAATACAGTTCTAAAATTTAATCAGATACCATCATGGAAAAAAGCGATGAGTTTCAAGCACAACAAAAATTTTGATGATTATAACAAAAATTTAGAATGCAAATCTGTTTATTGCGCAATTTATAAGATTTATAAAATAATCAGATAAAGGATTTTAAAGAATAAAGAAAAAATACGTCATCACACATTCAAAATTAATTCCAGGAGATATAATAATATTTTAAAGTCAAGTATCAGTTTTAAACTTATTAAAAATATAGCTAATATTGTTAAAAAAACAAAAAAATGAATTTAGTTTTATAGCTCACAATAAAGTAGCTATAAAATGTTAGACATAACAGCAGATATGGATTTTATTTAACTCTTAAGAATGATCTGCCTGCTCTCAAATAAACTTTGAAAAAAAGACTGAACTTTTAAATTATATGCAGAAAAAAAGATTTTATTGAAATTATAAAATGACAAGTTAATATAATAAGAATGCAAAGAAATTGAAATGCATTGTATTTAAAAGGTTTGTGCATATACAATCAATTAGTGCTTTTACCTTAAAAGATGATGAAAACAAAGTATAAGAATAAAATTTTAAAAGCACATGAGCAAGTTCATTATAAAATAAAATCGATTTTTTTTTCAACCAATGAATTTTTTAGCCTAACTGAGAATCTGAAGCTTTATTAAGAATTTATTGCTAATTTATAAATAAAATACTACGTTTACACTAATTTATTGATGATAGTATATCTGTTATATGATAAAGATAAAAATTGTGAATGTTTGTTTTTGTAAAATATCGACTAAATATTTTTTTTTATCAAAAGATAATGTTGTAGATGAACGTGAGACTAGGCCTTTTATTTGTATGAATAATATTCATTGATTGTATAATAAAATTTGGCTAAAATTTTGTAAAAAGAATGATAAATGCAATCTATATCAAGAAATTAGCCTACACAGTACGTAGAATACAAGGATAGAAATTAAAAGAGCCATTAAACACAGCGGAAAAGAAGGATATTAAAATAATATGTTTTTTAGGTTTATGCAAAGAAATTTTATGCTAGAATTATCCATGTGTAATTACTGCAAAATTAAAATCACATCATCATTTATAATCGATAATAGAGTTTAATGATATGATAAAATATAAAGAATATTTTGTCAATGTAATAAAAATATTGAAGTTCATATGGGTATATGGATATTCGAATTTATCTGGGCTTTGGTTTTTCATTCATTTAATCTTTTTTATGCATAAATCAACTTTGTTACATGAAAAATGAAAGATCTCCACCACAAGCAAATAACTATTTTGATCTTATTTTACACAAAAAACTATCTTATATATATTTTAAACTAAATATTGCAGTTTGGAAAATATAAAACCATTTTTTTTTTCAGAAGGAACAGGTAGTTTCTTGTATAACATAAAACCAGAAATAAATAAATCAAAATCAGCAAAAAATAATGTCAAATGTTGCGAACTTACAACTCCTATAGAATAAAAATTGGATAAAAATACTTTTTAATCTTAAAAGATAGTGAATCAGCAATAAGACTAAGGAACTTTTGTATAAATTTGTTATGAAATATTTTGAAAATCATAAATCTAGCTAAAAAAAACTTATAAGGCAAAAATATATATAAATAAAATGCAATCACGTTTGCAAAAAACAAAGCAAGCTTTCGTTAATATTGCCGTAATATAAACTAGCGTATTTATATGTGTATAGGAAATTTTTGAGGTCTGAATCTATGCATTCAAACCAAGTAAAAAAAGAAATAATATATTTCAAAGGAGTCCTATTAGGTTAGTGTTGCCTGTGTTTGTATCCCTATCAGTGATAAATGGCTTTTTTTGCTAAATAAGACACTATTCACATGTAAATAGAAGCCCAGAAAACTATAGAATGAAGCTTATAAACATTCGCATCTGTCTCTTAGAGACAAGCTATACAAATTTTAGTTAAAATCAGACAAGATATAGTAAACATAAGCAGAAACAAAAATACAGTTATTTGTGTATATAAATAACCCAATCAAAAACTTTTTATTACCCACAGCAATCTATAAATAACAAGCATGAATGTAAAAAATACTATACAAAAAATTACCAAGCTAGAGCCAAGATTACGTTCCATGCAGGATAGAAATATGCTATTGCGGTTAAGTCTAAATTCCAACACACTGGATGGATTTATAAAACAAAGGATCACTTGGAAAGTAAATTTGGATCATTTATTTACCAAATTTTAACGCAGAAATAACAATGCTGTAAAAATTTTTTCTATTAAGAAAATTCGAGTATATAGGATCAAATAAAATCAAAACACACACTTAGTAAATTATTGTAATTAAATATACAGAATGAATTAGATACTAGAAATAGAAACCATATAAAATTATTGAATATCAGACTGATATTTTTTATGATAAAAGGAATTTTTTAATCATAGAAATATTGAATTTTGATAACTATATAAAATTTTAAAATTAGAATCTCAGATAATAAATTTTATTTATGGGTTAATTGAACTTCAACTTTTTATAGTTGTACAAGCAAAATTTTAGATTACTCTATAGAAAAGATACGCTGATACTAGTTTCCACCTAACCATCTTTGAAATCTTCCTCGATGCATCTTCTCTCAAGACTTATAGTTCAAGTGTCTTTCTCAATCCTAGTGTTTGTACTTATTCTTCCGCTTCAGTTAGAATTCCTAACTCCTTAATATATTACTTATAATATTTTGTAATCACCCCGTGCCAACTAATGAGTATGGCAATATTCGAGTTCTATGTTTATAAATAAGAGAGAGTTCAGTTGCCAATGGATTGTATTTTCTTAGCTTCACATAAATAACATTCCTAAAAATGTCAATACATGTTATTCCTATCTCTATTAGTGTAATCAAGTGTTTCTTTTTATTGGGAACGAAAATGTCTGATCGATCATGTGATAATTTTATATACTATTAATTCTTGCATTCACTTTATTTCCGCTAGTTCGTTCTCAATTACTTTTTGAATCGAATGTTTTCTGATTAACTTCGATTTTTAAAGTTGTATTTTCTTGAGAGCATAAGGTGTATGCATCTATAAAGTTCATTATGTCTTCGTATATAGTCATAGACAAGCATTCTTTTAAATTGGCTTGCGGTGAGTGTCCTACTGATTTATATTATTCTCCGCAGTGCTAAAATTTTGTATAAAGAACACATTTCTATTTTGCATGAAACAGAATCTTGCTCCTTCTTTTGGCTTAAGGTTTCCAATTTTAGCCACCTTGAAGATTCGGCAATTCTAATCATTGAGTTGTTGTAGATACTAAAAGTTTTTGATGTGGTTCTTTAATTTTTATTTTCACATTTAACTATCAGAATCTAGGATAATGTTATTTACTAACAGATAGATCAACCCTAAATTAAAAATTCTAAAAGGAATAGATAGTAAAGTCATAAAATATGATAGACTGGACGAGTAAATATTATAAGTCGTATTTTAAGAAGTTAGATATGTCTGCTGGTGTAGAATCATCTTTAAAAACATGGAGTTGAAGAAAACACTTGAACTAATAAATTACAAAGGCAGAAGATATATTTAGGATGATTTAAAATTCGAAGCAACCGAAAGAGTTTAAATAAAACATCTGTTGTTTGACAAAAAAAAAGGTTTTTGCTTGGTTAATTTTAAAAGCTGAAATTCGTTCAACCTATAATTAATTTTATAATTTCATACAATAAATTAAGCCTTGAAAATATTAAAAAACAAAATTATTCCATTTATTGAATGTTGCATATTAATGTGTTAAATTTCTTTAATTCATATGTTCGTTTGCTAAGATGTAATTGGTCAATCAGAAATATTATAACTCTTCATGTTTCTTGACAACTTAACCTATCTATTATCTTCAAATTTGGTTATTCTCTCAAATAATATGTGGTGTTTTCAAGTATTTTTGAATATTATTTTTATAAATTATAAATAAATCTTTTACAATTAATACTGGGTCATATTTTTCATTTTGTGCTGATGATATGATTAAATCATCAATGTAAAAAAGAATTATATAATTTCTTTACTTGATATTTGTCCGATTTCTATTATCATCTTTCAAAAAATAACATAGGAAGAAAAACATCATAATAAGAAATATTCTATCTTCAAATATACTTAAAAGAATATATTCACATGGGTCCGATTAAAAATAAAATTGAATAATTTAACATAATAAATGCAAGCAACAGATAAACTAAGAGTTTTAACCAATTCACGATTAAGATACAGACTAGAAATAATAAAAGACATATGTATAAAAGAAAGAACAAAGTACGAAGTTCATATAAAGAAAGCTGGATTTATTCGAATTGGTATCGCACATATTTTGGCCAATAAATACGTGCCAGTTGGAACTGACAAGTATGGACTTTCGTTTTCAAACAAAGGATACAGCTTCTATAAGAGTCTTCAGCGAAACTATTGCGAGGAATTTAATGTTAAGGATATAATTGGTGTAGAAGTTTGTCTTAAATCTGAAAAATGCAATCTTTCTTATTTGAGATTCTATAAAAATGGGAAAGACTTGGGTGTCGCCTTTTGGAATCTACCTTTCTCGAAAGTTTATCCTGCCTTTTCTTTTTATGGAGATTGTGAGGTTGAGGCGAATTTTAGTGAGTTTCAAGTATATTTGAATGATGAAGATTGCAAGTATAATGATTATAAGCACATATTATAACATTTGTTTTTTTAATGCTTAAATTAACTGTGATCTAATAAAAAAATACTTTAGTCTAACTATAAAAGAATTAAAATTGTATTTTCGCACAAATATAATATATACTATATTAAGAATTGGTAAAAGTTGATCTATATTGATTATAAAGTTTTAAAATATAATAAATGATTTATCGGACTGGTATACTTGATATATTGAAGTTCATATCATGTTTTGTTTGTAAAACATATATTAAATGTTATTAAACAAGTTTCAAACGATTTAAATATTGCAAGTAAAGCTTTAATATATGCGATTTAGTCTTAAATTAAATAAAAATACGTTTTTTTTCTGTATTTTTTATTAAAAATACATTTTTTTTTCATTGTAACGAAATCATAGGATTATTAGAACAGAAAATATTAAAAGTGCATCTTTTATATATCATTTTCTTATATAGGTATCTTTATCTCCGTATGGTTTAATATTAATAAATAAATGGTATTTGTGTACAATATGGATTAAATTTAGTTATTCCTTATTTTATTCAAATATGTACTCATTATTTTTTATTTAAGGGCTATATTTATAGTCGTAATTTTAGTTTTCGTTCTCAGGCACAGCTTGCTTGATTCTCTGTACACACAGCGTATTTATACTTTCGGCTATCTTCTCCTCTCCATAGTCTTCTTCAATACCCCTCCTTCTTTCGAGACCTATTAATTCAAGGGTTTTTCTCAATCCCAAGGTTTCAAATATGTGCTCATAATCTTTATTTTATTTTAAATCCTTTGCTATTGATTTTTTACGATTTAAATACAGGTTATTCTAAAATTCAGTCTATTGTCTCACCAAGAAGGAAATTATATCCTCTCATAGATAAAAATATTTTATTAAGTATAATTGTCACAAAAATAATTTACTTCTCTTGTCTTATTATCTTGTGTATGGCATAATAAAGATTATAATTTTGTTAAATTTTTTATATTTATATGCTTTTAATCATATTTGGGCTTATAGTAGATAATAAAAATTTATTATGTTTTTGAATTATATACAATGATCATAATCACAGTATATTGTAAAACTTTTTATGATTCGATACTTCTGATTGGTTTTGTGCTATAAATATAATAAAAAATATAGTGGTTTATTATTTTTGAGCATAGCTAAATAATGACTATAATTTTCATTATTTTAATTTTATTTTCATATTTTTACTTCTTTATTAGGCTTTGTGATTAAAAATAAATTTAATTTTTCAAGGACTTATTTTTTTATTCGCTGAAATATAATTTTTAATGTTATAAATAAATTTTAATGTAGCGAGCCATATAGAGCAGAAATAATATATAATTGATAATGTTGCAAAAATTCTAGTTTGATATACAAATAATAAATTTATAAATTTTATCCCAAACATATAAAAAATTTTTTTAGTCGTTTATCTTTAAGGTACAGCAAAGAATTTTATTTATTAGAACGACGATTATGTATACAAAAGAAATAATTCAAGTTTTTAATAGCACCCTGATATTTTATTAACCTTAATGTTTGCAAAGAAATTTTTTTATTTATCTGTTTAAACTAATTTACCCTGTTTTTACGATATTTTTTTGATTTCTTTGTAGATTGTGCACGTAAATCGTGACAGAGACAATTATAAAATTTATAAAAGATATGTTCTTTTATATCTGAAAAGCAAAATCAAACAAAGAAACTTTATTTTTGAAGAATTTTATTTGAAGTAAGATCATTAGTTACACTATTTTTTGATCAAATGCTAGATATATATATAGTTTTTACTTGTTTAATTTTTTTAAATTTCAATACAACAAGATATATCTGTAAATAGCCTATTTTTCTGAATTTTATGCATGATTATTTATTAAAAA
This sequence comes from Rhyacophila brunnea, assembly GCF_057557595.1. Taxonomy (NCBI): domain Eukaryota; kingdom Metazoa; phylum Arthropoda; class Insecta; order Trichoptera; family Rhyacophilidae; genus Rhyacophila; species Rhyacophila brunnea. The sequence continues at coordinate 190,495 of NW_028232813.1, read as the reverse complement.
AACTTAAATCCTCTAAAACCCCTTACGATACTTCTTAATAAATAAAATTTAGATAATAATAATTTGAGTTTTTTTATATAGGGATGTAATACATATCGATTAAATTTTTTGTGCACAAGTGAGATAAATTTCATTGATCGTATACATCCTTTAATCATTGTTATGCAGGGAATACTCCTGCGTCTTTTTGATGTTTAAGGTACTTTTTTAAAATAAATTCGTTTTTTTTGAAATTTCTTAAAAGTGATATAAAACTAGGGCCATAGAGGCCTCAGAGTTTTAAAGTTATATAAATATAAACCTTTTTATCCAAAAAAGGTACTATAAAAATCGGTTATCTTCGATTTTTTTGTAAATGGCTTACTACTTGTCACTCAAACGAGTTTTTGTACCTGTAGATATATCAAAGAGGACATTTATGTATCCATGATTGAATCTACAATATCCTATTTATCGATTTTTAATTATATGTTTATATGAAAAAAACTAAATTTCACCCCCGCCCAAATAAAAGCTGATAACAGGTGCGTGGAGAGATACACTCTACCTATATGGTACAAATACCTTTGCCTCCAATCATATTAGATTGCCAGAGGCATACATGGGGTTCCGTAAGCTCGGAACCAAGGTCTGGCTGTACCATAAGGCTAGAGTGTATAACATTCCAACTTTAAATCTCGCCCTGCCTTTCGACGTGCAACGCCTAGAACACCGTTTCACACTAGAACTGGGCAGAGGCTAGCATGCATCAATCACATATGTATGCCGGCTTTGATTTTAATCAATAAAATGGTGCTCTATATATACTTGTTTATAATATAGTACAATGATCCAAAAAAATATTTTATGCTACATATCTGATTCTTTTCGATCAAAAAGAATCGACGGTATTTTTATTTCCAAATATATATGTGTAATAGAATATTCTTAAAAAAATTACGGCAAGATATAACGATCTTATGTTCTACTATATAAAATTTAATGGAAAATTTCTATAGAATGGAGGTAAAATATATTCTAGATTTTTTTAATTTTGGAGGTAAAATTTTTATGGAGGTAAAAAATATATTGAGGTAAAGGTTTTATGGAGGTAGAAAATATAAGGAGGTAAAGGTTTTATGAAGGTAGAAAATATAAGGAGGTAAAGGTTTTATGGAGGTAGAAATTATATTTAGGTAGAAATTATAAGGAGGTAAAGGTTTTATGGAGGTAGAAATTATATTGAGGTAGAAAATATAAGGAGGTAGAATATATTTAAATTAAATTTTTTCTAATAACGGCTAGTTAGAAATATATAAATTCTATGAACAGTGAAATCCCCCCAGTATTATGGGATTTTACATATTTTAATAATTTCAAATGTATAGTCCTATATTATAAATACTTTTTCGCGCTTTTAAAGGCTATATTAGCAATTTTTTGGTTAGAAAAGGCCAGTTTTGATTTAATTTAAGCTATATTTTAAAAATATCCGATAATGAAAAATAAAATGATTTAGACAAGATAAATTGTCTTTGGTGTTGTAATACCATGAAGTATAATAAGGAAACATATAATGACCAAATTACCTTTAGGGCTTCTGATTATGGGTTTCCACGAAGATCTGGATTTCCACAATAAATTCTTTCCGTATTTAAAATTATTTAAAATATGTATCATTGCCCGCACATTTATTATACGATACTATAATATCTAAGATTTGAAGTTATTTTCTAGCTTATTTTATCTTTTTAAAATTATAGATGCAACGTAATTATGACATTTAAATTGTATCTCAGATTAAATTTTGATTTTCCCAAGTATAAATCAACAAAACATTATAATTACAAATTGTAATTCTTTAATATAAAGTACTTCTCAGCAGTAAATTTATTTTAATTGCAAAAAAATTATTTTTGAATTTTTATGATGATCAAAAATATCAAGCTAAATAGTTTCTACGAATACAGAGTTTCAAAATTTTTGTAGGATTAATATAAATTTAAGGCTAAAAGTAAATTATAATAATAAATTCGATCTTTCTACATTTTAAAACCATGACAAATGTTCGATCCTTCTTACAAATTATACCAATAATTAGCTTAGGATGATAATTTGCCTCTCTAAATTCAAATACCTATTTTTTTTTTAAAATAATCCCTTCTTGCTTCTCATCAGTACAGCACGCTATTGTATATAATAACTAAATATTTTCAACATCGTTTTTTCATTAAAATTTAAGGATTTAGGTCGAATTTATATTATCTAATACCATTGTGCCAAAAAAATAATAATTGTTTATATAATGTTTTCGAGATTATAAGGTATATATAATCCTCTTTTTTTTACAAAAATAATTATTGATTTACTTTTCTCTATCAGCTATTTATGGGACCGAACTTTCATAATACATTGCAATTCGGAATATAAGAAGAAAGAAACATTGGGCCTTCTTTAAACTGTAATTAAAAATAAATCAAATCTGTTCGAAATAGTAAAATGTAACTACCTCAAGATAATTTTCTTATTATTACCAAAATGAAGTATTTTAAAAAAGATCACTGCTTATTCATATTTTAAAAAATAAATATATATTTAAAATTGGCATTTATCGATTTTTTTTGGATTCTAGATTGATTTTATTGCGCTTATTTTTTTAAAAAAATCAAAGATGATAATACTATTGTGAGTGTGTGTTATCAGATGAATTTTCGTACAAAAATATAATTCATATACTTTTAAGTTATTTTAGATCTGTTTGTCTGATACAAACTCTAAAAAATATTATTATTTTGTACTATAATTAAAAAACCTAGTTTTATAAGGATTCGATGATTTTTGGTTCTTTTTTAACATAAAAATTATATAGTTTTATTGCGAAAAAAAATCGTTGGGTTAATTTATTGCTTTCTTTTTATTGTTTCTGTGATTTATTTCTACTTAAAATTGATCCTTTTATATCAAATCCCTGATTAATCGTATAATAAAGACATATTAAATTGTCCATTTGAGGAAAATTATGGATCAGTTATGATTATTTTGAATTTTTTTACAGAAGTTTCATTAATTTTTTTTTTATTTATTTTATTGGATTTTTCTTACTTTTAATTTCACATTTTTTCACTTTTGATAATTTACTGTTATAAATATTCAGCTTTTTTGGTATTACTTTGTTGATAACAAGATTTTTTTATACTCTACAATCATTTTTTGTTTTATAGACGTGTTATAAATCTTTTAAAGATATAATCTTTATAAATAGTATCTAAGGAAATGAATATTCTTGACAAATCAGCAATTTACAAATGACAAGGTTGAAAAACACATGCACTTATAGATCTTCCTAAGGTTGAGATATAGGCAAGAATATTGTATTATCTAAAGGCTACGATTTGATTTCATATAGGAATTTTTATGTAAATGGTTGTAAAAAAAGTCTAATATACAATTTAAACCATTGCATATAGCAAGAATTACTTGAATGATTAGATTTTTTTTATATGCAAAATAATTCAAAAACAAAACGGTACAAGATATATAAAATTATATTCTTTAGAATAAGATTGTTGTTTTTTATGATAAGATCCGCAAAAAAATAATATAGTAACCAATATAATACTATAGTTAGCCAAAATATTATGTATACTTTTGCATGTTAAGTGACACAAAAAAAAAGTTTTCGTATATTAGAAAATATTTTCGTGGTTCTTTGAAGATTTAAATGTGTATGCAGGCTAAATATTTCAAAATAAAATCGTCGCTAATAATCTAATGCCCTCAAAAGATTTTGTATAATATTAATAAACAAGGATAAACTTAATTTTATGGTCTGTGATTAATTTATAAATATAATAAAATTTTTATACTATAAAACTTTTATTCTGTCTTTAATATTAATGCTTATTAGAGCGATTATTTCTTTGAAATCTTAATTATGTTGACCGTAAATATTTAAGAATTACTATTATGCAAAAATAAATTTTATAAAATCTCAATCTATTAGTGTATATCTCTAAAAATATTAATTATGTAGAGAGTATTACTTTAAAAAGTTTAGTTATGTATAACACAGATCTTTAAAAATATAAAAAATTATAGATATCATATATCTTCTATACCTAGCATTATTACATCTTATATCTTGAAATGCGAAAACGAAGAAATTTAATGAAAAAAAGATGCAATTACTGGATGCTTGTGATAAAAATTAACCAAAAAAAATATGGAAAATACGAAGAGGCTCGGATGAAGAATCTATGGCTAGTGAAGTAATCGATATAAAAATGGACACTAGTATTAGACGATTATCGAGTTATCGCACAACTTACATGCTTTTTTTGTAGTATAAAAAAAACAGATCTCCAATATGAAAGCAACAAGTATCGATAAGCTGAGCAATCTTGAAACCGAGAAAATAATATTTATGGGCTAATGAACACCCACTCATATAAAAAGGTATAAAAAGAATACTTCTATGTCCTATAACATCGGTTAGTGTGATCACGTAATACGATAAGTATTATATTAAGGAATCGATTATACCTATAGAACTATATACACTAATAATCGCATTGAGGAAGTTTGAATATAAAAAAATCTACAATGAGAATGCATAAAACTATACTTAAAAGATGACTTGTTGAAACGGGCTTACAAAAAATTGATATATGAGTAATCCATAGTTTCGCGCGTGAAAACATGAAAAGTTATATATAAAGTAGCCCTTAAATAAATATGATCGCAATCAAATACTCTACACATATATGTTTAGACTTTGTATTATCCTTAAAATTAGAGGCTTTTTAATTCATTTTATAAGCTGGACATGCAACTTTATTTTTTATAAGTACTATAAATCATTTTCAATCGATTTTGAGCTTTTAATCCAATTAATGCTGATAGTTTATTGCTTATATTGTGAATTTGCTAAAAAATAAATTATAAACGGTCTTCTACACAGATTATTCCATTTACTTGTGTTTATTATAAATCATCAAAAATGACATATTTTATAGCTAAATTGATTGAAACGTAGATATGAATATGATCATATAGAAAATTGTATAAAAAATAGAAGCAGTCTCAAGAAATAATAATTATTTTTGACACAACAATGTACAATGAAACTAAAAAACCAATTTTATTATTTAGATTGTTAAAGTAACGTTTTATCGTCATTAATACTACAAAAGTACAAATTAGATACTAAATACATTCATATTCTAACATAGTGAATAAGGAAATTGAATTTCGCTCAAAATTTAGCTAAGAATTATTTACAAAGAAAAAAACAAGCTTTTTCTTGTTCCACAATAATAAACTATTTATTTGCGCCTTGCTAAATTATACATCCGATTTATAAAAAGTTACAATTATATAACTTATCATGGTTTCAATTCTTTTTTTTACAAATTTCGGCGATTTCTATGAATATGTATGTAGATTTCAGTGATAATATCTACAATTTAGACATCTGTCTTGAAAACGGTGTTTTAAAACATACAAAAAACATTATAATCTTTTTATACAATGCAGACAAAATTTTCGACTCTAATAACTGTTTTATTATCAATAAAGACTTTATTCTATGTTTAGAAATATGAAAGACGAAAAATAAATAAAATTCAATTTAGTGATTCTTTTTTTCAAATTTGCTGATTTTATTTATTAGTTATAGTGTTATTAAGCACATCATTCGCTAATAAAATATTAAACAATTGATCTAAAATTATTTTTATCCAGTTTTCCCACCTTTAAATTTATATTTCGATTGCTAGTTATGATTTTTTATTAGATTTCCTGATCAAGCTCATAAAACCAAAAAATTTAGCACCTAAAAGCGAAACTGACATATGTTTTATTTCAAAAACATTCTATTAAATGACTTTAGACTTTAATATCAAATATTATTTTTTATAATAAATTTTAAAATAATTCTATCATCATTAAAAATTGAGATAATTAATGTTTTCTAACACATGACTGATTTTAACATGTTATGATTTATGTTTTAAATTCATCATAATCATATTAATCCATTTCAATTTTTATAGCTCTTAAATTTTAATTTTGAACCAATTTTATTGATATTTGCCTTTTTTGTATTTTTATAAATGAAAATTTTCAATAGTCGCCTCAAATATTTAAACTTTCTCTTATTTACGAGAAAATATGATTTTGTGATTTGCAGCAATTTTATAAAAATTAAAGCAACTATTAAGTTATTCTGTATATTTAATCATATGATAAGAATTTTTTCAAACATTTTCTACGTTAAACAGATAATATATACTGACATTCACACAAATTAAACCCCTTTTTTCGTGAATAGTATCTACGTCTATATTTATATCTCCTTTTCACACGTTTTGTTAGCTGTATAAAGTTTTTTAGTCTTCAATAATGTTCATATAAACAGTCATCAATATTATCATTCTTTCATTCGCTTAAATGTATACAATAATGTATTTCAGTGGGGATTTCAATTCAGCTTAAAATTTAGTCATGAGCTTATCTTTCTTAATTTATTTAGAATATAATCTAAAATATCAAATAAATCATTTTCTTTTATTAGACTTTAAAAATATTGTCATATTTTATATGAATTTATAGCCGATAAGTCAAGGTTATCGGCATTAGTGTATTTTCTAAAAAAAATGATCGAAAGATTATACACTCTACGTTTGAGTATGATGTTAAAAAAAGCTACTTAAGAACCATTAATATTTAAAAAGTAAGTATTATCTACTTATTTTTTACCTAAACATCTTTTGTGCATAAAATTTCTCTGTAGAGGGCTTTATTTTTATAACCTTTTTTTACATTAAAAAAATTGGTATTCATGTAGAGTTTACGCTTTATTATATTTATTGCTGATTTGCATGTTCAAATAATTCCTGTCTTCCTAACACAATTCCGTTTTAAGTTAGACGGTAAGTCTGGTATTATAAAAATGGTATTGTTTTTTTGCTAAAATATGCTTTGAAATAAATTAGAAGCAAAGAAAACATTATTACGTTTTTATAACACTATAAAATATAAGAAATTTTTTTATAGATTTACTTAAAAAATAGAAAACTATTTGTTTGGATTTTTTATATTATCTGACTTGGAGATTTCAGATTTATAATAATTATTATGTCGCTTATTAATATTTTTTATATATATTTTGTATGAAGTAAGCTAATTAAACTAAAAATTTTCGAGCTTGATTTATTTTGTTTTTTTTTAAGAAACCAAGTACATATACTATATTTAAGATACAACTTTAGAAACATCAAGTATCAAAAGGCTCTAAATTATGTCTAAATAAACTTTAAAACTCCTCAATCAGGAGAAATTTTTCTTTTGTGACATAGATTGATCATTTGGCAATATTGTTTTAGCAGTACTTTTTTATGCATGAAAATAACAGTCACAACCATAATGAAGACATTACTGTAAAGCAAGGAGGACCACAAATTATTAAAATTTGTGGATATTTCGAGTTAAAATTGTCACAAAAAATTAAGAAAAAATGTTGTATGGGAAAAAATAAAGCTCGATGAACATCACACATATCTTATCTGTTTTTTAATTATGAAATTTTTATTTTTATAAATAAAAAAATACCTTTTTCCCCTATAACTAACCGGCTCAAAAAAACGGAAATGACGTATTTGTTCAGAATTAATTATTGATTATATTTTTGAGAAATTATATTGACCTTTTATGTATATTTAACAAAAAGATTTATATAATTAATTTTTATTAATAAAATCGTAAAAATATCATTTAAAGGTAGTTTATACATTTATTCTTGTTCTAGTATGAGTGAATTTATCGCTGTTCTAATCTTTTCGCTTTAAGCGTTTTTTATTATTTATGGAATTATGAGATAAGATAATATTTTCAAGATTAATGTTTTAAAGCTCAAATTTTATGCCTTCATTTTATTAATATTTTGCATATTTGAATGTTTCTCGCATAATTTTCTTAATATGCACATTATGGATATGCATGAATTTTTAGCTTACTGTAATTTTTAATTGCCTTAATTTTTTTAAGTCCAATTTTAAATTTCTTTTCTTAATGATACGGTATAAAACGTCTTTATTCATATAATCTTTACAATCTTTTATAATATATCTTTTTCCACTAATACTTATACAGTAAAGATTTAAGCGCAAATACTATTACTTGGGAGGACACTATATAATAAAAATACTTATTTATAGTGGTAAAAATAAATTTTTAGCTAAAATCTTAAACCCTTGCCGTAAATTCACACATTCTTAAATTCCAATTTTAAACTACAAATATTATAAAATATAAATTATATGTTCATTTACAATTATTTTTAGTTCACAAGGTCAAAAGACCGTGATTAGCTCTCATGAATTTCAGAATGTAAATAGAAGGAAATTTACTAGTATTTCTTGTGTTCTTTTATGAAAAATTCTTAGTATTTTTTATAGAATTCGCTTATTTTTATTGCAATTTACAAGATCTAAAATGTGCTATTAACTACACGTCTCAAATATAATCGATATAAATTTTTAATATAAAGAGATATTTATTTATGGGTTAATTTTCTTAACATCGATTTTATCTATTTAGACGTAGTCAGCGTGTTGGGAATATTGCACAACTCCTTGATGCATCTTTTGGCACCTTCCCCTGATCTTTAATATAAATAACTAGTCTCTTATATAAACTGATTTTTCCTTTACTCATTTCTACGCAATAAGTATATTGCAGATCTATCAGAAAACAGGGTTATTTTAAGACGGCCATACATGAATTAAACAATGTGTTACCCATTAATAAACCTAAAAAAAAATTATACAAGTTTCAAATTTAAATTAACTTCCTCATTAGGCACAAGTAATTGTGGTGATGTAGGATCATTTATAACTTTTTACGTGTGGCGCGGAAATAAACAAATTAATTTGTGCTATCGACATCCGGTAATCCTATTTCAAAGGTTTCAAGAATATTTAAAATAAATGTTTTATTATGTTGTTAGAAAATGGGCCGGATATTGAATATCAAATATCAAATCCAAACCTTTCCCGCAATATAAAATAGTTCGGTATCAAATTGATTTATGTTAGCAAACTTGAAGTCACGATACAAGTTGACCGCTATTGGCACAATTTCGTGATTGAGAAAACCCTTGAATTATCAGGTCTCTAAAGAGAGGAGAAGAAAGCCGAAAGTATAAATAGTCTTTTCTCATAGAAAAATTAAGAAGTTGTGCCTGAGAATAAAAACTAAAAATATAATAATAAATTTGACTAACAAATAATCTGCTATTTATTAGCAAACTTTAATCGGATCTATACATAATTTCTTAAGGTAAGAAAGTTTAAAAATATTTATGTTTAATAGTATACAACATAATTAATACACATAGAAACATAAATAATAAAACTTTAATTTCTTTTATCGTGTTTTTCTGGTATATACGATTTTAAAAGGTTTATTTTTGATAATATTTTTAACTTCTTTTTTGTAATAATTCAAATTGATCCGATCAAACTTATATAAAATAATTAAACGCACTGATTTCCCATAATTATATGAAAAAATATTCGATGAGCATATTTTCTTGTGTTTTTTGTTGTTCCCCTTCCGTATCGTAATATAAATTTATTCAGAAGTTAGAAACTGCATTATTATGAGTGCTTTTTTTATTTAGTTAACAAAAAAATGATTGACTCAACAAACTATATTTTCTGTATGAAAAAAAATTTATTTGGAAAATTCACATGCTAAAGAAAGAATAATTGTAACAGATTCATGCCGCAAATCAACTTAGTAAGATCGAATAAATAATATTTAAATATAAATAAATGAATTGCCATATTAAATACAAAAACTTTACTAAATATCGTTTACAAATACCAAATGTGTTTTTTTAACATTTCTTTTATTTGTCTATACTTTTGACTGATGAAAAGCAATTCAAATTATTATTTATGTATAGCTAATTTATTTATTTGTTTATATTATTGACTGGAGAAAAATTGAACCATATGTATATATATTCACCTAAAACTATTTTTGGCTTTACTCTTGAGTGTAAAAAAATCAAGATTGTGATATCTTTCATTGCTAATAATTTCTTCTATTTGTTTTGTTAAAGTTTTTAGTGAAACAACTCGTATATATCCAAAAAGAATAATGTTATCCTATAAACTGCCGAAGCATAAAATGAAAATCGCGTGTGCGTATAAATTATTTATATATTATTGAATAACATGTGAAATGTCGAATTCTTTAAAAAATTGTTGATTTTTCTAACTCTCGAAAAATTAATTCCTTAATAAAACATTTTAGTGAATTAATTACATACAAGAACATATAAAACTTTCAAAAATTGATTTCATCAACTCTTAAACAAATATATTATGGCAAAATTTTCCTATTGAAAGCTCACCGCTGTACAATTCTTCTTGGTATTATGTAGCTCAATTCATTTAATATTTCATTATTTATTATTTTAAAATACACAAAATATATAATCAGAAAATCGCATAAATTAGAAATACACATAAAACTATAATAGAAATTTTATACAAATACTCTTTTAATGGTATTAGAATGTGGATTATCGGAGTATCCGAATCATTATCTCGCTCTGGAACATAATTAACGAGCTTATAAAAATAATCACTTTCAATATATGATTTCCTGGCATTAATTTTTCTCCTGCCCAAAACAAAAGCTCCAATAAAAAAACCAAGATAATAATGCATAGAAACATCAATGGCTTTTCGGCCAAATCTGATTCTATGTTATATTTTTCTTTACCATTTTCTTCTGCTTTATTGCTAAGCTCTTCATCACAATGAAAACCAGAATCTTCATTTTTTTTATCCACAGATGATTTTTTCAAATCCGTGCTATTTTTCCGATCTTGTATAGGATTGCAAGTTTTTTGCTTTTGGAACAGTATTGGATCTATCTGAACCACAATAAAAAGCCTTAGAAGGCTTTTCTATGTGGTCATGCCATCGTCTACAGCGGAATTTAAAAATACCAATATTATATCAATTATAATATAGATCATTCAAATAGAAAGTCAAAGCACCTTTTATAATTTAATTTTCCAAAGAATATTCTTCTAAAAATAAATTAAATTTTTTTGTTTGTTTGCATAATTTCTCTTATCTAATTTTAAGCCCCGATTCATTCACTGATAACCAGAAATTCAATTTTATTTCTAAATTTATATTAATCATTATTCCAAATATAGAAAATAAATAATCACCATTATTTTTGAATTAAAATCGAGAAAGTGTGAAAGAGATATTTTAAAAATTAAAAATATATTATATAAGAACATGTTTAATCATAGAATGAATATAAATTATAAACTAAATTCATCTGATTTACACTTTTATTTTGAATGCTTGACTTAATGATACATCAAAAAAATTATTTCTAAAATGGACATACAATAATGGATAAGTTTTTTTATAGCCATATTTGCCTCATTCGAAGAAAAATTTTGACAAATACTTACTTTTCAAAGTATATAGCCATTCGAATGATATATATAGTGTAACGTGGTTTTTTTTATTCAAAACGATACGCACATTGAAAAATTCATATAAGTTCTTTTTTAAAGAATAAAATAAAGTATTATGCTTGATACCAATAAGATAATAATAAACTAGTGACTGTGTAGTATTTCAGTAGTATATATGTATGAATGAGAAACAATGGGGGCTATGTATATACACATGATACAATACTTATTTATCTATTCAATAAAGAAAAATATGGTCTGTTTATATTGAGAATAATTTTTATATTATCCACTAAACATAATATTTTTAGCAAGATTTTGCAATTCATATGGGCACGTTTTCTATTTTATTAATTATAACCGCTTTTTATATCGATTTGCAAGAATAAAAAAACAATCATCTATAATAAAAAAATAAATTTCAAATATAGAAAGCATCAATGAGTAGATTTTATTTTTTAGCGTAATTAAATATAACAAATTCTAAAAATTCCTTTTCTATCTATTTAAAATAAAAAGGATTTAAATTTTACAAGAAAATACCAAAAATATGTTTATTTTTCTATAATGCTATTTTAATAATTAAAAATTGATGTGAATTGTGTATATTATTTTTTGCAAAATATGCATCATATATATTCTATTGTTTTAAAAGACGATTGCAAATAAGGTTTTTGTATAAGGGAGCTTTGAAAATATACAATATCATATCCCCGATTTCTTTATATTTCAATTGTTTTTTTTCAACATATTAAAAATGTATTTAGTTTGCTTACAATTTTTCCATGAAAAATATCCAAGATGTTTTCTATTTTATCAACTTTTTTTAATATGAAAAGGCTACAAAGATAAGGCAGAGAATGATGTACCCTTAAAATACAAGGAAAAAACCTATTAATTGAATCCAATATAAACAATGTGATTAAATAATCGTAAGATGACAATAAAATTCAAAAGTCAACAGAAAACTGATGATTATTTATTTTGCATCTATATTCGAAAAATTAGCATCTTGACAAGCCTGTTATTGATTAACATCTATTCATAAAATTTTGTTTTATACAAGAATTCATGATCGAGATAAACAATCAAAAACCGCATCAAAACAAAGCAAATTCATACATGGTGCGGTACTTTAGGTGCTAATTTAAGCAGATCTGTATATTCATATCATGGTCTAAAAATGATAGATTTCCATAAATTATAGATAAAAATAAAACCCGATCCATATTGGTTACGACCAAAACACCTTTTTAAAAATTTAAAATTTTTAAATCCTGCAAAACAATGTTTTAGTTCAAAGCTAAAACTTATAAATTAAATTTAAAATCATAAAAAAAATTACTTGAAATAATTAATAAAAACAACATGGTAAATATTTCTTTACATCACTATCGAAATCTTCTTTCTGGCAATTTTTATTAATTAAAATTAAAAAATAATTTCATCTTTGCATTGGTGATTAAAGAATTTCTAATTTTATTTCCATCTTAAATATCTTTGGTTTATTTTTACATTTCTTTCATAGTGAAAATAGTGATTTGTGCATAAGAAAGCTTAGAGGTACGCATATCTTTAATTTTAAGAATTAATGAATTACTTTATATATGTCAAATTAAGTAGGAAAATATGTACATTTTACCTATGTTACAATAAGATTGTATACGTATTCATGAATTTCTACTATTCTTTTTATGATAGCTTTTGAATAAATCGTAAATGAGATTTAAGGCTGTAAAAAATTATGAAAAAAAGTCTTTTTACACTTTGCATTATTGCAGTTTAATATTTGAAATTTATTGAAGATGTAATGAATTTAATAAAAAATTAAAAATATTCGTTAAAACGCATATTTAACAAGCAAACATTTATTTTCACGATAAATAAAAAAATTGAAAATATACGTTAAAACGCATATAATTGTTGTCAGATGTGATAAATGTGAATCTTTTCAGTCTATTTTTTTTTAAAAAATAATAATTATTTGTATATTATATAACATGGACGATGTAAAACAACAAAATTCGTATACATTTGGTTAATCAAGTAAAAAATATATTTCAAGGTGTAAAATTGAGAACAAATCTGGTCAAAAATGTGTTTCGGTGAAACTTAACGCAAGTAAGCAATATTGATCCTAATTTTGTATAATTTCTATTTTGAGAAAATTTCCATTAGACTAATGAATCTGTTTTTTGATTGTGAACATCAATACAATAATTATAGCTCTTTAACAGGCTTCATTTAAAATTCAATGATAGATTGAAATAATATTTAACTGTGCTATTTTAATTTTAAAATGCTGTGGCTTATAAAGAAGGGGTTCTAATACAGCATACTAAACGAAATTAAATATTTGCCTGTTAGTTTTATACATTTAGTTTTTCATAAAATTTTTACAATAAGATTCTTATTTTGATAATATAGTGAAAAATTCTTTATTTACAGTACTTAGTGATTAATGAGGTAGTTTTTTTGGTTGAATCACAAGGATATTACGAAATCAATTTAATGGTTTTTCTCAATGTAAAAATAGAAATTGAGTAAATATATTTTTGAATTCTTAAACAATTTGATTATTATATAGATTTGTATTGTATTGTCGTTTCATAAATCAGAATAATGGGCATAAATATCCTTATCTCATGCGTATTAAAATAAAAAAGATATATTTTTGCTAAAAATTTACCAAAAATCCATGTTAAACTATGAATAAATTGCTGTAGTGTATTTCTGATATTTTTTTTAAAGACAATATACATGTTGTTATGTGTATGTTCATCTGATTTTATAAAAAAACTTTTAATGGAACTTCTCATTTTTTATTTAATAAATATAAATTATTATATATATATGTACCTTTATCTAGGGGTGGTATGGTTGAGTGGTTTACAAGTCAGACCCCTGTGAGGGGTCGCAGGTTCCACTTCCACCCACCTCACTAATTTCCAAACGAATTTACTCTAAAGAAAAATACCCAAGGTGGCGGCCAGTGATAAATAAAATATAACCACAAAACATTGAAAATTCATGAGAAATATAAGGCTGCTGCGTAAGCCGTTGAACTGTGCCTCCAGTATGGAAAAAGATACCACACTGTTCAGCAAGGATATAGGTAAGGGTAGAGTGTGGTTATAGCTTGTATACCTTAGCGATCAACAGCATATAGAATCTCATCCCCTCCACATAATGACTGCCGCCCATGAGAAGGGGTCCTCACGGGGATTACGGGTGACAAGAAGCGCTAGGGGAGTATCACAGAGATACGTAGCAGTTAAGCGATGGTTCCTATGTATTTAAAGCGAACTTCCTAAAAGTAATAGAATTAAAACATAAATCAATTATACACAAACCATTTAAAATACTAATTTTTACTGAAAACGAGAATACTATTTGTTGCGAAAAGGTAATATCTTGCATGAATTTTCAAATCCTTTCTATTCATTTCATAGATTAGAATTGGTTTAAGCTCTTATAAGTTGTTCAAGCAAAACTTTAGATTGCTTTATATAATTTATTTGGCTATTACTTCTTTCTACCTCATCATATTAAAATGCTTACTCGACGCATATTCTTCTCTCAAGATTTTTTAGTTCAAGTGTCTTCCTCAACCCTATTATTTGCGCGTATGCTTCCGCTTCAGTTAGCATTTCTAACACCTTAAAATATGATTTTTGGTATTTTTACGCTTATCCCAAGTTATGATGTATGTCAATATTTGAGTTCAGAATTTGTAAGTTTGGGGGATTTTATTTGCTAATAGATCGTATTTTCTTAGTTTCTCATTTTAAACATTCTTAAGATTGTCAATGCCCTCTATTTATATTTCCATTAACGTTATGAAGTGTCTCTTCTTATCGTACACGAAAATGTGTGGTCGATGTAATTTATATCCTTTTTTATTCTTGCGTCCTCTTTATTTCCACCCTTTCGTTTCAATTACTTTTTGAACCTAGTGTTTTCAGACTATTTCTTATTTTTCATAAATGTATAGGATTATTTTAATTTATATTTTCAATTTTTATTCTCAATTTATTTTTAATCTAAAGTTACAAATTCTTAAGATTTCAATAAATCGGCCCAATTTAATTTTTTGAATTTCTTATAGTGGGAATTCTAGAAAACTACGAAATAATTTTTAAAGCATATAATTGAAATTTCTAATTAAATATTAGGTTTATCCGGATTTTCTATTTTAAAGGCTGTTAGGTCTGATAATAAGACTTATTTTTGGAAAGTATGTAGCTCGAATGTACAAATATATGTTGCTTTTGTTTTACTCGTCTTTACTGCATTAAAATAATTTTTATTTTTAAACATTGCTTTTGTATATAATCAATTGAGTAAATACCGATGGGCCAAATTCTAACTTTGTTTCATAAACCTAAGTTATCTGGTTTTTTTAGATTGCAATTGTAATACTAAATATATCAACTAATGGTTTTTTATAAATCGTCTTTATAAAAAAAAATTTGGATCGTATTAATATAAAACGTTTATGATGCGTGAACATATGAAATCGAATAGAGATTTCACGATAGTTTTATCCTTTCTGATTACTAAATACGGCAAAGTTATTTTAATTTGAGTGGCCTTAAACCATTTAATTTTTTATATTGTTTTATAGTACGTTGATTTAATTCCATCGATTGAAAATGCATTAATACATAAAATGCAGCCGTATAGTTTTATAAAAAATCGTTTCAGGATAAAAAATTTGTGCTATGATAATAGCACATTTTATTGGAATTTGTGGCACTGGTTTAATTCAAATTACAAAAAAATTCTCAGATTGCATTTGTTCGTTATAAGTTGCTGAATATGATTTTACAAAAAAAATCAATATTTTTTCATGTGGTTCGCACGCTTCTTTTATCACTTTATTGGAATTTATCGTATAATCATTAAATTAAACTTGGGCTAATATGATATTATAATTTATAAACATAAGAAAAACTGCACATAGTATCTTTAGTTTACCATCGGGAAATAGAAAATAAAGTTTGTGCATATAGAAATGATACAAAAAACAGATACATTTTACCAAACAATATAGAAACAAAAAATAATATTACATTTTTTTTATGCTCAACAAGTGTAATCTATCATAAAAAATAAATTAAGTCGAAAAAAATGTAATGTGAGCTTGATAACAATTCAAATATCTATATAGGAACATTTCATTCGTAAATTCTTTATAAATATAAACGAAAATATTTCTAATCTTTGATTTAAAAATTATAAAAACAGTTTAATTACTTTTGGGTGAAAAATCTTTAAAAATTAAAAAATCAATACTATTAAGCATTAAATGCAAGTTTGCGCGTAAAATTTACTCGAAATAGGCAGATGCTATCATTTTAGTATAGTAAAATACGAAAAACATTTTCTTATTTCTTATGAGCTTTAATGCAATTTTTGATCTATAAATAATAAAATTTTAGATAAATATATTTTTATAATATTCAAAAACATTCAATAAACCCATTTATGCATATTAAAGTTTGAAAACAAAGTATTTCATAAAGTTTGTATCAATATATATTATAAAAGGCTAACTGTAACACACGTTAAAAGATAAAATAAAAGGATTTTTTTGCAAAAAAACGTCTGTATTTTGATGATTAAAATTCGATGTTCTTACAGTTGTTGACATTTAACAACTAAATGCTTCACGGATTTATAAGGCTTTTCATTTAATTTCTCAAATAAATTTATGCATAAAAAAATTACTTTTTATGATTGCTTAACTTATTTTACAATTTTTATAGGATCTTTATGATTATTCCCTTTACATAGCAAAATATCTGCATGGTTTCAAAATTAAAATTCTATGTTTTATATGTAAATTTTATTGCAAAAGGAATATCTTGCTAAAAATAAATCGATTTAAATAGATTCAAAAAAATGATTGGCTAAAGGTATGCAATTCAAGGCATCTTCACATAGTATATATTTTACCGGTGAATTTTTTTTTAGAAAAATATATATTAAATACTTTAATTATTGTTATTCTATCTATTTATTACATATTTTTTTATCTTCATGTACCAATGTCTCCTAAATATATTCGATCTAATTATTTTTTTTTAGATTTGAAATAATTGAAGTTTGTTTTGATTCATTTGTAAAATATTTTATCTATTTTTATGTAATTTTTATTCTAATTCTATGTTTGATACAATTAATTGTAATTTTATCAATATTTTTTATCATATATCTGTAATGATCTTGGACGGGTGGTTACAAAATTCCATAAAAAGCATTTTGGGCGTTGAAAATCCCGCAAAAAGTAGGTGGATGCATTCAAGCTCTCACACTTGTAAGACATTTGAAATCATCTCATTTTAGAGAAGAGGTGCGTTGATAAAGATATATCTCGAAAGATCCCAAAAGATGTATCTAGAAGTTGTGCAATGTTTCAAATGGGTTGACTAAGTCTCAATAGATGAAATTATAAAAAGAAACTCTACTAATGAATAAAAAAATAATTATATCATCTAAAAAAATATATCTTTCATATTTATCAAAATAAAAAGTTATATTTTATGTAAATGATGAAAAATATAAAGGCTTTAATAAATTATAGAACAAATATGCTCTAATTTTCCTTAAAAAACATAGCCTATATAGCAGAGTGTAATAAGCGAAAAAGAAAAAAATAACTATTTTGTGTTTTAAATGATATGTGTTTTAATAAAAATGAACAAATATTTTATTGTATTCTAAAACTTATTGATGTACTATTTCCTGTATATAATCATCGATAAATTCTATCATAAAAGATTTTTTTTCAGATAATTATATAATGCAGTTTTTATGTTAAGGGTGAACTAATTTTTATGTTTTTAAAAAAGGTTTCATAATGAGGTTTAAGATACAAGATAGAATAAGATTAAATGCAACTATTGTAGAAACAATCGACTGTTTTATTTGCACTTAATTTAACATCATTTAGTATAATTAATCAGAAAAATATATACATAAAGTACTCTATTATTTTGCTTCAATCAAAAATTACGTAATTTACGTGTAAAAAAGGATAAGTAGCATCATTGTCCGAAAATCTTCTTAATGCGTTAAAATAGTTAGATTCGTATGAAATCTATTGTCATTAAAATATGACTTCGGTCTATATAATTCAAAAAAAAAAAAAAAAAAAAAAAAACACAGTTGCTTTTTTCTAGTTTTTAATAATCTATAAACAAAAATTTAGATAATTTTTATCCAGTAAACCCCTTTTTTCAGATTAACGATAGTGTTAAATAACAGTAATCGTTTATAAAATCATATTTTATTGCATCGGCTAGGATCAAATTGTCTGTAAATATATCTAATAAATTTAAAAATTTCAATGTATGAACACACGAGGTCTAATAGGTAAAATTGTGTGGATTTTATATAATAAATATACTGGTATATGCATAAAGTTCCTTTTTTACATCCAACGCAAAATCCAAAAATTTAAAACATACTAGATATATTTCCCTGTGCTTTTAATGTATTAAAAATTAAATGTACTATCACATATTTTTTTGCATTTTTTTGTACTAGATATAGAGGAAAATATTTATATCAAAATTATAAAAAAACTTGAAGTGATTTTTTTTGATACAATAATGTTTATTTTTCGAAAACGTATTCATTATTTAAAGACGAAATTATGATTGAGATTGATAATATCGCGTAAGTTAGTGATAGTTTTTGTTTATTTAAAGTTTAAGCAATTATTATAAAAAAACCAAGAAATATGATATATGGAAATCAAAAATATACTGGCTGATAACCAACTAGATTGCATAGAGTCAAAAAAGTGATTAGATCGATCAAGAATAAAATGAAAATAGATTGGCTATTGAAAATTGTGCATGTCTTTTATTATATAAAATTCTTTTCTTCTGAAATTCTCACTAAAAATATTGGTATCAGTTCAAATATGTTGTATTTTTTACCATGGTCACACACATTTTTTATTTTAAATTACAGGTTATGGTATTATTAGAAGGCTTAAAATCCATTATTTAACATAATAGCAATAAATTTATTTTGATAGATTTATTCACACGTAGAAAAAACCATGCAATATAATATACAAAATAATTTTAAACTCGGTATTCGGGGTTTTTACAAATATAGTTGTAAAACGAGAAGATACTTCTTTTATTTCAAAAAATTTATATTCAATTTCCTACGAGGCTTGTTATAAATTGCATGTATTTTATATCAGTTATAACTGTATAAATATCTTACAAATAAATAATTTAATTAATTATAAAACACTAGAATTTGTTCTTACTTTTTAAATTTTATATTGGCTGATAAAACTAGGCGAAGTCTGTTAGAATTTACATTTGTAATTTATGAAAAGCCTTCATGTATACTAAGAAATATTTATATAATTTATTCAACTGATTGTTTATAAAATATTAAAATGACCCTTTTAGTATTATCATTATATGATTACGAAATGGAGGCAACAGAAAAACAAGGAAAAAAATAAGATATTAAAATTGTTATAATTTATCTTGCTAATACATGAAAGAAGAAAACGAAATAAAGCTATATCTGAAAGAAGCCTAACAGTTCAAAATATTCAAAGCCGAAAAATCTTTACAATTGGCAATCTTCCAAAAAAATTATAAATTAATAACTGGTATTTGCTTATTGTTTTATACCTTTAAGCGCATTTTGCGCCTTGGTTTGTAAAACCAGTGACTTCATACAAATACAAGCTCAAAATTAAATTTTTTTACTGCAAAGAAAGAGATAGATGCTTATGATATGTAAAGAGAGTCGTTGTATAAAACCATTTTAAAATTCAATCCCGAAAATTCAATCATTATTAATATACCTGTCAATTTATTACAAAATTCTAGAATAAAGTATTAGAAAGAACAAGAAATGTATCATTCCGCTAAAACAATAGATAATCATCTTAATCATATTCTAAAAACAAGTATACTTTCAAACATTCTAAAAACTTAACCGAAATTTTAAAAATTTTACAAAAAATGTATAAATACTATGAAGTGCTTAATAAAAAACGTATTTTAAATCGATAAACAATTAAATTATATAAAAATTATATTTTTTTAAACCGTTGGAATAGAAGAGTCATAAAAAGAAATAAGACGACATATTAAAACAAAAAAAATTAATTTATTGAAGCTTAAAACGATTAAAATATCTAATAAACATTTAAAATATAAAAAAACACAGTATACGTAAGAAAATAATATTTTTGCAGTGGAAAATTGATATATAAAAAATATATTAGTTTATTCCGCCGAAAAAAATACAGTAATAAAATTGAGAGGTTTTGGACAAAAAAATTTAAAAAGATGAAAAACAACATAATTTAAAAGCAATTATATCTAATTATTTGAAAAAAATCAATTATTTTTTGCCTTGTCATTAATTTGAAAAAAAAATTCCTAATACTGGTTGGCTACCGATCGGGTCGAAAACCAATAATTCATTTGGTAATTTTTTTAAAAAATTAATTCATTTGAGATATTCTACTAGAAATTCTTATAAGAAAAAAATTGCGAAAAAATGGTTCTAAGAACGAACTATATGCCCCATTCGAAATGATACACATATAGTTTGGGAATTTAATGCTATAGTACAAAAGATTCTTTTTATGAAATCACCACTATAATTAAAACTATAATATATTAATTGAAAGTATAAGGATGAAGTCTAACAGCATAAATTATAATTAGAACAGTCGCTTTTTATAAGTATCCAAAGAATAGTGAAAAATAACCCCGATAATAAATATATAATATGACAACAAACTAAATATTTTGTCAATATCGATAATAAAGCATGCGATTCAATAATTCGGGAATATCAATTTTTCATGGTAGAGAGGAATCAATCTTTTTTCATAATTATATAATTTTATAGGTATGATATTCCGTAAATGTACCTTTTCGGTATTGTATAAGAATAAAAGGACTATAAATAACAGTATTATTAAATGAATACTAAAAAAATGCAGTTTAAAATAATTTTCATAAGTTTTGTGCATGTAATCATTAAGCAGAAAGCTCAACGAAAAACTCAACCATATAAACATACCATTGGATAAAACTATTTATAGAAAGCAACACTTTTTACTCATTGATTATTTAATTGATGTCTCTGAAGATTCATAAAACTTAAGAATGGTGATTTAAGAAACAACTGGTTTCTTTAATTGCATGTGTATAGAAAACAATGTATCAAAATCAAAAAGAAATTTTATTAGATTTAGATAAATTTAAAACATAACTAGAATATACATTTAGTCATAAATACCTATTAATTTCAGAAGATAGTAAATCGGTGATACAATAGTAAACTTTATACTTAATTTTTGATTTAATTCTTTAGGAATTTTTAATCTAGATTAACCTATCTTGATTGCAATGGTCTATTTAAATCATTTAATCATATACATACAACATTTTAAACACTTAAATAGGATTACTTAAATTAGAACCGTAAGATTTTGCTAAAAGTAATGATTGCATAAGGAAATTTCTGCATGAAGAATCTATATTTGCGAACTTTAAAAAAATTTAAGAATTTTTAGGGTATAAAGACATGCAAGAGCTTAGCTAGAAAAATTTGAATATAAATAAAACTTTATTTGATAAATAATATATTGTCTAATTATAGAGGAATATCACAAAGAAGAGCAGCAATGATAAAATAAAATAGTATAATAACATACATTGATCCATCATAAATTATTATAAATTGGTTTAATACAATATGAAAAGTAATGCAAAGGAAAAATTCGATCTATAAAAAAAAAGTTTATTGAGCTGAAAATAAGAAAAAAACAATACCAAAACTTTATACTCGACATAGAAACTCAAAGGTTGTCGTATTTGATCGTCAAATTTTATTAAAAAAGGATTTAATATCAATTGGAGAAGCAATATTTTGTTTTACTCTGGATAGAAATTTTTTGACCGATGATTTCTAAATGACAACCTGTTTAAAAGATATAGAACAGTATATGACGCAAAAAGTATATTTAGAAGAATTTTTGATCGTGAATGTTTACATGACGTAAATAAATGGTAATATGCATACTTTTTCAGGTCTTAAGATAATATAACTTTAAAGGATGAAAAAAATACAACGACACTTAGATCAGAAAAGATCAAAACGAAAGTGAGCAAAAGTTAAACTAATTTTTTCACAATCGACTGGATTATTTTATTTATTATTATCACCAAAACGCATTTTATCAATAGAATGAGGAATAACTAGCAATGATAACCTGACAGGGTTGCATAAGAAGCTAAGAATATATCAATATATGGCAAGTTGGATCACCTTATTTTAAAATCTATGAATACTAATGGTATCTTAGTGCAAAGTATGGGATGATGCGGTCACGAAATACTATAATAATATATCAGGGTGTTGTGAATACCTGCTGAAACGTAGGAATAATTAATAGGATTGGGATGAAATTTGAATTAAAGTATTTTTAAAGAAGAAGGGCCATTAATTAAAATTTTAGATATTAAGATCAGTAAAAAATAATTAAACAAATCGCTTCTATAAAGAAATCACAAGTTCTGCTTGAAAAAATTAAAATGTATAAAGAATTTACCCTTAATTAAATAAAGCCAAATTTGAAGGCTTACATGCATGTAACAATAAAAAGAAAAAATAGCCTATATTGTAACAACTGCCATGTGTTTATATAAAGAACCTATTGGTTTAAATAAAGCTTTATTATATGAACAATAGAACCCATAAAAAATTTTAAGATGCAATTAAAGACTATATATACGACAAAAAACATTTTAGTATATATGATATTGTTGGAAACGGATTTTTGCGAAAAAAAATATAATGGTAGATATTTTATACAAATATATCCAAGAAAACAAAATTTAACAGCTATTTCAATTAAATTGATAAATATTTTTTTATTTTGCAACTACTCGCAAATTTATAGTAGATTTTACCATTTTTAAATGGATTTATACGGCAAGTAACATGGTTTTAAATTTTCTATGGTCTAAATATTAGAATTAGATATAAATATAGTATCTTTCGCATTGTTTTTTAGTTAAATGAATTTTAGAATAGAAATACAAACACTTGTATATAAGATAAATTATATGTTCTTTTCAAATAAACATGATTTTGGCCTCTATATTTTCCTTCTTCCATTCGGCTTTAGTTATCTTGGCGAAAATATTTTTTATTTGATTCTAAAGTCTATAATGAATATATTTCATTAATATGTATCGATTTTTCTATTAAATATTTCAGGTATCATGTATATTGTTCGAACTTATATTTTCATGTTCTATAGTAAAATATTTTAAGCTAAATTTTATTTTATATTTTTTAGGTACTTTATGGTTATATTAATAAAATTTATATTATGAATCGGATTACACTGATGATCCTAAAGTATTACACATTATATTAAACATACCAATACCAAAAAAATATGAACTATTTTATTTTAATAATTTTTAAATGAAACTATGTGTTTTTTTGAATAATGTTTTATATTGAAGGATTAAATATAGTACAACACCGTTTTTCAATCAATTCGTATACCCTAGGGAGAAAAAAATAAATGTTGAAAATAGATGAATCTCCAAAATTTGAATTTTTTTTTATTTTTTTCTTTATTATAGCAATAACCAGTAATAACTGCTTTTTTACGAATAAGAAAAATAATAATAATCATAGCCTAAATATTTTAAGCAAAAACTATATTATAGTTAACCTAATATTAAAAGATATAATATGTGATAAAATACTCAAAAAAGGCACAGATTTAATTGGGATATTAGACTATGAGAAGAAATTTTAAGATGTGCTTTGAATAGAGTAGGGGTTGAAAATTATTTTGAAATAAAGAAACTCCATATAACCTGATAAAAATAAATTTGGAATATAGGAGTGAAATATTATCATCTGATCACAAACTTTAAATTTTATACGATAAGCTCTGATTCCTTCACGAATTATTTTTTTGAGACTAATATTAATTAAATACTATAAAGGAATTTATTTAGAAAACATTTTTATAAGTTATAACAGAATATTAGTATCAATTTAAAGAAATCCTAGTTCTACAAAAAATCTGATATTTATATAAATTTCATTGAATAATCAGTTATTTGACCGGATTAATAAGGGTAAGTAGTAAAATAAATAGTTGGAAAAAAACCATATGTTGAATTGCATCAAAATAAGATAAAAAATAGATATCTTGGTAATCTGATTTTAATAGATGAACAACTGAAATCAATCAAGAAGGTCTATTAAAACGATAAAATCAAATAATTATTATTTGTTTTTAAAACACAGAACAAATGTATCTTAAGTGAAATACAAAAATATTCTATAATAATTTCAAAAATAGAGTGCTTATAAAAAATGAAAAAAATAATTATTAACGGGAATTAAAGATCTACTTATAAATATTTTTCTTTTAGTGGTAACCAAATTTGATTATATGTCTAAAATTGATTTCGGTGTGCTACATTCAAGTTCTCTTGAAAATATTTAAGGCACCAATTCACTATATAAGTATGTTCGAATTCGTTTTGTTTATAAACATAAGCTCAAAAACAATATAATAATCAGAAATACCATTGAAAAATTAAAATCTTTCAATAAAGATGCAGTGATTGAATCCGTGATTTCTCTAATCATGGTTTTTTTATCTTCTGTTAGTGTATATACTTTATTTCACAAGTTATACAATATCACCAATATATTATATTATTAATTGGTTACTTATGTAGTTTTAGACAAATCTGCAAATAATTTGAAGTATTATAGATCAAAACCATATTAATTTAGTCAATATTCTCAGAATTATTTTTCATCATCAGAGTGTAATGATATCGTCAGTTCATTGAATATTTCAGCTCCTTTTAATTACAATTTATTAAAAATTATTTGTTAATTGAAATTTGTTTCGTATAATAATTTATTGTTTCGTAACTTATATATTTATTTAAGGGCTTATTTTTCTTTTAAATTTTCCTGTTTGCTCGCGCAAAACTTTAGATGATATGTATTACACATTTGCTTTATACTATTTTCAAGCAAATCATCCGTACCGTCTTCCACAATACATCTTCTACTTACAATACTTATACATTCAAGCGTTTTTCGTAATTCCATTGTTTTTGCATGTAAATAAAGCTATTTATATTTAGAATATTCTTATTACTCTATATTTTCTGCGTAAACATGCAATTCTCGTTCTTTTAAAATACATTAGAATCACATAGAACAACTTTATTTTAAAATACATGCAAGCATTTACTGGAGTATATAATCAATGCGATTATTTTTAGCCTGAAAACGACTATTTATTTTTAAGGGGTTTTATATTTTAAAATTATTTGATTTTTTGAATGTAAAATTTTTTTCTTAGTCTAAAATTCTTGTTAACTATAAAGATAAAAAGTATAAATATAGAGCCATTGATAAATAATCTTCATAAAACTATTATTTTATTTGATTTCATCTTCAGCTTTACAAGAAGGTTCCAATCCAAGTAATTTTTGGTCTATAATCTTAATAGAATATAAATTATAGCTGTTAATATTTTGCGCAACAAGTTTATCCGACTTGGAATATGAAAGAGCACAAACACCAACACATTTACCTAAAGAAAAACAATACGAACCCCTTAAGACATATCCAACAATACTACCCACACAATTATAAATCATGGCCATTCTTTTAACTGATCCATTTTCAACTTCAAAATAAGTTATCTTTAAGTCTGAATTTGAATAAAAACTTTCGGGAAGAAAAAAAGGGTTTTCAATTCCATTTTTTTCATAATTTATTCTTTTACCTGGCGGTTTTCTATCATTTTTATCCTTTGCTCTGCCAAATACCTTTTTTTCATATTCTTTGTAAAGATTGGATTTGGGAAAATCGTAAGGATATATTAGTTCTCTATTCTCAGTACCGATTCTGAGCATTTCATTTATAGAAACTGGAATTATTCCTTTATTGAAAATCAACTGCCAGATAAACATTACATTTTTGCTCAACGTAAATATTTTACCTTTTTCAATGCTATTTACACTTTTTACAAACACGAACGGGACTATAAAATCGGATTTTTCATTTCCTTCGGATTTACGAACATCTATATTTGTATTTGTCTCATCTTTAAAACAATTTGACGAATTCCCATCATTTATAATTGTTTCTAGCATATTGTTGATGTTCGATTCCTGAAAATCTATCCCTTTATAAATACCAGTATATTCAAAATATCTTGATCCAAGTATCAAAGATAGTGAGTGCTCTAATTTTGTTGCAAGCTCAAATTTTTTGAAAAAATCATCAATTGTAGTATTTTGTATATTTATTACAATAAAATAATCATTGGTCAATATAATATCGCACATAATAACTACATATTTATTATGAAATTTTACACTCATTGAATGATTTAGGACTAAATTACTTTCATCAAAATTTTCATCATTATCTAAATCGATTTCTAGCTCACTGAGCTTGTTTTTAGCGTCTGGATTTATCGAAATATCAAAATCATTGAAAATTTTTAATTCTTCTAAATCTTTTTCACATTTAAGATTTTTTATATTTTTATTTCTTTTATACACTTTTATAGATTTATAGCTTTCATCTGTTACATATCCCCTTTCTTTTCCTTTATAGATGAACTTTTCACTTTTTTCTCTTCTATTTAAAGGTAACTTATGCCCAAAAATATCAATCATCTCAAATCTTTTGGCAAACCACACGTGAGTTTTTAGATTTCCTGGTTTTTTAGATTTCATTCTCGAATAATTTGTGTATTTAGTCTTTTTATAACAATTTCTTGTTCTTCTGCGTTTATGAAACGGTAATCTTTGGAATAACATGCTTTTTTTTGTTGATGTGTGTATTTTTGCTTCTAGTGCTTGAATTTCTGCTGCCCTTGCATCTACAAAGTCGTTTGGATTTATTTCATCTTGTTCGACCATGGGATCTCGAAAATTAATTAACTAATTAAAATTATCAAATTTGTGCTAACGCTTTTTTGAGTCCCCTTACTATGAATTACATCGTATTTTTATACATGTTTCTATTTATTTTTGATATAAATTTATTTTCAAAGTTTTATTCAACATGCCATATTTTTGTTTTATCTAGAGTTAATTTTAAAATTGTAATAATTTTCAATTTCAACTATTTATTAAAGTATTCATGCTGCAGATATTAAATATATTTTTGGGGTGAAAATATTAGCATTTTCATATGCGTCAAAAGACATATGAATTTTTAAGATAGGTTTACATGATATACGATTATTTTATTTATTTATAGTCTAATTATATTTTTATCTGTTTAATCAAATTAAGTTGAAGGTTAAAATGCAGTTTAGAACGTTTAATCCGATTCGTGACCTCATTATCTTTATAATCTTCTTCGAAGCTTCTTTTCCTCTCAAGACTTACTAATTCAAGTGTCTTTGTCAATACCATTGTTTGTACGTATACTTTTGCTTCAATTGACATCCCTAACTCTTTAATATACGACTATGGAATATAAGATAAATATTTATTTACTTTGTTATATAGGTGATAAAGAAAAATAGGGGTGGAGAAGTACATTCAAATACCGATCCTGCAACGTAAAACTTAACCAAATATCGGTTGAAAATCACATAAAAATGCATAACAATACCACGACTCTCATCACTCACGAAGCTTTCTCCAAGAATACACCAGCCGTGAATTACAATTGGATCAAGAGGTTTACACCTCGATTCAGAAGAATATAGAGCTCTAGCGCGCAAGATCTATAAAGAAACCACAATAATATATTTAAATGTGATATGAGTATGGTCCAAGTCAAATCCAAAGCATCAAATGACCTTAAAGGTAATAACGGGAACAGAAGACAAGTTCAAAGAAATAGAAATGAAAAGAAGCAAAATAAGCACCGAAGAAATATAATTTAAAACATTAAGAGAATGTAATAACTTTGATGAATACAAAAAATATTTCTTAAGAGTTCTAGCGGACATGGAAACTATTGACATTAAAATGTACCCAAGAACCTGAAAAGTTCCTTAAACAGGGATTAAAATTATACTATTAAATGCACTAAATGATGCTATAAATATTGTATTACAACTCATCATCCACAAAGTATGTGTGAGATAGCCCGAATTCTACAGGCTATTTAAAAAAGTTGCGAGGAATTGAAATTAAAACCAGCCGCAGAACATTAAATTATGCTATAATAAAGATAGACAAAATTCAAAACCAAAATAAAATATACACATTGTTGACATCTTACGCAGGGAATACCCGAATAATTCAAGGTTTTGAAATTATTTTTACGAAAGATCATGCGACAACAACAACAAAATGCACGGAAAAAGATTGATATGATAGAAGTGATCAGTAAGAAAAAAGATAATATAAGAATAATGAAAAGACAAATAGAGCAAAAGAAAAGAGTTTATTATAACAAATTGTCAGTTTGAAGTTAACAGAAGGTCATTCTATAGAGTCTTTAAAGACACAGAAACAGCATTTATGAAATACAAAAAGGCTAATAGCATATAATTTTCCTCGAAAATGAGGACAAAAAGCGAAAACAAAACATTATTGGATTATTACTTGAGCAAGAACGCATTCGAAAATACATGATGTGCTGTTCATCTCAGAAAATGTGCTCATTAGGTCGATATTATCTACCTAACTGAATGGAGCATGATGTGATAGTATATACACCTTCTTTATAAAGAAAATTAAAAATTTGTACTGCATAGTATAGGATATATTAAAATCATTATGTCTATAGAAAGTGGTAAAAAATTGGTTTGATTGCGATATAACATACTTAGTACCAAAACAAACAGTCTTCAATGGATCGAACTTAGACCCTTAACATGCATGTCAAACCTTAAAAAATTTAGGGCAAAAACAATTACAATTATATTGCAGAGTGACGTCAAATCTCGATACTTATATTCAATAAACCAACTTAGAAAGTCATAAAAGCACAATGAGCTAAATAACAGGAAATTATTAACGTTGCGATAAATAGCAGATACAAAAACGAACTAAAAGTAAAATGGTTTGATATAAAAAAGCATTTGACTCGATGGATCATAGGTATCTTATGAACTGTATAAAAAAAACTTAAATAAATAATTGATTATTGTATTTATAACTAAATATATAAAAAGTGGCCCTTATCACTGTGATTTAAAATGAAGAAACAACCTATATGAAATTATATTAAGGAATTATTCAAGATTACAGTTTATCCCCACAGTGTATGTTTTACGCATAGATCATATACTAAGCCGTATATTAAACGAAAAATATTCATAATTAGAAATCGGTCTACACAAGAAAGATTTACAACTAATCGTTTTATTATATTAAAGACTTAAACTGTATATCAAAGAACAAAGGTAATTATAAACTAATTCTAATGAAGATACTAAGGTTTTAAAATACATTAGGGGAAAATATACATGAAATAGTCTGCTACTAACAACGATGACTGAAAAAGTTTTGCAACATTTAAAGAATGAAAAAATGGATATAGATATCTAGGAATATTTTACGAATCTAAATCAACATATAAAATCGTTACAATTATAAAAATAAGAAATAAAATGTCAAAACGGGTCAAAACTTTATGCCAAACATTTATTAACACTAAAAACTTAAATAAAGCAATATAAGAACCTACAATACCATTATTAAACTGTTTTATAGGGTTATATTAATAGAGTCAGAAGATATAAAATTACTAGAATATGACATAGGCAAATATTGTTTGATAATGGGATACATATGCAACCATATAATAAAAAACGATTTTACCTCAAAGAAAATTTAATATACCGCGGCATTAAAAACAAGCATCCAATCTTTACAAATACTCTTTCAACTACCAAAATCACTAATCACAAAAGAATACAATATTCTAGGAAAGTAGTGAAGCTAAAATTTGAAAAATTAAATGGGACAAACTGGGCCTTAATGAATGATTTCTTAATAACAAAATGAGAAATAGTACGCTAAGATCTTTCGGAACTCAAAGTAAAGCAATAAGAGGGTTTATTGTGTAAAATAAAAAAAAACAAAAACACTACATCAAAAACTCCTCAATGTGCATAATAATCAAACGCAAGAAATACTTGGATCATCAAAGAGCTATAATAAGCAATATATATCTTTCAAAAAGCTTTGTTCTGTTTCAATCAGACTCGAAATATTTACTTAGGTGAAATAAGAAGATGCCTGTACTGTAAAGACTCTTTAAAAACTGTAGATCCCTTAGCTTTCAGATCTGAAAAAATGTTTGAATATTACTATACAAAAAGACATAACAAAAATTGTACGGTTTCTTCACTTTATGTTAGCAAAGATTTAAAATTTTAAAAAAAAATACGTACACACAGTACAAGAAATAATGGAAAATGAATTTAGGAATTTAAAAGTTGATACAAGAAATTTAAACCCACATAAAATGATAAAACGACAGACCTCATATTTTTATATATGATTTTAGGGGTAACTGTATCACTCTCATAGTAATTGGTGTGTCTAGTATTTAAAACATAAACATAGTTGCAAACAAAAAATTAAAAAGGTATGATCTGCTAGCATCTGTGATGTCATTAATATACAATCGCAAGATAAAATTTTATTTATATGTTATAACTTGAGTCGGTGGGGTAACACAGTATCGTATAATACATCTTAAAGAACTCGAATTAAAAAAAACTGATCAAAGCATATACATAAACCTTAGTAATGAGAAAAACCCTTTTTTAGTAAGTCTTGAGGGGATGAGAGGTATTGAAGAAGAAGTTAGAGAGAAAATAATAGACTAAGTATTAATACGTTGTGAGCACAAGAATTCTGCCAAGTTAGGCTTGGGAACAAATAATTTAATCCCAAAATAAATGAATAAAACTTTCTAATAGTTTGAATGACAAGACGAGCGCATGGTAATTAAAATAATGGGTTTGTAGTTGCAATCTTGAATTCTTATGCCTTTAACATGAAAGATGTATATAAAGTAGTTAAAACAATGCAATTTTTAGAAGTTTAAATATTCACTCTAAAGCAGAGTCATCCAAAGTTTTGCTGTGTCTAAAAATAGTAAAAAGATTAATACTGCACATAAAAAAATTTATCCTACGTTATTTTTATGATATTATAAAACGAAAAATTTACCACTGCAACATAGAATATATTCTTTCACCCTGTTAAAAGAAGAAAGGTATTAGAAAAATCCTTCTTATTCATTATATTCTATCAAATATACCATGACTAATACACGATTTGAGTCTAGATTAAATTTCAATAATTCATATTGATCTTTATAATATCTAAGAAAGTCAAGGTAATTATGATATCAATAAACATATATTAGAATAAAAATTATGTTTTTTTATGTAGCTTATCTATAAATATATTGCATAAATTTATTGTTTGAATTCCTGTCTACAAATTCCCTTTTTATAAGTTCGAATTCAATGATCGATGAGAAAAATAAATACTATAAATATAATATTCGTATAAAAAAATATCGAAACATACGATTGCCCTTCTCTTCTTAATATAGATTATATTTATGATTTAATTCCGATATCTTAGTTATGTATTTTATATACAGATAAAACTGTTTTGCTTTCTGTGGGCATTTTCTATTTATTCTCTTGTTCGTTTATTTTTTTACATCCAATTAAATACGTTTCCACCTTTTTAGACACATTATAATAATGTATATCTTACAATTCATTATTATAAAATATTTTAGGTTATTTTAGTTTCAGATATCTAAATTTTACCAAGCAAAACCTTTTATTTCCTGTAGAACAGATGTGCTAGAAAATTCTTCCCGTTGAGCAAACTGTATATCTTTCTCAATAAATTGTCTTATTTCAATTTTTTTTAAGTGTTAATTATAAATATATTGTTTGTAAATATATTTCAGCTTCAGTTGGTATTTCTTACTTCTTAACATACGAATTATAGTATTTTGTCATCGGAATATGCCATGTTATGATGCATCAATCTATTACAATTATTTATTTCAAAATTAGGATGCATTAATTTGCAAGTAAATTTATTCCACGCGCTTTTAATTTTCAAAATTATTTTTTTTCATCAAAACTCATTAATGTTATGTCTTAATTTATTATCAAGTTTTTTTTTCTTATAGAATAGCTTGAATATCGTGAGATAATTTAATTTATATTTTTACTTTCCTATAATATAGGCATATATTTAGAAATGACTGTATATTTCTTTATTTTTCTGATTATATAATATTTGAATTCAATGAAAAGTTTTTTTTCGTAAAGTAATTAATTCTTTTACGGTCAATTTTCTATTTGCTCTTTTTCAAATGCATTATAATTTTATCTTCCATTTATTTCTAGTTAAAGTCAATTTATTTAATCTTTTGTATCTAATTTTTGGATACGGTGAAGAAGTACATGATAAAATTCTTATACCCTTACCTAAAGGTTTATTTTTGATATTTATATTTATTCGCATCGCAAAATAATACGGTGACACAAAAATAGGAAAAAAAACGAAAAAATTCTATGATTAGTAGTTACAAGAACGAAAAAAATGCAATAAAATGAAATTATGAATTATGAAAAAGACAGCTAATATTTCAAAATCGCAATTTTCGGTAAATATGCATAAAAATTTTAAACATATATTTATGCATCTACGAGTGTTATAAATCGATTCTTCTAGGCTTTCAGGGCATGCCGCGGCTCGAATGGCAGAAACTAATGATTTTTTCATAGCAAGTTAAAAATAAAACATATATTTACAGCAATAAAAGAAAGGAATAAATGTGATGTCAAATATTAATTTTGGAAAATACAGTTTTAAAATTTAATCAGATACCATCATATGAAAAAGCGATGAGTTTCAAGCCCAACAAAAATTTAGAATGCAAATCTGTTTATTGCGCAATACATAAGATTTATAAAATCATCAGATATAGGATTTTAAAGAATAAAGAAAAAAAATAGCGCTTCACACATTCAAAAAAAATTCCAGGAGATATAATAATATTTTAAAGTCAAGTATCAGTTCTAAACTTATTAAAAATATAACTAATATTGTTAAAAAAACAAAAAAATGAATTTAGTTTTAAGGCCTCAATAAAAAATATTGTCTACATAAAAAACATTATAATTAAATAATAAAATAGCTATAAAATGTTAGATATAACAGCGTATTCGTATTTTTATTACATCTTAAGAATGAACTGCCTGCTCTCAAATAAACTTCGAAAAAAAGACAGAACTATGTAATAATATGCAGAAAAAAATCTTTTATTGAAATTATAAAATGACAAGTTTATATAATAAGAATGCAAAGAAATATAAATGAATTGTATTTAAAAGGATTTTTGCATATACAATCATTTAGTGATTTTACCTTAAAAGATGATGAAATAAAATTTTTGAGAAAAAAAAGTATAAGCATATAATTTTAAAAGCACATGTACAAGTTCATTATAAAATAAAATCAAATTTTTTTTCAACCAATGAATTTTTTAGCCTAACTGAGAATCTGAAGCTTTATACTGAATTTATTGCAAATTTATAAATAAAATAGCATGTTTAAACTAATTTATTGATCATACTATATCGTTATATGATAAAGATAAAAATTGTGAATGTTTGTTTTTGTAAAATATCGACTAAATATTATTTTTCAAAAGATAATGTTGTAGATGAACGAGAGACTAAGCCTTTAATTTGTATGAATAATATTCATTGATTGAATAATAAAATTATGGCTAAAATTCTGTAAAAGGAATGAAAATATGCAATCTATATAAAAAAATTAGCCTACACAGTACGTAGAATACAAGGATATAACTAACAAGAGCCATTTAAAACAGCAGCAAAGAGGGATATAAAATAATATGTTTTTTTTGGTTTATGCTCTGAAATTTAATACCAGAATCATCCATGGGTAATTACTGCAATATTAAAATCACATCATCATTTATAATCGATAATAGAGTTTAACGATATGATAAAATATACAGTATATTTCGTCAATTTAATAAAAATTAGGATTTTTCTATAAGTATATGAATATTTGAATTTATCTGGGGTTTATTTTTTCATCCATTTAGTTTTTTTTAAGCATAAATCAACTATGTTACATGAAAAATGAAAGATCTCCACCACAAGCAAATACCTATTTTGATCTTATTTTACAAAAAAACCATCTTATATATATTTTAAACTAAATATTGCAGTTTGGAAAATATAAAACCATGTTTTTTTTTCAGAAGGAACAGGTAGTTTCTTGTATAACATAAAACCAGAAATAAATAAATCAAAATCAGCAAAAAATAATGTCAAATGTTGCGAACTTACAACTCCTATAGAATAAAAATTGGATAAAAATACTTTTTAATCTTAAAAGATAGTGAATCAGCAATAAGACTAGAAAACTTTTGCATAAATTTGTCATAAAATATTTTGAAAATCATAAATCTAGCTAAAAAAACTTATAAGGCAAAAATATATATAAATAAAATGCAATCACATTTGCAAAAAACAAAGCAAGCTTTCGTTAATATTGCCGTAATATAAACTAGCGTATTTATATGTGTATAGGAAATTTTTGAGGTCTGAATCTATGCATTCAAACCAAGTAAAAAAAGAAATAATATATTTAAAAGGAGTCCTATTAGGTTAGTGTTGCCTGTGTTTGTATCCCTATCAGTGATAAATGGCTTTTTTTGTTAAATAAGACACTATTCACATGTAAATAGAAGCCCAGAAAACTATAGAATGAAGCTTATAAACATTCGCATCTGTATCTTAGAGACAAGCTATACAAATTTTGGTTCAAATCAGACAAGATATAGTAAACTCAAGCAGAAACAAAAATACAGTTATTTGTGTATATAAATAACCCAATTAAAAACTTTTTATTACCTACAGCAATCTATAAATAACAAGCATGAATGTAAAAAATACTATACAAAAAATTACCAAGCTAGAGCCAAGATTACGTTCCATGCAGGATAGAAATATGCTTTTCGTTAAGTCTAAATTTCAACACTCTGGAGGGATTTATAAAACAAAGGATCACTTGGAAAGTAAATTTGGATCATTTATTTACCAAATTTTAACGCAGAAATAACAATGCAGTATAAATTTATTCTATTAAGAAAATTCGAGTATATAGGATCAAATAAAATCAAAACACACACTTAGTAAATTATTGTAATTAAATATACAGAATGAATTAGATACTAGAAATAGAAACCATATAGAATTATTGATTACCAGCCTGATATTTTTATGATAAAAAGAATTACTTAATCATAGAAATATCGAATTTTGATAACCAAATAAATCTTTAAAATTAGAATCTAAGATAATAAATTTTATTTATGGGTTAATTGAACTTCAACTTTTTAAAGTTGTACAAGCAAAATTTTAGATTACTCTATAGAACAGATACGCTTAAACTAGTTTCCATCTAACCATCTTCGAAATCTTCCTCGATGCATCTTCTCTCAAGAATTATAGTTCAAGTGTCTTTCTCAATCCTAGTGTTTGTGCTTATTCTTCCGCTTCAGTTAGAATTCCTAACTCCGTAATATATGACTTATAATATTTTGTAATCACCCCGTGCCAAGTAATGAGTATGGCAATATTCGAGTTCTATGTTTATAAATAAGAGAGAGTTCAGTTGCCAATGGATTGTATTTTCTTAGCTTCACATTAATAACATTCGTAAAAATGTCAATACATGTTATTCCTATCTCTATTAGTGTAATCAAGTGTTTCTTTTTATTGGAAACGAAAATGTCTGATCGATCATGTGATAATTTTATATACTATTAATTCTTGCATTCACTTTATTTCCGCTAGTTCGTTCTCAATTGCTTTTATGAATCGAATGTTTTCTGACTAACTTCGATTTTTAAAGTTGTATTTTCTTGAGAGAAAAAGGTGTATGCATCTTAAAAGTTCATTATGTCTTCGTATATAGTCATAACCAAGCATTATTTTAAATTGACTTGCGTGAGTGTCCTACTGATTTATATTCTTCTCCGCAGAGCTAAAATTTTGTATAAAGAACACATTTCTATTTTGCATGAAACAGAATCTTGCTCCTTCTTTTGGCTTAAGGTTTCCAATTTTAGCCACCTTGAAGATTCGGCGATTCCAATCATTGAGTTGTTGTAGATACTAAAGGTTTTTGATGTGGTTCTTTAATTTTTATTTTCACATTTAACTATCAGAATCTAGTATAATGTTACTTACTAACAGATAGATCAACCCTAACTTAAAAATTCTAAAAGGAATAGATATATATGTCATAAAATATGATAGACTGAACGAGTAAATATTATAAGTTGTATTTTAAGAAGTTAGATATGTCTGCTAGTGTAGAATCATCTTTAAAAACATGGATTTACAGAAAACACTTGAACTAATAAATTACAATGGCAGAAGATATATTTAGGATGATTTTAAATTTGAAGCAACAGAAAGAGTATTAAGATCATCTGTTATTTGGCAAAAAAAAGATTTTTGGTTAGTCAATTTTAAAAGCTGAAATTTGTTCAACTTATAATATATTTTATAATTTCATACAATAAATATAGCCTTGAAAATATTAAAAAACAAAATTATTCCATTTATTGAATGTTGTATATTCATGTGTTAAATTTCTTTAATTCATATGTTCGTTTGCTAAGATGTAATTGGCCAATCATAAATATTATAACTCTTCATGTTTCTTGACAACTTAACCTATCTATTATCTTCAAATTTGGTTATTCTCTGACATAATATGTGGTGTTTTCAAGTATTTTTGAATATTATTTTTATAAATTATAAATAAATCTTTTACAATTAATACTGGGTCATATTTTTTCATTTTGTGCTGATGATATGATTAAATCATCAATGTAAAAAAGAATTATATAATTTCTTTACTTGATATTTGTCCGATTTCTATTATCATCTTTCAAAAAATACCATAGGAAGAAAAACATCTCAATAAGAAATATCCTATCTTTAAATATACTTAAAAGAATATTTCACATGGGTCCGATTAAAAATAAAATCGAATAATTTAGCATAATAAATGCAAGCAACAGATAAACTAAGAGTTTTAACCAATTCACGATTAAGATACAGACTAGAAATAATAAAAGACATATGTATAAAAGAAATAACAAAGTACGAAGTTCATATAAAGAAAGCAGGATTTATTCGAATTGGTATCGCACATATTTTGGCCAATAAATACGTGCCAGTTGGAACTGACAAGTATGGACTTTCGTTTTCAAACAAAGGATACAGCTTCTATAAGAGTCTTCAGCGAAACTATTGCGAGGAATTTAATGTTAAGGATATAATTGGTGTAGAAGTTTGTCTTAAATCTGAAAAATCCAATCTTTCTTATTTGAGATTCTATAAAAATGGGGAAGATTTGGGTGTCGCCTTTTGGAATCTACCTTTCTCGGAAGTTTATCCAGCCTTTTCTTTTTATGGAGATTGTGAGGTTGAGGCTAATTTTAGTGAGTTTCAAGTATATTTGAATGATTAAGATTGCAAGTATAATGATTATAAACACATATTATAACATTTATTTTTTTAATACTTAAATTAACTGAGATCTAATAAAAAAAATACTTTAGTCTAACTATAAAAGAATTAAAATTGTATTTTCGCACAAATATAATAGATACTATATTAAGAATTGGTAAAATTTGATCTATATTGATTATAAAGTTTTAAAATATAATAGATGATTAATCGGACTGGTATACTTGATATATTGAAGTTCATATCATGGTTTGTTTGTAAAACATAGATTAAATTCTATTAAACAAGTTTCAAGCGATTTAAATGTTGAAAGTAAAGCTTAACTATGTGCGATTTAGTCTTAAATTAAATAAAAATACGTTTTTTTTATGTATTTTATATAAAAAATATTATTTTTGTTCTTTGTAACGATATCATAGGATTATTAGAACAGAAAAATATTAAAAGTGGTGCATCTTTTATATTTCATTTTTTTATATGGGTATCTTTATCTCCATATGGTTTAATATTCATAAAAAAATGGTTTTTGTGTTAAATATGTATTAAATTTAGTTATTCCTTATTTTATTCAAATATGTACTCATAATCTTTATTTTATTTTAAATTCTTTGCTATTGATTTTTTACGATTTAAATACATGTTATTCTAAAATTTAGTCTATTATCTCACCAAGAAGGAAATTATATCTTCTTGCAGATAAAAATATTTTATTAAGTATAATTGTCACAAAAATAATTTACTTCTCTTGTCTTATTATCTTTTGCACGGCATAATAAAGATTATAATTTTGTTAAATTTTTTATATTTATATGCTTTTAATCATATTTGGGCTTATAGTAGATTATAAAAATTTATTATTTTTGTGAATTATATACAATGATCATAATCACAGTATATTGTAAAACTTTTTATGATTCGATACTTCTAATTGGTTTTGTGCTATAAATATAATAAAAAATATAATTTTTATTATTTTTGAGCATAGCTAAATAATGACTATAATTTTCATTATTTTTATTTATTTTTTTCATATTTTTCTTCTTTATTAGGCTTTGTGATTAAAATTAAATTTAATTTTTCAAGGACTTATTTTTTTATTCCCTGAAATATAATTTTTAATGTTATAAATAAATTTTAATGTAGCGAGCCATATAGAGCAGAAATAATATATAATTGATAATGTTGCAAAAATTCTAGTTTGATATACAAATAATAAATTTATAAATATTACCCTAAACATATAAAAAATTTTTTTTTAGTCGTTTATCTTTAAGGTACAGCAAGAAATTTTATTTATTAGAACGACGATTATGTATACAAAAGAAAAAATTCAAGTTTTTAATAACAACCTGATATTTTACTACCTTGATGTTTACAAAGAAAATCTTTTATTTATCTGTTTAAATTAATTTGCCCTGTTTTTAGGATATTTTTTTGATCTTATTGCTGATTTTGCATGTAAATCGTGACAGAGACAATTATAAAATTTATAAAAGATATGTTCTTTTATATCTGAAAGCAAAATCAAACAAAGAAACTTTATTTTTGAAGAATTTTATTTGAAGTAAGATCATTAGTTACACTAATTTTTTGATCAAATGCTAGATATATATAGTATTTACTTGTTTAATTTTTTTAAATTTCAATACAACAAGATAGATCAGTAAATAGCCTATTTTTCTGAATTTTATGCATGATTATTTATTAAAAAAACTTAAATCCTCTAAAACCCCTTATGATACTTCTTAATAAATAAAATTTAGATAACAATAATTTGAGTTTTTTTATATAGGGATGTAAAACATATCGATTAAATTTTTTTTGCACAAGTGAAAAAATTTCATTGATCGTATACATCCTTTAATCATTGTTATGGAGGGAATACTCCTGCGTCTTTTTGATGTTTAATGGTACTTTTTTAAAATAAATTCGATTTTTATTGAAATTTCTTAAAAGTGATATAAAACTAGGGCCATAGAGGCCTCAGAGTTTTAAAGTTATTTAAATATAAACCTTTTTATTCAAAAAAGGTACTGAAAAAATCGGTTTACTTCGATTTTTTTGTAAATGGTTTACTACTTGTCACTCAAACGAGTTTTCGTACTTGTAGATATATCAAAGAGGACATTTATATATCCATGATTGAATCTATAATATCCCATTTATGGATTTTTAATTATATGTTTATATGAAAAAAACTAAATTTCACCCCCGCCCAAATAAAAGCTGATAACAGGTGCGTGGAGAGATACACTCTACCTATATGGTACAAATACCTTTGCCTCCAATCATATTAGATTGCCAGAGGCATACATGGGGTTCCGTAAGCTCGGAACCAAGGTCTGGCTGTACCATAAGGCTAGAGTGTATAACATTCCAACTTTAAATCTCGCCCTGCCTTTCGACGTGCAACGCCTAGAACACCGTTTCACACTAGAATTGGGCAGAGGCTAGCATGCATCAATCACATATGTATGCCGGCCTTGATTTTAATTAATAAAATGGTGCTCTATATATATCTATTTATAATATAGTACAATGATCCAAAAAAATATTTTATGCTACATATCTGATTCTTTTCGATCAAAAAGAATCGACCATATTTTTATTTCCAAATATATATGTATAATAGAATATTCTTAAAAAAATTACGGCAAGATATAACGATCTTATGTTCTATTATATAAAATTTAATGGAAAATTTCTATACAATGGAGGTAAAATATATTCTAGATTTTTTTTAATTTTGGAGGTAAAAATTTTATGGAGGTAGAAATTATAAGGAGGTAAAGGTTTTATGAAGGTCTAAATTATAAGGGAGTAAAGGTTTTATGGAGGTAGAAATTATATTGAGGTAAAATTATAAGGAGGTAAAGGTTTTATGGAGGTAAAGGTTTTATGGAGGTGGAAATTATATTGAGGTAGAAAATATAAGGAGGTAAAGGTTTTATGAAGGTAGAAATTATATTGAGATAAAGGTTTTATGGAGGTAGAAATTATTTTGAGGTAAAATTATAAGGAGGCAAAATATAATTAAATTAAATTTTTTCTAATAACGGCTAGTTAGAAATATATAAATTCTATGAACAGTGAAATCCCTCCAGTATTATAGGATTTTACATAATTTAATAATTTCAAATGTATAGTTCTATATTATAAATACTTTTAAACGCCATATTAGCAATTTTTTGGTCAGAAAAGGCCAGTTTTGATTTAATTCAAGCTACATAATAAAAAATATCCGATAATGAAAAATAAAATCATTTAGACAGGATAAATTGCCTTTGGTGTTGTAATACCATGAAGTATAATAAGGAAACACATAATGATCAAATTACCTTAAGGGCTTCTGATTATGGGTTTCTACGAAGATCTGGCTATCACAATAAATTCTTTTCGTATTTAAAAATATGTTTCATTACCCGCATCTTTATTATATGATACTATAATATCTAAGATTTGAAGTTATCTTCTAGCTTATTTTATCTTTTTAAAATTATAGATGCAATGTAATTATGACATTTAAATGTATCTCAGATTAAATTTTGATTTTCCCAAGTATAAATCAACAAAACATTATAATTACAAATTGTAATTCTGTAATATAAAGTACTTCTCAGCAGTAAATTTATTTTAATAGTAAAATGTTTATTTTTGAATTTTTATGATGATCAAAAATTTCAAGCTAAATAATTTCTGTGAATATAGAGTTTCAAAATTTCTAAAAGATTATTATAAATTTAAGGCTTAAAGTAAATTATAATAATAAATCCGATCTTTCTACATTTAAAAACCATGACAAATGTTCGATTCTCATGTAAAATTATACCAATAATTAGTTTAAGATGAAAATTTGCCTCTCTAAATTCAAATACCTATTTTTTTTAAAAAATAATCCCTTCTTGCTCCTCTATATTGATTACACGCTATTGTATCTAATAACTAAATATTTTTAACATCGTTTTTTCATTAAAATTTAAGGATTTAGGTCGAATTCATATTATCTAATACCATTGTGCCAAAAAATATTAGAATGTTTTATATAATGTTTTCGTGATTATAGGGTATATATAATCCTCTTTTTTTTTACAAAAATAATTATCGATTTACTTTTCTCTATCAGTTATTTGTGGGACAGAACTTTCATAATACATTGCGATTTAGATTTTAAGAAGAAAGAAACATTGAGCCTTCTTTAAAGTGTAATTAAAAATCAATCAAATCTGTTCGATATAGTAAAATGTAACGGCCTCAAGATAATTTTCTTATTATTACCAAAATGGAGTATTTTTAAAA
This sequence comes from Rhyacophila brunnea, assembly GCF_057557595.1. Classification (NCBI taxonomy): domain Eukaryota; kingdom Metazoa; phylum Arthropoda; class Insecta; order Trichoptera; family Rhyacophilidae; genus Rhyacophila; species Rhyacophila brunnea. The sequence goes on along the minus strand of NW_028232813.1, from coordinate 148,076 downwards.
AGATCATGCTTATTCATATTTATAAAAATAAATTTTATATTTAGAATTAGAATTTATCCAGTTTAATGGATTCTTAGATTGATTTTATTGCGCTTATTTTTTTAAAAAAATCAAAGATGATAATACTATTGTGAGTGCGTGTTATCAGCTGGATTTTGTACAAAAATATAATTCATAGACTTTTAAGCCATTTGAGATCTGTTTTTCTTTTACAAACTCTAAAAAAATATCATTATTTTGTATTATAATTAAAAAACCTAGTTTTATAAGGATTCGATGATTTTTGGTTCTTTTTTAACATAAAATTTATGTAGTTTTATTGCGAAAAAAAATCTTGGGTTAATTTATTGCTGTCTTTTTATTGTTTCTGTGATTTATTTCTACTTAAAATTGATCCTTTTATATCAAATACCTGATTAATCGTATTATAAAAACATAGTTGATTGTCTATTTGAGGAAAATTATGAATCAGTTATGATTATTTTAAATTTTTTATCATTGAAGTTTTTTTAAGTTATTTTTTATTCACTTTATTGGATTTTTCTTACTTTTAATTTCTCTTTTTTTCACTTTTGATAATTTACAGTTATAAATATTCAGCTTTTTGGGTATTTATTTATCGATAACAAGATGTTTTCTATACTCTACAATCCTTTTCTGTTTTTTAGAAGTTTTATAAATCTTTTAAAGATATACACTTTATAAATAGTATCTAAGGAAATGGATATTCTTGATAAATCAGCCATTTATAAATGATAAGGCTGAAAAACACATGCACTTATGGATCTTTATAAGGTTGAGAAGAGGCGAGAATATTTTATTATATAAAGGCTACGATTCGATTTCATATAGGAATTTTTATGTAAATGGTTGTAAAAAAAGTCTAATATACAATTTAAACCATTGCATATAGCAAGAATTACTTGAATGATTAGATTTTTTTATATGTAAAATAATTCAAAAACAAAACGGTACAAGATATATAAAATTATATTCTTTGGAATAAGATTGTTGTTTTTTAAGATAAGATCAGCAAAAAAATAATGCAGTAACCAATATAATACTATAGTTAGCTAAAATATTATGTATATTTTTGCATATTAAGTGACACAAAAAAAAAGTTTTCGCATATTAGAAAATATTTTCGTGGTTCTTTGAAGATTTAAATGTGTATGCAGGCTAAATATTTCAAAATAATATCGTCGCTAAAGATCTAACGCCCTCAAAAGATGTTGTTTAATATTAATACCCAGGGAAAAACTTAATTTGGTGGTCTGTGATTAATTTATAAATAAAATAAAATTTTTATACTATTATATTTTTATCTTTCTTTAATATTAATGCTTAAAAGAGCGATTATTTATAATGAAATCCTAATTATAATGACCGTAAATATTTATAATCATTATTATGCAGCAAATATTTTATAAAATCTTAATGTTTTAGTGTGTATCTCTAAAAATATTAATTTTGTAGAGAGTATTTCTTTAAAAAGTTTACTTATGTATATCACAAATCTTTAAAAATATAAAAAATTATAGATATCATATATCTTCATACCTAGCATTATTACATCTTATATCTTGAAAATGCGAAACACGAAGAAATTAAATGAAAAAAGATGCAATTACTTTATGCTTGTAATAAAAATTAACTTAAAAAAATTAAGAATATATGGAGACGCTCGGATGAAGAATTATTAGCTAGTAAAGTAATCGATATAAAAATAGATACTAGTATTAGACGGATAACGAGTTATCGCACACCTTACATGGTTTTTTTGTAGTATAAAAAAAATCAGATCACTTTTATGAAAGTAACAAGTATCGATAAGCTGAGCAATCTTGAAACCGAGAAAATAATATTTATGGGCTAATGAACACGCACTAACATAAAAGGATATTAAAAGAATACTTCTATGCCCCATAACATCGGTTAGTGTGATCACATGATACTATAAGTATAAAAAAAAATAGATTATACCTACAGAACTATATACACTAATAATCGCATTGAGGAAGTTTGAATATAAAAAAATATACAATGAGAATGTATAAAACTATACTTAAAAGATGAATTGTTGAAACGGGCTCACAAAAAATTGATATATAAGCAATCCATAGTTTTGCGCGTGAAAAAATGAGAAGCTATATAAAAAAGTAGCCCTTAAATAAATATGATCGCAATCAAATACTCTACACATATATGTTTTAACTTTGTATTATCCTTAAAATTAAGGCTTTTTAGTTCATTTTATAAGCTGGACATGCAACTTTATTTTTTATAAGTACTATAAATCATTTTCAATCGATTTTGTGCTTTCAATTCAATTAATGCTGATAGTTTATTGCTTATATTGTGAATTTTCTAACTAATAAATTATAAACGGTCTTCTACACAGATTATTCCATTTACTTGTGTTTATTATAAATCATCAAAAATGACATATTTATAGCTAAATTGATTGAAACGTATACATGAATATGATCATATAGAAAATTGTATAAAAAATAGAAGCAGTCACAATAAATAATAATTTTTGACACGACTTCGTACAATGAAACTAAAAAACCAATTTTATTATTTAGATTGTTAAAGTAACGTTTTATCGTCATTAATACTACAAAAGTACAAATTAGATACTAAATACATTCATATTCTAACATAGTGAATAAGGAAATTGAATTTCGCTCAAAATTTAGCTAAGAATTATTTACAAAGAAAAAAACGAGCTTTTTCTTGTTCTACAATCACAAAGTATTGATTTACCACCTTGATAAATTATACAATTCGATTTATAAAAAGTTACAATTATATAACTTATCATGGTTTCAATTCTTTTTTTTACAAATTTCGGCGATTTCTATGAATATATATGTAGGTTTAAGTGATAATATCTACAATTTAGACATCTGTATTGAAATCGGTGTTTAAAAACATACAAAAAACATTATAATCTTTTTATATAATGCAGACAAAATTTTCGAATCTAATAACTGTTTTATCATCTAATAAAGACTTTATTCTATGCTTAGAAATATGAAAGACGAAAAATAAATAAAATTCAATTTAGTGCTTCTTTTCTTCAAATTTGCGATTTTATTTATTAGTTTAAGCGTTATTAAGCACATCATTCACCATGAATATATTAAACAATTGATCTAAAATTATTTTTATCCTGTTTTCTCATCTTCACATTTATATTTCGATTGCTAGTTATGATTTTTTTATTAGATTCCCTGATCAAGCTTATAAAACCAAAAAATTTAGCTCCTAATAAGCGAAACTGACATATGTTTTATTTCAAAGACATTCTATTAAATGACTTTAGACTTTAATATCAAATATAATTTTTTATAATAAATTTTAAAATAATTCTATCACCATTAAAAATTGTGATAATTAATGTTTTCTAACACATGACTGATTTTAACATGTTATGATTTATATTTTAAATTCATCATAATCATATTAATCCATTTCAATTTTTATAGCTCTTAAATTTTAATTTTGAACCAATTTTATTGATATTTGCCTTTTTTGTATTTTTATAAATGAAAATATTTAATAGTCGCCTCAAATACTTAAACTTTCTCTTATTTACGAGAAAATATAATTTTGTGATTTAAAGCAATTTGAAAAAAATTAAAGCAGCTATTAATTAATATTTCACATTTATCATGTTATAAGAAATTTTTAAAACATTTTCTACATCAAACAGAAAATAGTTACAAACATTCACACAAATTAAACCCCTTTTTTTCGTGAATAATATCTGCGTCTATATTTATATCTCTTTTTCCCACGTTTTGTTAGCTGTATAAAGTTTTTTAGTCTTCAATAATGTTCATATAAACAGTCATCAATATATTCATCCTTTTATTCGCATAAATGCACACAATAATGTATTTCAGTGGGGATTTCAATTCCACTTAAAATTTAGTCATGAGTTTAAATTTCTTGATTTCTTTAGAATATGATATAAAATAACAAATAAATCATTTGCTTTTATTAGACTTTAAAAATTTTGTCATATTTTATATGAATTTATAGACGATAAGTCAAGGTTATCGGCATTAGTGTATTTTCTAAAAAAAATGATCGAAAGATTATACACTCTACGTTTATCTATGATGTTAAAAAAAGCTACTTAAGAACCATTAATATTTAAAAAGTAAGTATTATCTACTTATTTTTTACCTAAACATCTTTTGTCCATAAAATTTCTCTGTAGAGAGCTTTATTTTTATAACCTTTTTTTACTATAAAAAAATTGGTATTCATGTAGAGTTTACGCTTAATTATATTTATTGCTGATTTGCATGTTCAAATAATTCCTGTCTTTCTAACACAATTCCGTTTTAAGTTAGACGGTAAGTCTGGTATTGTAAAAATGGTATTGTTTTTTTGCTAAAATATGTTTTTAAATAAATTAGAAACAAAGAAAACATTATTACGTTTTTATAACACTATAAAATATAAGAAAATTTTTTATAGATTTACTTAAAAAATAGAAAACTATTTGTTTGGATTTTTTATATTATCTGACTTAGAGATTTATGATTTATAATAATTATTACGTCGCTAATTTATATTTTTACTATCTTTTTTTGCATGAAGTAAGCTAATTAAACTAAAAATTTTCGAGCTTGATTTATTTTGTTTTTTTTTAAGAAACCAAGTACATATACTATATTTAAGATACAACTTTAGAAACATCAAGTATCAAAAGGCTCTAAATTATGTCTAAATAAACTTTAAAAAGCACAATCAGGAGAAATTTTTCTTTTTTGACATAGATTGATCATTTGGCAATATTGTTTTAGCAGTACTTTTTTATGCATGAAAATGGCAGTCACAACCATATTGAAGACATTACTGTAAAGCAAGGAGGACCACAAATTATTAAAATTTGTGGATATTTCGAGTTAAAATTGTCACAAAAAATTAAGAAAAAATGTTGTATGGGAAAAAATAAAGCTCGATGAACATCACACATATCTTATCTGTTTTTTAATTATGAAATTTATATTTTTATAAATAAAAAAATACCTTTTCCCCCTATAACTAACCGGCTCAAAAAAACGGAAATGACGTATTTGTTCAGAATTAATTATTGATTATATTTTTGAGAAATATCATTGACATTTTATGTATATTTAACAAAAATATTTATAGAATTAATTTTTATTAATAAAATAGTAAAAATATCATTTAAAGGTAGTTTATACATTTATTCTTGTTCGAGTATGAGTGAATTTATCGCTGTTCTAATCTTTTCGCTTTAAGCGTTTTTTATTATTTATGGAATTATGAGATAAGATAATATTTTCAAGATTAATGTTTTAAAGCTCAAATTTTATGCCTTCATTTTATTGATATTTTGCATATTTAAATGTTTCTCGCAAATTTTCTTAATATGCACATTATGGATAAGTATGAATTTTTAGCTTACTGTAGTTTTTAATTGCCTTAATTTTTTTAAGTACAATTTTAAATTTTTTTTCTAAATGATACGGTATATAACGTCTTTATTCATATAATCTTTACAATCTTTTATTTGAATCTTTGCCCACTAATACTTATACAGTAAAGATTTAAGCGCAAATACTATTACTTGGGAGGACACTATATAATAAAAATACTTATTTATAGTGGTAAAAATATTTTTTTAGCTAAAATCTTAAACCCTTGCCGTAAATTCACACATTCTTAAATTCCAATTTTAAACTACAAATATTATAAAATATAAATTATATGTTCATTTACAATTATTTTTAGTTCACAAGGTCAAAAGACCGTGATTAGCTCTCATGAATTTCAGAATGTAAATAGAAGGAAATTTACTAGTATTTCTTGTGTTCTTTTATGAAGAATTTTTAGTATTTTTTATAGAATTCGCTTATTTTTATTGCAATTTACAAGATCTAAAATGTGCTATTAACTACACGTCTCAAATATAATCGATATAAATTTTTAATATAAAGAGAATTTATTTACGGGTTAAATTTCTTAATATCGATTTTATCTATTTAGACGTAGTCAGCGTGTTGGGAATATCGAAAAACTCCTTGATGCATCTTTTGACACCTTCCCCTGATCTTTAATATAATTACTAGTCTCTTATATAAACTGATTTTCCTTTACACATTTCTACGCAATAAGTATATTGCAGATCTATCAGACAACAGGGTTATTTTAAGACGGCCATACATAAATTAAACAATGTGTTCCCCATTAATAAACCTATAAAAAAATTTACAAGTTTCAAATTTAAATTAGCTTACTCATTAGGAACAAATAATTGCGGTAATGTAGGATCATATATGACTTTTTACGTGTGGCGCAGAAATAAACAAATTAATTTGTGCTATCGACATCCGGTAATTCTATTTCAAAGGTTTCAAGAATATTTAAAGTATATGTTTTATTATGTTGTTAGAAAATGGGCCGGATATTGAATATCAAATATCAAATCCAAACCTTTCCCGCAATATAAAATAGTTAGGTATCAAATTGATTTATGTTAGCATACCAGAAGTCACGATACAAGTTGACTGGTATTGGCACAATTTTGTGATTGAGAAAACCCTTGAATTATCAGGTCTCTTAGGAGAGGAGAAGAAAGCCGAAAGTATAAATAGTCTTTTCGCATAGGAAAATTAAGAAGTTGTGCCTGAGAATAAAAACTAAAAATATAACAATAAATTTGACTAACAAATAATCTGCTATATATTAGCAAATATTAATCGGATCTATACATAATTTCTTAAGGTAAGAAAATTTAAATATATTTATTTTTAATGGTATAAAATATAATTAACACATATAAAAACATAAATGATGAAAGTTTAATTTCTTTTATCGTGTTTTTCTGGTATATATGATTTTAAAAGGTTTATTTTTGATAATATTTTTAACTTCTTTTTTGTAATAATTCAAATTGATGCGATCAAACTTATAGAAAATAATTAAACTCATTAATTTCTCATAATTATAAGAAATAATATTCGATGTGCATATTTTCTTGTGTTTTTTTGATGGTCCCTTGCCGTATTGTAACATAAATTTATTCAGAAGTTAGAAACTGCATTATTATGGGTGCTTTTTTATTTAGTTAACAAAAAAAAAATTGACTTAAAAAACTATATTTTCTGTATGAAAAATAATTTATTTGGAAAATTCACATGCTAAAGAAAGGATAATTGTAACAGATTCATGCCGCAAATCAACTTAGTAAGATCGAATAAATAATATTTAAATATAAATAAATTAATTGTTTAATTATGTACAAAAACTTTAATAAATATCGTTTACAAATACCAAATGTGTTTTTTAAACATTTATTTTATTTGTTTATATTATTAACTGATGAAAAAAGCAATATGACTTATTATTTATATATAGCCAATTTATTTATTTGTTTATATTATTGACTGATGAAAAAAGCAATATGACCTATTATTTATGTATAGCTAATTTGTTTGTTTGTTTATATTATTGACTGATGAAAAAAGCAATATAACTTATTATTTATGTATAGCCAATTTATTTATTTGTTTATATTATTGACTGATGAAAAAGCATTATGTTATATTATTTATGTATAGCTAATTTATTTATTTGTTTATATTATTGACTGGAGAAAAATTGAACCATATTGTATATATATTCACCTAAAACTATTTTTTTTTGGCTTTACTCTTGACTGCAATAAAAATCAAGATTGTGATATCTTTCATTACCAATAATTTCTTCTATTTGTTTTGTTAAAGTTTTTAGTGAAACAACTCGTATATATCCAAAAAGAATAATGTTATCCTATAAATTGCCGAACCATAAAATGAAAATCGCGTATGCGTATAAATTATTTATATATTATTGGATAACATGTGAAATATCGAATTTTTTAAAAATTGTTTATTTTTCTAATTCTCGATGAATATATTCCTCAATAAAACATTTTAGTGAATTTATTACATACAAGAACATATAAAACTTTCAAAAATCGATTTCATTAATTCTTCAAAAAATATATTATAGCAAAATTTTTGTATTGAAAGCTCACAGCTGTGCAATTCTTCTTGGTATTATGTATATAAATTTATTTAATATTTCATTATTTATTTTTTCAAAATACATAAAGTATATAATCAGAAAATCGCATAAATTAGAAGTACGCATAAAACTATAATATAAATTTTTTTACAAATACTCTTTTAATGGTATTAGAGTGTGGATTATCGGAGTATCCATCATCCGAATCATTATCTCGCTCGGGAACATAATTAACGAGCTTATAAAAATAATCACTTTCAATATATGATTTCCTGGCATTAATTTTTCTCCTGCCCAAAACAAAAGCTCCAATAAAAAAACCAAGATAATAATGCATAGAAACATCAATGGCTTTTCAGCCAAATCTGATTATATGTTATATTTTTCTTTACCATCTTCTTCTGCTTTACTGCTCAGCTCTTCATCACAATGAAAACCAGAATCTTCATTTTTTTTATCCACGGATGATTTTTTCAAATCCGTGCTATTTTTCCTATCTTGTATAGGATTGCAAGTATTTTGCTTTTGCAACAGTATTGGATCTATCTGAACCACAATAAAAAGCCTCAGAAGGCTTTTCTATGTGGCCATGCCATCGTCTACAGCGGAATTTAAAAATACCAATATTATATCAATTATAATATAGATCATTCAAATAGAAAGTCAATGCACCTGAAGTACATATAATTTTTCAGAGAATATTCTTCTAAAAATAAATTAAATTTTTTTGTTTGCATAATTTCTCTTATCTAATTTTAAGCCTTGATTCATTCACTGATAACCAGAAATTCAATTTTATTTCTAAATTTATATTAATAATTATTCCAAATATGGAAAATAAATAATCGCCATGATTTTTGAATTAAAATCGAGAAAGTGTGAAAGAGATATTTTAAAAATTAAAAATATATCATGTAAGAACATGTTTAAAAATAGAATGAATATAAATTATAAACTAAATTCATCTGATTTACACTTTTATTTTGAATGCTTGACTTAATGATACATCAAAAAAATTATTTCTTAAATGGACATAAATATGGATAAATTTTTTTATAGCCATATTTGCCTCATTCGAAGAAAAATTTTGACAAATACTTACTTTTCAAAGTATATAGCCATTCGAATGATATATATAGTGTAACGTGGTTTTTTTTATTCAAAACGATACGCACATTGAAAAATTCATTTAAGTTCTTGTTTAAAGAATAAAATAAAGTATTATGCTTGATACCAATAAGATAATAATAAACTAGTGACTGTGTAGTATTTCAGTAGTATATATGTATGAATGAGAAACAATGGGGGCTATGTATATACACATGATACAATACTTATTTATCTATTCAATAAAGAAAAATATGGTCTGTTTATATTGAGAATAATTTTTATTAAATCATTTTTATATTATCTACTAGATATAATATTTTTAGCAAGATTTTGCAATTCATATGGGCACGTTTTCTATTTATTTAATTATAACCGTTTTTTATATCGATTTGCAAGAATAAAAAAACAATCATCTATAATAAAAAAATAAATTTCAAATATAGAAATTATCAGTATGTAGATTTTATTTTTTAGCGTAATTAAAAATAACAAATTCTAAAAATTCCTTTTCTATCTATTTAAAATAAAAAGGATTTAAATTTTACAAGAAAATACCAAAAATATGTTTATTTTTCTATAATTTTATTTTAATAATTAAAAATTGATGTGAATTGTGTAGATTATTTTTTGCAAAATATGCATCATGTATATTCTATTGTTTTAAAAGACGATTGCAAATAAGGTTTTTGTATAAGGGAGCTTAGAAAATATACAATATCATATCCCCAATTTCTTTATATTTCAATTGTTTTTTTTCTACATATTAAAAATGTATTTAGTTTGCTTACAATTTTTCATGAAAAATATCCAAGATGTTTTCTATTTTATCAACTTTTTTAATATGAAAGGCTACAAAGATAAGGCAGAGAATGATGCACCCTTAAAATACAGGAAAAAAACTTATTACTTGAATCTAAGAATCAAAAATGTGATATAATAATCGTAAGATGACAATAAAATTCAAAAGTCAACAGAAAACTGATGATTATTTATTTTGCATCTATATTCGAAAAATTAGCATCTTGACAAGCCTGTTATTGATTAACATCTATTCATACAATTTTGTTTTTATACAAGAAGGCATGATCGAGATAGACAATCAAAGACCAAATCAAACCAAATCAAATTGAAACATGGTGCGGTACTTTAGGTTCTAGTTTAAGCAGATCTGTGTATTCATATCATGGTCTAAAAATGATAAATTTCCATAAATTATAGATAAAAATAAAGCCTGTTTTATACTAGTTTTGGTGAAAACTCTATTTTGAAAATTTAAAATTTTTAAATCCTGCAAAACAATGTTTTAGTTCAAAGCTAAAATTTATAAATTGAATTTAAATTCACAAAAAAAATTACTTGAAATAATTAATAAAAACAACATGGTAAATATTTCTTTACATCACTATTGAAATCTTCTTTCTGACAATTTTTATTAATTAAAATTAAAAAATAATTTCATCTTTGCATTGGTGATTAAAGAATTTCTAATTTTATTTCCATCTTTAATATCGTTGGTTTAATTTTGCATTTCTTTAATAGCGAAAATAGTGATTTGTGCATAAGAAAGCTTAGAGGTACGCATATCTTTAATTTTAAGAATTGATGAATTACTTTATATAATGTCAAATTAAATAGGAAAATATGTACATTTTACCTATGTTACAATAAGATTGTATACGTATTCATGAATTTCTACTATTCTTTTTATAATAGCTTTTGAATAAACCGTAAATGAGATTTAAGGCTGTAAAAAATTACTAAAAATAGTCTTTTTACACTTTGCATTATTGCAGTTTCATATTTGAAATTTATTGAAGATGTAATGAATTTAATAAAATATTAAAAGCTTTCGAAAACGTATATTTATAAAGCAAAAATTTATTCTCACAATAAATAAAATAAAATTTAAAATATAAGTTAAAACGCATATAATTGTTGTCAGATGTAATAAATGGGAATCATTTCAATCTATTTTTTTTTAAAAATAATAATTATTTGTATATTATATAACATGGACGATGTAAAACAACAAAATTCCTATACATTTGGTTAATTAACTAAAAAATATATTTCAAGGTGTATAATTGAGAAAAAATCTGGTCAAAAATGTGTTTCGGTGAAACTTAACGCAAGTAAGCAATATTGATCCTAATTTTGTATAATTTCTATTTTTAGAAAATTTCATATTAAACCAATGAATCTGTTTTTTGATTGTGAACATCAATACAATAATATAAGCTCTTTAACAGGCTTCATAAAAAATTCAATGATAGATTGAATTAATATTTAACAGTGCTATTTTAATTTCAAAATACTGTGGCTTGTAAAGAAAGGGTTCTAATACAGCAAACTAAACAAAATTGAATATTTGCCTGTTAGTTTTTAACATTTAGTTTTTCATAAAATTTTTACAATAAGATTCTTCTTTTGATAATATAGTGAAAAATTCTTTATTTACTGTCATTTGTAATATATGAGGTAGTTTTTTTGATTGAGTCACAAGAAAATTACGAAATCAATTTAATGATTTTTCTCAATTTAAAATTAGATATGGAGTAAATATATTTTTGAATTCTTAAACAGTTTGATCATTATAGAGATTTGTATTGTATTGTCGGTTCATAAATCAGAATAATAGGTATAAATATCCTTAGCTCACGCGTATTAAAATAAAAAAGATATATTTTTGCTAAGGATCTACCAAAAATCCATGTTAAACTATGAAATAATTGCTGTAGTGTATTTCTGATATTTTTTTAAAGACAATACACATGTTGTTATGTGTATCTTCATCTGATTTTATAAAAAAACTTTTAAAGGAACTTCTCATTTTTTATTTAATAAATATAAATTATTATATCTATACGTACCTTTATCTAGGGGTGGTATGGTTGAGTGGTTTACAAGTCAGACCCCTGTGAGGGGTCGCAGGTTCCACTTCCACCCACCTCACTAATTTCCAAACGAATTTACTCTAAAGAAAAATACCTAAGGTGGCGGCCAGTGATAAATAAAATATAGACCATAAAGCATTGACAAGCCATGAGAAATATAAGGTTGCTGCGTAAGGTGTTGAACTGTGCCTCCAGTATGGAAAATATACCACACTGCTCAGCAAAGATATAGGTAAGTGTAGAGTGTGGTTGTAGCTTGTATACCTTAACGATCAACAGCATATAGAATCTCATCCCCTCCACATAATGACTGCCGCCCATGAGAAGGGGTCCAATTCACCGGGGATTACGGGTGACAAGAAGCGCTAGGGGAGTCCCACAGAGATACGCAGCAGTTAATCAATGGTTTCTATTTATATAAAGCAAACTTCCTAAAAGTAATAGAAGTAAAACATTAATAAATAAAGTAAATTCAATTAGAATATGTACCTTTATGGTAATTGAATTTACCCAATCATCACGATGTAGTATATATAAAAAATGACTTTTAACAAGTATAAATAGGTGGTCAATTTCATAATTTCTTTCTTTTAATTTCTACATATCTCATGATAGTAACCTAAAAACACTGAATTAGCATTGAGTATATATTAGTTTATTACATTTAAGAAATAAAATCACATAAATGGAGCATAATTGATTGTATTCAAATTTTTTTTAGTTCAATTAATGTGTGTTTTTATTTAAAAATATATATAAGACAAAATTACATTTTATTTAAAAAAATATGTATTAGACTATTTTATATGCGCTGTTCATACATCAGAAATAATCATTATCATTTAATGATCAATAGTCATTACTCAAATTGTGCGTTGATATTCAAAATAAAAATCGTGGTTATATTATCAAAAAAAAACAAATTATTATTGTGTATAAGAATCTATAAAAGAACAATAAAAAATATTATTTTTTTATGAAAATTCCATAAAAATACAAATGCATTTATGTTTTTTTGCATGTTAGAAATCTCATAATATTATTCTTTTTCTAATAATAATTTAGTTTAGTAACTACATGAATATAATTATTTCAAAATTTATTCTCAATTTATACGCGTGAATATAATTTCTAATGATTTACTATTTTTATAAACATCAAAATCTCTTTTCTGCTTAATTATCTTCGGTTCTTTAAACTACTAAAGGATTTAATTTTATCTGCGCACTAAAACTGGCTTATAAATATGTCTATATGATTATTAAGTGGGTACATTTGAATTATACTTTTCTTTGAATTATTCAATGATTTCGGAATTCTTCTTATAATTATTTTTTGTTGATTTTTAGCAATTTTTTTCGTTAGAATATGTTTATACTATAAAAAAACATCAAGAAATATCCTTTTTGCTTGACAGTATAATTAAAATTCTTTAAAATAGTAAGTTTTTTTCACTGTAATTCGTGAAGATGTGAGATTCCATGGGTTTACATATAAAAGATAATTTTATTTGCACATTATTATCTTCGCTTTCTACAGATAAACTATTTAGTCTTTTTTTCTATATTAAAATAATCAGGACCATGCTACGATACGTGCATATATTGATAAATTAAAATACCATTCTATAGCAAAACTACTATAAAAAGGATATTTTGAGTATAAATTGAGTATAAATTAAAATATTTCTGACCCGGCTATTTTCTTACGCCACTTTTAAATGGTGAATCTACATTTTGGAATTTAGGTATATATTTTATAAAAAATTGTATAACTTATAGCGAATTCTCTCTAATTTTTAAGAATTTCTCAGTGCCATTATATTTAAATTATAACCATGGAAAAATCATGCTGAAATATTTGCAATATTTTATTTTCATTTTGGTTTAATATAATAAGTGAATTAGTTTAAAATTTGTTTTTCAAATGTTGTTGAAAAGTCTTTGCGAAAATTTAGGCATTAATGCTTGCAAAATATAAAATTGTTATCTCTAAACAACATGGAATTAGCTATAAATAATATAGATGTGGTTGACTTTTTATGTCATGAACGAAATTAAATCAAAAATTGTAATTTTTTATGTTATTTTGTTCACTTATAATCGTATTAGCATCTAATTAATTATAAAATATATTGTCTCATGCCATAATTGATATCAAAAAAATAATGTGAAATTTAATAATTTTAAAGTTGAAAAATTTTTATATATAACCCCTAGAATATATATAATTTAAGATTTAATGTAATTAGAAACAAAAAAATGCATGAAATATAATTTATAAATTTTATATTATTTATGCATTATTAAATATAATTAAAATATATTGATTTTTGAAAATAACGAAAATTTGCAAAAATGAAGTATACTTGGGTTTTATTTTTTATTATCCACTTCGGGTTTATGTTTTATTATTATATTTGTATTCTAGTGCTGTTTTTCTTCTGCAGCTATTTATTTTTAAATGTTGTATCATTAGCAAATGAAATTAACGGTAGCAATCGGTTTTATTGAAGACTAGAGGCTACATGGTAAGTTTTATAATATAATTTTTTATGAGATCTTGATATTACTTTTATATCAAATTAATTAAGCATGGCATGGAGTGTTAATATATATGCTTGTATTTAGCCAATAAATTATTGATCCATTCGTTTATATCTATTTGTTAATTTATTTATAAAATTAAGTTCTTAATCTATAAATAGATACGTATTTTAGATTGAATATCGTCCATAGTGCTTAAGAAAACATTTTTTTCAATGTCGCTTCATACATTTTTCTCAGAATAAAAAAAAAGGTTTAAAAAAATATAGCATCACAAGAGCTGTATAAATCACTCTAAGCTCTTCTATTTTTATATATATTTAAAGATGTTTTCTTCAATTTATAAATTTCTAGTTTGTATTTTTTTAATCTAAGACCCTTTGTTATATTAAACTATGTTTTTTCTGCAAAATTTCTTGCATTCTTTTTATTTAGATATCTATTTTAGGGCTAAATTATTCGTTATAATTATAGTTCTTGTCTCAAGCACACCTTGATTGATCTCTCATTCCCACAGCGTATTTTTACTTTAAGCTATTTTCTATTCTCTAAAGTCTTCTTTAAACCCTCTGCTCCGTTCAAGAATTATTAATTCAATGTCTTTCATAATCCCAAGGTTTATATATATGTATCAATCTGGTTTGTTACTTCGAGTTCTTTAAGATTCCTTTTATGATATTCTTTTACCACACCGTTCCAAGTTATAATAAATGTAAGAAAACTTGTCTTGTACTTGTATATTAATAACAATTCATTTGCTAGCAGATCATAATTTCTCAATATTTTGTTTTCAACTGTTTATGTTTTCAATACTAGCACCCATTCTAAAATATACACAAATAAATATGAAAAGAATAGCTCGTGTAAAAAAAATTTGCGTGAATTGAAATATAAAGGTTTTTATTTTTATACTATTTTATAGAAAAAATATTGTAATACGGGTTCTAATTTGATAAAATATAAATAAAGAGATAAAAATTTACGCATCAATTGATCTAACAAATAGAAAAAATTTTAGTTCTTTAGAAGTGCCAGAATAATAATTAAATTGTTATATAAGTATATTTTAGCCTAGCTTTTTTTATTAAAACCAAAAACCATTTCAGTTAATTCTTTGTATATAAGTATGTATCTGTATATATTCATGACTCTTTTGAATGTGTTCATACTAATTAAATGGTATATACATAAAAAAACTTCTTTTAACTCAGACACTTGTTACCCCTTTTAATTACTAATTGAACGATTCAATTCAAATTAAATTTTATTGTTTGAAGCATTGGAATAAATGAACTATATGATCTGATTTTTTTGGGTTTATATTAAGGGGTATAATTTTTTATAAAATACAAGCTATCATTGTTTGATGTAGCCTAAGATTAATTTATTATGGATCAAGTTACTTCATATATATCAAGGTTCTTATTCACGAGGAATAGAATTAAAAAATACCATGTAATAGAAGCTTAACTCTTAAGTTAGAAATTCACCGTAATACTTCTAATTTCGATTTATAAAAAATTATGCATAAATTTTCATATATATGAAGTTTGATCTAAAAAAATGCAAAGGGATAAATTATTTATAAAATATATTTATTTTCATGGCAGAAAATCTAAAGTTTAATATGTTTTTTTGAAAAATTAGATCAATTACATTAATAAAAACGTTTTTAGCTCCTAAATATCTTAATTTATACGATGAATTCTTTATGATTCATCAAAATTTTAAAATATATGAATTTAGGCATACAAAAACCATAGATTTTTAATCTACAATTTTCTATTAAGATATTTTCAACCCCGTTTCTAATCGACAGTAAAAATAATTGAATCAAATTTTCTAGAACTTACAAAAATACATTTATTTGTATATATCGTAATAAATTAAACTTTATTATTTGCGGGAAATTATCGCAATATATTTAACATACAATATTTTTAATGCCTCTGTTTATGCTAAAAAATGATTTTTCCGGTATAAAGTCAAGATAAAATATACATTAAATTGTGTAATATCTATAAAAAACGAATATAAGATCTCATAATAAAATTTGATCTAAGTTTTCTATCGAAAGAAATAATTTACATTAATATTATTTCATTTAATAGTAATTTGAAAAAAATAACTACATTTAAACTTGAATTCGGATAAAAATAGTTCAAACATTAGCATATTTAAATTTTGAATATCTTTTTTCTATTCATTGATACTCTTCATAAATTAATTTTTTTTTGCAAATATCCATTAAATTATAACTGATTGTAGTACACTTTACTGTTAATTATAACGCTTATATCCCGCAATTAAAGCGTAAATTTATTTTATATATGGAAACACAAATAAAAATTTGTCATAATCTCGGGTGCTCATTGAAATTCCCATATTTTCATCGATATTTAAATATTCCAAACATCTGAACAGTTATAAAAATGTAATATACTATACTGATATTAGTATGATTCTGATGTTCCTATTAAAATACTTCTAATTTAACCCTAAGGTGTACACTTTTATTTATCCAAATAGAATTCGCAGAAAGCAAAAAAAATCTTTATTGCATAAACATTTTTTATATTCAAGTAAAATTTATTATTGATCGCTAAAAATAGCACAAAATAAAAATTTAAATGAATGAAATCACAAACAATATATGATTCTTGAAGCTATAGCACGGGATGTGCAGTTTTCCTCATAATAAAAAATATTTTAATGAATGTAGAAATAATAGTCACTTTTTTTAAGCTATACCATGACTTCCTTCGCCAAATATAATGCATTTCTCTAATTATTCTTTTAAAAAAGGAAGAATAAAAAATCAACTAAAATATCTTCAACAATTATGTATTTTTTCATTGTAAAGTAATAAGTCTATGTGTTTTTTTTAATTTATATTTGAAAAATGTACACTTAAGAATGACAGAAATGCATTTCAACTATAGTATGTTACATCATTTTTGCCGAATTAACATAATAATTGTCAGAACAAAAAAACTCATTCAGATGGCAATTTCCCAACAAAAAAAAATGTCATTCCTTTAGTGGTAGGAAGTAAATATAGGCACTGAATTTTTAACAACATATAGACAATAATTCAAAATGCAAATAGGGCACCGAAATAAAGAAAAAATGCAGAAAAACAACAACATATTTTCAAATCCAATTTTAATGATTGCTTGATTCTACGAGATGAAAAAACCCTTTGACACCAGAAATCATTGTATCAAAGTAAAAAATACCTGTATAATACCAGAATATGTTTCTTTTGGATTTTTCTATCGGACTAAATTTTTATTGAACTTCGAAACTATATGAGTTAATAGTGAAATTATAAGTTTCAGCTATATAAAAAAGAAAAATTAAACTAAAAGCTTGCTTTTCCCCATTTTTTACGCACCAAATAGTTCTATCATTAGATAAATAAAAATAATAGTTTCTAATTTATTTTCATGAATTTAAACTATTCCAGTATATCTTATCTCTGTTTTTCGTCATTATATAATTAGCCGAAAACATTTTATGACGGTGAAAATTAAAAATTGACGTCTTTTTATGCATTAATATATATGCTTTATCAAAGTTTTTAATTTTCCATTTTTATTTTACCTATACTCGGAAAACCTTTATATTACAATTTTATTTGGATGTATATTCAAATACAATAAATTTATATTGAATTTTTTTATACTCAGTTCATATCCCTTTATTTAATATAAAACAAAGCAGTGTAATATTTTTGTACCCTTATAATTCCTCTAAGTTGTGTAGTTTCGGCAATAATTCATTGATAAATAGAAATTGTCGTTTTAAAAATAGCTTATATTTTCTTATTATTTGAGTACGTTTACTTTATTATAATTTTATAAGCGTGCCATTTAATTTCTTTTTCTATCGAAATTAGGGTTTAAGGGGTGTTTAAAGTTATATTTTTTATTAATTTTTTGATTTAAAATTTTATATTGTATTTAATTGATTTATTCATATTAAATTTATTCGATATGTTGTTTTCTCAAATTCATGCGCGTCATGTAATGGATTGATAAGCTAAAAAAAATTTAAGTTTTTATTAAACTATATTTGCAAAATAATGTTTATTTTATTCTCTGCATAGATTTTTTATCTGTTTTCATGATCTTA
Organism: Rhyacophila brunnea; assembly: GCF_057557595.1. NCBI lineage: Eukaryota > Metazoa > Arthropoda > Insecta > Trichoptera > Rhyacophilidae > Rhyacophila > Rhyacophila brunnea. The sequence continues at coordinate 129,331 of NW_028232813.1, read as the reverse complement.
TTAAATCTTTTTTTTCATGATAAAAGAGATAAAATGCGAAACTAAACTTATCATGAGGGTTTATATTTAAAAAGGCACAATAAAAATTTAAAACTTATTAATTTACATAAAATTGATATAAAAAACTTAAATAATAACAAATGTTATTTATGATGAAATTATTCAGTTTATTTTAATTTACATTGTTCAGAATATACGAATATAAGATCATTAATGTTAGATTTGAAAAAACAAAAAGTCTTTAGATTAGTCAGAATAAGATATCTTCTTTTTAAAACCCCAATAAACTACAAAAACCCGAAAAATTCTTGCCGTGTTATATGAAATTCTATGTTTATAATCTATAAATAGATTTTTTATGATTTTAGACGTACATAAATAAAAACTTTAATTTTTAATTCATACTCTGGCCATTAAATTATCCAAATTTTGAGAATTTATTCCAAAATATCAATTTATTTATGCAAAATAGATCCCTAAAATTCTAGTTTATAAATTAAATAATAAAGAATTAACTAATTGACAGTACATATTTTATTGTTGAATTCACGTATATTACCTTCGTAAATTTTATTTCAAAATATATTTTTTATAACTTCGTACATAAAAACACGTGGCTGTGTCTTTAAATATTTTTTTACATTGTTATGAGTTTGAAAAAAAATTTACGGAAGAACCATTGTTTAGAATCTTAAGAGTAGATCTACTATAAAATAACTATGAATTTTGTTTAATTAAATTAATGAATTTAATATTTTTTGATTCATAATTTATGGCGAATAGATTATCATTATGACTGAAAATATAAAAAATGAAAATTTATGATTTAAATTTTTTATGGTTTGTATAATTTAATTTGTTTATGATTGATATATATGCCTGTGTCAGTAAAAAAGTAATAATAAATTAGAAAATAATGAAAAAAAATTCCTATAATAATATAAATTGTCTGAAACTATCAGTAACCTATATTAGTACGACTTGAGCGCGTTTGATGCATAAGTAAATTTAATTAATGAATCGTTAATGCTTAAGATATATAAATAAAAAATGTAGAACAGAGTTTATAATGTATAATGCAACCAAAGTATATAAAAATTAAAGAATAAGCTGATTAAAACATTAAAAAATAATTGCGCATCTTTTATTTGATTGATATTATTCTAATCTATTGAAATAGAATCATTTAACAAAAATAAATTTATTTTTAACAGTTTTTCAATAATATTTATATATAATTTATTTATTACAGAAGTGTAGGAATATATTTTGAATTAAAAATAATTTTTTTTGTAATAAAAGAAATTTTTTTATCAAAGTAAGAAATTAAAATTTGGAAGTTTCACCATTTTTTATATGGATTTTCGGGTATTTTATTTGTAGTTTTATATATTACATCCATTCCAATTTTCAATTATTTAACAATAATATTCCAGCTCTACCTTTAAAAATCAAATAAATTCAGCGATATTACATAAGATGTCATAATTTTCCGGTGGGTTGTTTTCCCGCTTCTATGTAACTTTTTGATAATATAAAGGTCAAGCCTTAGTATTAGTGCTTTAATTAAGAAATATGCTCGGATTAAATTTCATACTCAATATTAAAAAATCATGAACAGAATCAAAATAAAATTCATGTATTGTTGTGATATAATATATGTTATATTTTAATCTATGTTATTCGATGAAATTTTTAAAGCTCAAGGTGAAATTAAAAATTTATTGGTGTAAAAAGAAATAAAACCGCCACACAAATTCCCGAAAACAAAGTAATATAATATTTAAAACACTAAACCCAAATAATATAAGTATTTTAATTTTAAGTGCAATGCAGTATATTTAGACGCACTAGATTCATAGAAATTCTAGTAATTCAAGGCGAAATTTAAAATTTATAAGGGTAAAAATAAATAAATCACCATATAAATCCCAGAAAATCAAATTATTTAGAATGTTTAAAAGACAAATATCATTTTTAGTTTAATTTTTACACTAATAAATTTTAAATTTCGTCTTGAATTGCATGTTTGACCAGGTAATAATTTGTTTTGATAAAGTTTAGAGCTAGCTCCGATGATTTTCTATTATTTTAAAATATCAATGAATTGATTTACCACGTTTGTAATTAATTTTTTTTAAAGCTATTTGTTATTTTAGTCAAATCATAGAATTAAAAATGGTTTTAAATATAATCATAATGGATATTCAATTTCCTAATAAGATTGAAGCATTGATTTTTTAGTATTTTTTAGAAAAATAAATTATTGTATAAATGAATATTTTTCGTATAAATGATCAGAACCAAAAGAAAAGAATTTATATCATATTTTTTTCATGCGCCCTTTTCTATTACTAATACCGATCCACATTGTATTTTTGATGAAATATAGAGAATTTACATTATTTTTTGAGACCATTGACAACTAAAATTTACACGAACATAGATTTTTTAAATATATGATCCTTCATTAGAATGAGAAATCAAGTCGAAGAAAGAATAGCCTGCAGTCTAAAACGTAAAACAAATGAATGTATAGATAAATTAAATAAAAAACAAAAGACCGAAATGGAAACACAAATGAACTCGATAACAAAGACGAATGAAAGCAGCAAAGACGGCAATGTCAGACTCAAATGTAAAATATGCAGTAAAAGACTTACAAGGTGGGGCGGTGAATATGAATGCAAGTGTGGAGGTGTTTTCTGTATTTTACACAAGCTTGGAGATCGGCACGCTTGTTCTTACGACCATAGAAAAGAAGCTAGAGATAAATTGCTTAAAAATAACCCAAGAATAGGAAAAGATAAAATCAGAAAGCTAGATGAATAAATTTTTGGTTGGACCTATGCCGAAGCGAAATTATAATTAAAGCATGTTTTCAATGAAATACAAATTTATTAAGATCTGTTCATGAATATCTTATGACCAATTAACTTGTTTATTATATTTAAATAATTCAACCCACCAAGAATTATTTCTTTTGTTTGTTAAACATGAATTGTTAAAACTCTTTTTTATTTAATGTAAAAATTCACTTTTGTTCAACGAATACAAATTAAAATCTTGAAATATGATTTTGTTTTGCGTTCTTAATAATAATTTATTATAAATGGGTTAAGTTTCTTTTTATCTATTTAGACGTGGTCAGCCGCGTTCTTAATAATATTTGTTTTTCCTTTTATATAAAATTTTAGAATTATAATAGTATTTTAACTGCATCAGTTTCTACCCCGTATTCATATTTATGATAAAATGGCTTTGTATATTAAATATTTTGTATTAAATCACAAATACTAACTTTATACATGTGTGGAACATAAGAAAATTATCAAACATGTTTCCTTTAATATTTTTCTACCTAAGGCATCATATCTATATATAAAAATAAGTTAAACAAATAAAAACTACTCTATATAATTATAGAGCAACTTTATAAAATGGCTATTTTATTTGTAATTGATCTAAATAAATCTTTTAATTAATTTGCCATTTTCTTTTTAAGCCAAAGTTGAAGCCTTAAGAAGATAATTATTTTCAGATACAATGTTATAATATTCTATTGTTAAATTCAAACCTAAATATAATGATTCTTTAAATTAGATGCATAATTTTATATTTTTTATGTAATGTGGAAACCTTTAGATGATGATTATTTATATATACGATGTTATGTTATGTTTTTGTAGTATGAATGCTAATAGATGATAATTATTTACTGATACAATATCTTAATATTTTTTATTACGCATTAATTATATATGCTATGATGGTTACAAATAAATTAGAAGTTTTATAGCGTACGTTAATAATTACACCCGTGATCATCGTTATTTTTCTATAAACAAAACTTCGATTTTCACTATAAGTAGCGTGGCTTTTTTATAATTTAATCAATTACTTCCAAAAAGACAACTTTATAGATGTAAATACTACAGATGTAGAAAGTTTGAGCACTTGTGCCTAGATATTTATTTAAAATGGACAAGAAAATCAAATATAAATTATATTAATTTTTTTCTTATTTAAATTTCGGGCAAAAATTACATTTTATATTATTTTGAGCCAAATTTTTGCATATTTGCATTTAAAAAAACCTAAAGATCAATATATTAAGATGTTGCGGCCTGAAAAATCATTTCTACAAAATATGCCAAATAATAATTATTGATCATAAAAAAAAATGCTTGTTGAAAATCATTATAATATCGTTTTTATTATATTTTATAAGAAAAATCCAATTTATTTATTTAGACCCACAAAAAGACAGATCTAAACTGTGAAATCCATAATGTTACCTACCTTTTTTTCTGTCTTCGCTATATAAGCATATTTTCTGAATTTTCAGATACTTGCTATGATTAAAAAAGTTGATTGTTTAGAATAAATCTGGTAGAAATATACAATTTTTTATATTAATTAAACCATTTACCAGATGAAATTTCAAAAAATAAATGGTTTTTGTAATATCATACATTTTTAAATAAATTACAAATACCATTATTTATATTATAACAAAAATGTTATTTTAAGTCACTTTTGAGCCCCTGTATCATGCAATATAATCTATGGTTTATTGGTAGGTTTAGCTAACCAAAAGATTTTATTCTAATCATTCAAATTAATATCTAAATTTTTATTCCAAAAAAAAGTATAGTAGAAGCTAATTTAAGATTGTAAATATATTTTTTACAATGCATCAAAATATAATTCACAGAATTCTTTTATTCTCGGAGTCATAATTTCTTGATGTTTATACTTTTAAATGGTTTTATATGCAATTTTTTTTATAAATTAATAGAATCTGTTTCGCCTTAATCACACAAAAACTATTGAAACTTATCTACTTTTGTGATTTTATATATATAATCAAGTTGTCACCATAAAGGAATAATATTTTGGGATATTACTTTTATAATAGATGCATTAATTTGGATAAAAGATTATTATACCCGTAAAGGGGGCCATGAGGCAGTGTTTTAGAAACGCTTTAATAAGTGGCTTGAGTTCGAACTGAATCGCACACCAGATTCATATGAATTTACTCAAGGCGAGAAATATCTGCATGAAGGAGGTCTGTCGAAACTAGAAAGTAAAAATATAAAAAGACAGATAAGCCGAGAATAAATCATGAGTTTGCTGTATAAGAAGCAGAAAACGTACACGATCATTATGTAATCTGTTCCGTTAGTAAAGGATATGATAAATTCTAGAGTGGTCATGGTAGCATAAGTAACCAGAGAAGGGAAGTAGATAGAATCTCAACCCCTCCATATCAACTACTGCCTGTCTAAAACAGACTTAATCCACTGAGATCTAACTGTTACCAGAAAAATTTAAGGATCACACGCGGGGTGCATCAGATAAGCAAAAAGTTCCCAACAGTCATATGCGAACTTTCTAAAAAAAAGATGTATACGCGTAAATAAATAAATAATTTGAATAAACTCGTCTCGAATTTTTAAAACACCCCGTTAAATTCAAATAAAAGACATCGCCTATGTAATTTTATGCAAGAAACGACCAATGCCTTTTTTTATTTTTAAAGATTTTCTAAATAACTTTTTTCTAGTGAATGTCTGTGCAAACCACCAATATACCAACTATTTCAAAAATTAAGACGAAAATATCACCAAAATTGATTAGAAAAGAATGCAGGTACAGATATTGCCAACCCCAATTGACTTTACCTACACAAAATTACGGATTCAAGTAAAACTTTAAGTTTTAACAAGATCTAATAGCAGCATTGATGCTGTATATAACCTAAGGGCTTGGTTAAGCTAAAATTCAAGCCCAAATAAAAGTAAAAATCAATTCTTAGTGGTGCTGAAAATTGAATAATATGATAGTATCTACTATTAAATTTATATGCCTCATACAAATTAGATAAAATGATCATATAAATTTCATATTAAATGAAGGATTAACTAAAAAAAGAAAGCATTTATAAATGCAAGAGAAGTATTAGTAATTCTAAAACGTAATTTTAAATATCGCAAATAATAAAATGGGTTAAATACTAGTATAATTCAGCATTAAATGTGAATATTAAGCAATATGGGTGTAATAAAGCGAACTGAAGGATACGAGTATAAAAGGAAGACGTACCATTTACAAAGTATGCGTTTAAAAATCCATAGGCTTATTTTCATATTTTGACTGTATATTTTCAAAATGGCACTTACAGAAAATATGAGCAGACTTTTAATTAGGCCAAAAATTCTTTGTAAATAGAGTAAGAGAATGCGGAGTATGTGTGGAAGGCAATAAAACGGGATATAAACTATATTAGGTCTTTAAAATAATACTTGAATTGATGAAATTAAAATGTGTAAAATAAAATATTATCTGGAACATCGAATCGAAGGTGTAGAAAAAATAAATACTAAAGAAATATTTCCAATTGATATTAAGAACGAGAAAAATATAATATTTAGAAAAAATTTTGTGAATATATAAAACTGTATTTAAATATATTCTGATGGCTTGGTGGTCTATAAAAAAGTTTCAAAAAATCAAAATTTCAACATAAAATTGTTAACCCTTGTAGATTTTTTATAGATCCAGGTACTAATATTCAAAGTAACACTTTTAAAGGTTAAAATAATGTGTTGAAAGTGGAATAACAGTGAGTAATCGAAATGAAGGGTATAAAAGGATTTTGCATATATAATATAAATATTACAGAATAAAGAGGATAGTATATATATTTTTGAATCCAATACAAATAAAATATATCAATAAATTTTTGCAAGAAATTTGTACATTTATTTCTAAAGAAAAATTACTGGAAAAATGAACAAACACATCTTTTAAATTAAAAAAAAACAATCAGAAAACGCAATTTTCTAACATTCTTATTATTGGTAAAAATTATAGTATATCTTAAGGGCTCACTACGAATACAGCGAATTCAGATCGCAATAAACCTTTATTAAGCGAATTTTAAGGGGTTTAAGATACAACCTTTTATCAGCCCCTTAAGCATAATAGAAAAGACGAACATTAAATCCGAATAAAAACATATTTTTTGGCATAACTAAAATCAAACAGAATCGACCTTATAAAATCTTTTTAAAATGATTATAATTTAACAGATCGCGGATGTATTTGTGCATTTATATGCAGAAATATAGGTATTAAGCAAATTTTAAGTGCAAAAAAAATTACTAGATTCATATAAGCGATACAATGGATATAAATTACTCATCATAAAATAAAAAACCACACGAACTTTATTTGGTTTAAATAAATTCAGCAAAATCTGAATTATAAAATATTGAAGATGAAGAATGCCATATGAATTATATCTGCGAAGATACTAGTATCATATTGCCAATAAATTTTTGTTTAATTATGGTTATTATCATCACTAATGTACATAACGTAATATATTTAAAAAATGCTGATTTTTTATGATTCATTGAGTAAAAAATAGAATATATGTAGCTTTAATGCAAGATTTCAGATTGGCATAAATGAACTCGATGTCTAAATTATCTATTAATACCTTTTATTAATAGGTAATTGAATGAATGAATCTAAATCGATAAAATATATTTATTTAGCAATAAAATAGTATTTTCTTTTACAACAAGCCATTTCCATTAAGAAATAAAATATATATCCGTCCATATAAAGAATTAACATTCACTGTTTAAATACTTCAACTGGTAAGAAAAAAAAAATTATGTTTTTTTATATGATTGAAATATAATTTAACGAAATTAAGTGGCATCAGGGGTTATTAAATGTTTTTTTTAAAATAAGGTCACAGAAAAAAATTTAAGTGCTTGGGAATACCCATGTAAATTAAATATATTCACACATATATTCGTATATTTATAAGAGATGTTGGAAAATAAATATGTAAAGATAAAATATGATACAAGAATTGGCACGGAACAAGGTTTATTATGTGTCTGACCTGATATATTCATATACAATGAAAAGAAAAATTGTATTTATAAGCGAGAAATCGATGTACGTTTTATGTATATGATAAAATCCTCGAAAACGACTATTTATTAAAATAGGATTTAATGGTATTCAAATTTATCAATATACAAATGCAAAATAAAAATCCTAACATATTTTTCAACATCAGATGGCGTTTATATTCAATAAAACAAAATATATCAAAAATAATCTAAAGTTTAAAACTTACATGTGGAAAATATATGCCATAGGTTTGAGAAAAACCTTTAAAATCATAGGTTTGAAAAGAGATATTATCGAAGAAAATATAGTTGAGAGTATATAGGTGTGCTAAAGATTTTTTAACTATTTTTTTTGAAATAAAAAATCGAAAATTAACCCATAAAAATTATTCTATTAATATAAATAATTTACTCTCTTTTATATATAGATCTTTGATATTCACACAATACAACCAGATAATTTTATCGGAATTTAATACAACTTTACATTTTATGGATAACTTAGAGTTAAATGACGATTTAATTTTTGATAGTTAAATGAATGCAGTTAAAAATAACAAAATGCTTGATTTATGATAGATTTATACAGAAAAAGTTCTTACACTTCTGTCGCTTTGTATGTTTTGTATATTTAGGGATAATCTTAATAAATAACATCAATAATGATAAAAATGTGAATATTAGAATAAATCTGGGCTAAATTTTTTAAAGTCTAAAATATGTGAGTTTTAAATTTTGATAACACAAATGTAATCTAAATCCTATAAGTTTATAAAAAAATGCAACTAATATTCTTATCTATCTATCACTAAATGGGGATGCAAGAAATATCACCATATGAGGTTATTTTAAGTTTCGCTATTTACTTTTAAAAATAAAAAAATAAATGTCTATTAATTATAATTTACTATTATAAAAAAATTCTGCTCATATAAATAATGCTATAAATAATTTACATTTGATAGTTTGGTTTTTTTTCTATGAGAAATATCAATCTATCTAGAATTTTACTACAAAAATAGATCGTAAATAATACTAAAATACTATTGAAATATATTGACATGATTCATGAGTAAAAAAAAATATAAATAACCCGCATGCATTATCTAGTTTAATAATAATTTACAAATAAAAGGCCTAAAAATATCGAAACAAATTTATTATTCATATTAAAAGGTTTTCTTATTATGTTGTATCTTATAAAAATTTACATTTATGAAAATGTTATAAAAAAATTATATGTTTATATTTTATTTAAATAAACGAATGAGAAAAAATCCGTTACCGCACCTATTCTTGAGTAAAATAAAAAACTGTTAAATTTTATCAAATTATAATTAAACTCAATATACATATGCATAAAAAAATCAAATAAAACTAAAAATTTCGTTTGTGTAAAAATTTAGCGGTAAATTCTTTGAAAAATAAAAAACTGTAATTTACACGCAAAATTTATACAAAATAGTGTATAGAATTCATTTAAATAAAGACGTGGAAAATCCTACCCTGTTCGTCATTTTTGAATTTAAAATATTTTTTTCCGTAATGTATATGGAAATGAATTGCGGTAAAATTAACCCTTCGATTATATCTAATTCCTGGGGTTGGTTAATATTTATTTCCAGGGCTTTTTTTTTGCAAAGACATTAATTCCCTAAACTTTACTTCTTATAGATTTATAATATGACTTTTCACAGAGAATTTCGACTCTTGAAAAATAGATAACAATATTTTTATTTATATATAAAATAAAAAATTACATGTTTTCGAATTATATATGTTAAGCATATAACACCAATATTAATTATGAATATTTTTAGCTGCTTCTAAAAAAAGGACAGAATATTTATGTATAAAATCCAATTAGATTAGAATTATAAATTCAGAAAATACTGGAATAAGGGGTATAAAACAAATTCAAGATTTATAGTTTCATTTTATTTGATATAAAAGAATTTAAACCGAAATGAAAAAAAAATATACGAGCAAATTATCTTATTTTCATAAATTAATGAGCATGTTTTTCGACACATGTTTTATTTGCATGTTTATTTTGTATTTATAGTTTTTTTATCAAAAATATATATATATATGTTAAGATTAATTAAAAATTTAATCAAGATATTATATTATTTAAACAATTTATATCTAAGTTCATGTTTCTTTTTTCACACTGTCGTAAAGCAACTATGATAAATACGAAAAAAATATCAAATTTTAGATTTAAAATTTCATAAAATATATTAGTATTTCTTGGTGAATCATTTAAGCTTTTTTTTCGGATATTATCTATGTGTCAATAAAGTCAGAAACAGTCGAAAGTTAATAAATTTGATGTTTTTTTTAAAAAAATAGACGGTTTTTGCTTCAAAGTATTTGAAAATTTCAATATTTTTTTTGTCTAAAGTGTATAAAGGACCCGGATAAGAAAGCAAAGTGTACATATATCAGCAGGCAGATTTGACGATTTTTATGTATTCTAAAGAATATTTTCTGAAAATAATTTTTTATTGGCTTAAAAGAAGAAAAAAACAACATTTACCTCATTAAAATAAATTTGAAATCAATATTAGAACCATAACAACAAGAAGAAGACCATTGGATACCTAGAAACTAATTATATTATTAAAAAATAACTAAATTTATAAAATGAAGAAGAATGAAAAACCATATAAATAATAAATGAATTTATAGATTTAGATTGAATAAGTGTCGTAGTATAAATAACGTTTTGGCTATATTCTGGTTTTATTTTTTCAAATTCTAGTAACAAGCTATACAAAAATTGTAGAATTACCCCAAAAAAAGTTGTAAAACAGGCCAGGTGCTGCAGAACTATCTTCTAGGTTTGTTGTGGACAAAAAATAATATTATTTATAACCCTTATATATTAGCAAAAAAATTCACCAAAGATACAAAAACAAATATAACTGTAAACATCGAGTAGAGTAATTTTGATGTGTTACAGGAATAAAAAGAACTTACGATTTAAAACATTTCCGTGTTTATTATAAAAGAGATTTATACACAAATAAGGCTAAAAATTTCAAAAATATAGGTAGCTAGACATTTAGATACACAAAAGTGGCTGGAAGACATATACTGAGGTTTGTAAAGAATTTGAATTTATTCATTAAAGCGTATATTACACTATTGGGATTTGAAGATATCATCATAAATACCAATCTACTAAAGTCAGGATAAAATTAATGATGCATAGCTCAATATCCCGCGTCTTAATAGAACAAAAAAAAAGTATAACTCTTCATTTTAGGTATTTAATTTAATAATATAAAATTAATTTAGGTTTAAGGATGTCCTTTATTATTTTAAAAGATGAATTTTAAATTAATAATAATTTCGGATCAAATTTTTTTCTAATCTAATATAGTACCATCATCAAGAAAAAAAATATTCATAAAACTTAAATATATAGGCTATTTATTACTACTTCTTATTTAGGCCGCATTTTATAAGAGATGTAATTTTTTTTCTATGCATATAAACACCAGTGCAATCTTATTGGCAGATTTTTGCGAAGTCTAGCTAAAGATTATGATTAATCAAAAAGTTAAATTCAATGTGTTTAATCAAACACATTAATTCTAGTTTCATAAATCCTTATAATTATAACCTTGTTTGATAGCTTTATATCACTAATTATCGAATCAAGTTTGCAAAAAACAAAAAAACTGCAAAAAAAATTATTTAAAAGACTTAAATGCTCTAAAAATTAAATGTGTAATAGGTAAAATGTTTTTTTGCTATAATTTCTCTGCAGATATCTTCGATATATATTTATAAAGATTAAACCAAAATACGTCACAAACTGTATATATTATTTTGAGAATTCGGTTGACCATATTAATATATTCTTTAAAATTGTATTTCAGCATTTATAGAATGCAACAGGGACTAAATTTTAGTTTCTCTGCATATAATTGATACATGAAAACATTAATATATTCTTGATAATATTCTTTTTAGTGCAAACATTTTAGATTTTTTTTTAAAATCAAGATAAATTTTAGGGCTTATTATTCATATTATAAAATCCCGCTTTATATATTTTTATTTTTATAAACGTATATGTTTTTTACTGTCTTTTATTTCTAATAACGTTGTATACAAATAATTTTTGACGTTCTTAACTTTCAAACTGATTTTTTGCACCTGGAATATAGTAAATTCTATCATGTATGATTTTTTTATTCTTTCATAAATTTTACCGTAGTTTTGCCAGATTTTGGAACCTTTATGGCATATTTTTCTAATATTGTATTTTAAAAATCAAATTTGGGGATACACATTTTCGAATTGATTTTTAGATTATATTTAGAATGAATATTATCATTATAGTACATGAAAATTTTTTTAGAAATATTTGAATCGATTTTTACACCGTAGTTCGAATTAATTCTAGCCCTTATAACTGTTTTTAATTTTTAGAATTTTTCTATTGTTTTTTAATTATAGTAAAAATATAATTTAGGCTACGAAACTGCTTTTTTTGATTTCTATATTTTCAAATTTGTTTTTACATGGTATTTAGAAAATATTGAAGCATTTATAACATTTAGATTTAGTTATATATGTTTAAATCAATTTTAGCACTATAAAACATCCTTTTTTAATTTTCTAATTTTTTAAATTTTTTATTGTAGTTACAATAAATAAAAAATGAAAATTTTAAGTTTACATATTCTTGAATTAATTTTTAAATAGTATATAGGACTCATTTTAACATTGATAATTATTTTTTATTATGGGTTAAGTTTCTTTTTATCTATTGAGACGTAGTCAGCCCATTAGGAACATTGCAAAACTACTTGATGCATCTTTTGATACCTTCCCATGATCTATCTCATCAACTGCTCTTCTTCTCCCAAATGAGATATGTTCAAGTCTTTGCGTTAACATCAATGCATTAAGCTTTTTATATATCCTGTCTATTGTGGGCCATTACTTAATTATAAACATAATTTATCTATGAATTTAATTTTTAGCTATTAAAATTATACAATCTAGATTTTACTATATAAAAGACATCTTAATAATTATTGGGTTCTTATTATGTTTCTAATCTTATTAATACATATCCTTCTTTCAAGATTTATTTATTATAGTAGTTTTCTCAATTCTATTGCTTGTGCATACGCTCTAGCTGGAATTCCCAAATCCTTAATATGAGACTTATGGTATTTTGTGATAACATTGCTCCCAAATATGACGAAAATTATTTTATATATCGATTTAATCTCAATCTTTTTAAATTTTAATATGTTTTAATTAAACAATAAAAATAGACGAATTTCTGCTTTTTATAGATTTTTGTATGGTGTAAAAAAAAAGCATCATGATAACTTAAGTCTTAAGATTTTATTTGTGAATTCTAAATGACCATTAAAAAACAGTCCAGAATGGTAATAGAATAATTATATGCAATTCTAAATTGAAATTTTAGCTTTTAATAATTTAATAAAAAAGATAATATTGTAAATCTAAAAATATTCTTTTTTTGCAATGAAATACCTTATTTTAATATATCAGGTGACTAAAAATTATCAATAAATTTCACAAAAAAAATGAATTAAAGCGAAAATATTTTATCATGAAAGGGGCTTTCTAAGGGCTTAAGTGCTATATAATAGCCTAGAATGATGATATTTGATCTCCACAAATTTATTTCTTGTGTCTTAGTATGATTACATAAAAAATCATTTCTGCATTAATTGATCAATTTAACTATTATTGCATTAAATTTTTGATTGCTGTGAACTGTTTTTTATATTTCGAGATAACCCTATCAATATAAATATATAAATTAGAGAAAAAAACCAATATGTATAAAAATTAATAAACCAAAATCAATTCATCGTATATTAATGTATTGGTAATTTTATCGGCTTACTAAGAATGCATTATGCATAAATCAGAAATTTAAAGTGATTTTTATCTTAAATAAATTTCTTTAAGGTAAAAATACACGATTTACATGTTAGTTGAAATTAAACATGATTGAAAATCTTTTAATTAATTTTCTTAGCCTTGAATGAATGAGCAACTATTTTTCATGGGAACAGAAATACAGACGATCATGGGAATCAAATGAAGATGGACAGAACGATAAAAGAATAAAAACATGGAATTTAAAAAAAGAAGGATCAGAGAATGTCCGACGATTAGGTCTAATTAGACATCTATGCGTTGTTATAGATAAATCTCGCAACATAGATTTGAATGATTTTCTTCCATCATTTAGAATAGTTACTAAAGACAGACTAAAAAAGTTCATTTATAAGTTTAAGGATGAAAATCCAATTAGTAAGTTAACACTTTCTATTATCCAAGATGATAAAGTGCAATCTGATATTAGATTTTTAGAGAAGCCAGGTGATGGGGATTTCTCTCTACAAAATGCGTTAGAAACGGGACAAGATGTTTTAAAGAATTCATTAAATATTAAAGAGATGCTCATTATTACATTTTCAGTTTCTATAAAAGATACTTTTGATATTGAAGACGCAATTAAAAGTGTTAGTTCTAATAATATAAAAGTGAGTGCGATCAATATGTGTGCTGAATTAGATATATTAAAGAAGCTCTGTAAAAAAACTGGGGGTGAGTTTCATGTACCAATTGATGAATTTCATTTTGAAACTATACTAGAATCTTTTATAAACCCAAAATGTGCTTATAACTCTAAAGTCGATCTTGTTAAAATTGGTTTTCCAGAACCTTTAAAATTATCAAAAGGCAAATCACCCTTTTGTGTTTGTCATCTAAAGCCTATGCTGAATTGTGGATATGCATTTAAATGTGTTATGTGCTCCTCTTTTCTTTGTGATCTGCCTTCGGAATGCCCCGTATGCGAAACAATGAACGTAAACACTATGAATCTGTGTGGAAATATACACCATGTGTATCGCCTTAAAGAATTTGCCGTTTCTACGGGTAAATGTTGGATCTGCGAGGATTCGGTATCTGTAAAAATATGCGACAAATGTAATGCTATATACTGCGATGATTGTAATTCCTTTATTCACGAAGATTTGAATCAATGTTGCTTCTGTGATCAAAATTAATAATAAAAAATGCAAGTTATCATGGGGAAAATACATAAAATATGGATGTTGGTCAAAAAAATAAAGTTTCTACACTTTGTTTTATAATTACGATTTATTTTCCATAACGCATATAATTAGCAAAGGTTGAAAACATATATTTTTTAAATGATATATTGCTTTTTGTATTTTTTTGTTCAAAATTTAAGAATAAGGTATCAATGAAAATGCATTGGGTTTTCGTATAAGATTATATTTTATTTATTGATTAATGCATTCAAATATTACAAATGATGATTCGAAACTTTGCTATATTTTCTTCCATTGTACATATTTTATCATGGTCAAAACATAAATCTTATATTTATTTAACATTGCTCTTTTTTTTCAAGTGGATCACTATAGATTTAAGGATAAGTAATGAAGTTTAATGATTTTTTTTGAATTTTCTATCTGTCTTATGAAGCTTAAAAATTTTAACATATGAAGATATTAGTATATATATTCGAGCTATTTATACCTTTTAAGTGGATTCAAGATGTTTTTTCCGAATAACTTTATAATTATATTATGTTATTATTTTAATCGAATTATTTGATGGCGTATTCATGTGTATGGTAAAAAAAGAATGAACTACTCTAAAATACTTTAATCGATGATAATAGTATGTTATGTGTTTTTCCCCCGTATAACGAGTTCAAATACCAGCCTTGAACCTTTTAAAATAATAAACCGCATTATAAATCTAGTGTAAGACGTGAAAACAAAAATTTTAAGTCATTTAAAATATATATAGTTGTGATATCTAATCATTAAATCCACAATTTGCAAAAGTGGCGTTAATGAAAATATAGGCGTTTTTAACGACGATTCATAGTATATTGAAAATAAAATAGACACAAAAAAACTTCAAAGAAGCCATTTAAAATACTAAAAAAATCTATTTTTTTTGAAGATTAATACAGAAACAACATGTGTATTTTTACTATAATTTTCATTGATACATGAAGGATATTTAAAAAAAGTACAAGGAATCAAGATAATTTATAAATTATAATGTTAAAGAAGTCACATATAAATACAAGGTTTTGAGTTCAGCTGATAAAAACATAATAGAGTTTGTTAACAGTAGTCGTACGAGTTCATTTACAGAAAGTAGAAAAATTAGAGAAAAAAATATTGGTGTTGGTTTAAAATCATAAAGCAGACAAATTAAATTTTTTTACATAACGATTCAGTACAGAACATTATCTGCTAAAAAGGATATTTTTAAGCATACCAGGATATTAGTGAAATCTTAATGTCGACAATTAAGAAAATCATGTAAATATAACGAACAAAAAAACCGAAAAGTATAATAAAAGACCATGATTCGCAATAAAATAACTATTTTTTAGGTAAACGGTATCAAGAAAAACGTATAGTTTATTCTTGCCTTTATGTTATATATTCGTGAATTCGGTAACTACTAATTTATTGTAAATTATTTTACAAGATTCAAATTATATTCTTTCACAATACTTGTCATCAAAAAAATAAAATTTTTATTGCAGAAGAAAATTTTATGAGAAGTGCCTGGAGCATCTTTAAGTTTTTCTTGATGCTTTTTCGGACATCAAAAAAATCAAAATTTATTTAATAAGCAACTAAAGAATTTAAAATTACGACATATGGCTATAACCATGAAAATTCTATAACTATACATAAATATCATCTAAAAAAACCCATATATAAATATAATCTAGAAAAATTAAATATAGGATTTTTGGATAAAATTAAACACATATAAGATCTATAATAAAATGAACCATATATAATGTCTACAATAAAATTTAACATATGATGTTTTGGATAAAATAAACATATATAAACTAAAAAAATTCGATAATATAAACAATGAATCGCATGGATATATTTAAAAAAGAAAAATTGAAATCAAAAGCTTAATACCATAAATAAATATTGGCAATTAAAATTTTCAAAAATTATATCTACTACAGCTATAATGAACATTTACTACTATTTAATCTAATATTATTGACTTCAAACATAATATACACCGAAAAAAATGGATTAGAAAATAAAATTTTAGGCTTCTAATCATTAGAATAAATTAAAATCTGGTGTATTGATTAAAGTGTAAAAATCAATTTTTTAAATTTTAATGAACAAAAAACAGCACTAAAAACATTAAATTTAACAGAGTTGTTTATTTTGTTAGAAATAAATAAATCAGATACAGTCTGCTCCATATAAAAAAAGAGCTGGATTTATTTTTGCAATATTCAAAATGTAAATCGAAGTAAAAAATGTCTTTATTCATAATCTTACATCATAATAGTTTAAATGGATAGCCATAAAATTAATCATAAAGAATAATATAATGAAGAACATAAATAATAATTCAATATTTTTGGATTTATAATAACTTGGTTGATAATAATAATAATTTATATCTATGTTTATCTCTTTGACTCTAAAAAAAAGAGCATTCTTTAAATTCTTAATGAAATAGAAACTTTTCTATTCTGCTACCAGAATATTGAAAATATTAAAGATCAAAGCCCTTTATGGACAATAATGCCAATCAACTTACGACGTACAAAGAAAATATTTTAAAAAAATATGGAATAACCAATATAACATTAGAAGAATGGATAGATAAGCTCTATACAGAGAATAAATCTTTAAAATCAAATGATACTTCTAAAGACAATCCAGAAAGTAAAGGGATTGAAAAGAAAGAAGACTGTAAAATAATTAAGTTTAATGAATGTGTTCGCGGAAATAAAAGAGATGAAATGGCGGGGACAGATTGCTTTATGTGTAAAAAATATTTTAGCTCCAAGAAAAGTGGGGGTAAATCAAATTCGAGGCACAAAGCAAAATTTGTAAAACCAAAAACGCCACCAGGATACTGGGATCTTGATATGTGATCAATAATTTCATTTGAATTATTTTTCCGTTCAAGGTAATTATTTATATTATAAATATTATGGTTACACATAAAAGTTATTTTATTTTTAATTTTTGTATTAAAATATTTTGTTTTCTTCAAGCTTACTTTAATAGTTTTCTATAAACATATTTTTGACTATCTCTTCTTCTATGTATAACTCTTTTTTTCAAGTGTCTTTAGCACTGGTTATTCTTTAAAATCATATACATTATAATAAATTGATAACTTTGACTATTTCAACATTATAACATCCGTTTAAAATTATATATATCATATCTATAATTGACAATTATAAATACCCGTAAAATATGGTCATTTATGCATTAAAAACACTTGAAATCTAAAGCAGTTTAAAAATTATATTCGGTCCGTTAATTAGTTTGTCCTTTAAAAATATTCGATATATTTTTATTTGTAAATGATATGCTCAAATTTAAAATAATTTAAAATACACAAAATTAAAAAGTGTAAAAAATACAAATTATTTGGTTTTAAGGCTCAAAATTTCCCATATATCTCAAAATATTTAACCTAACTAAATTTAAAGACATTACAATTTTCAAAATAATCTTTAAATCATTTCATCAAACTACTGTATTTAATTATTAAAGCCTTTATATTTTATACAATCAATAGTGCTTTAATTATGACAAAATAAATCAAGATATTTAGAAAACAATCTTTGAATGTATTTGATGCAAAATGATATAGTCTCTTACTAAAATATTTTGATATAAAAAAGTTATAAACACACTAAGATATTAAAAAAATATTTTTTGCATTATATGCAAAATTAGAAATTCGATGAAAATTTAATAATTTAGAAAACAACTAACAATTATTTAAAAGTGATTATAACCTAAAAAATTTTTTATAAGTTCAACAAGCGTAGAATAGAAATACTCATACACCAAAATTCTTGATGTTTCAACATAACAAGCAATAAAACATCAATAAATTATTTAGTCTAAATTCAAATTTATTTCTTTTAAAGAATGTATGTCGTGATGCAAAAAAGATTTTAATAATAAATTCAGAATAAAAATACTTTCTGAATTCAAGTTAGTGTGATTTAAAATTATTGGCTAGATTTTTTTGACAAGAAAAAGATCCAGCGGTATTAATATCTATTTATGAAAGTCTTCTGGGTAAAATATTAATTGTAAAAGCAAATTCAAAGATATTATTTAAACATGTTACGGTGATGGAATGCCTTGATTAAAAAAGTATATACTTTATTCATAAATTTTAAGGAAAAGACTTTATTCATTATCATTGACAAGATTCCTACTTCAAGAAAATTTAACTTTTTAGAGCCTAAAAGTGAACGCATTATTTGTATTTTGGTATAAATTGATATAAAAGCAAATAAAATATTTTGATATTGTTTTTTCTAATAAAGCTGAAAATAATAAATAATTCATTTTTTTTGTTATCTTTAGAATTTCCTATTATAAGATTTAAGCATCTATTTTTTCTTGTTTAATATTCTTAACTTTTTAAATAATGTTCAACTGTAATATTTGTTCTTTCTCTGCCTATAAAACCCCCTTTTTTTCTTTTAAATTCTGTTAATAATTATGACTGGACAACTTTATGATTGCGACTATTATAAATAGGTACAAAAAAGCCGCAGGGATTTTGTTGTTCAAAAGAACGAAAATTAATTTTCTAAGATATAATATAAATTTACTTGCTAATTTAATCAATAATATTTCTCCATTTTTATTTTGATAAAAAATCATAATATTACTGATATATTTTTAAGCCTGCAATCTAACCTCGAATAAATTGGACAGGAAAATATTGCATCAAATTATTATAGTTCCTTGACCACAAAATTTTTGCTTTTGTTCTGATACATGCTGCAATTATTTCAAACCAGAACATAAGAATTACACATTAATGATATGGTTGAACGGGAACGCTATAATTAAAATTGCTTAAATTTATCAGCTGTTAATGAATACCATAAAAATACAATTACGGTTGTTAAGTTACTTCAATAGTATTTAATAAGTACGCAAATTAGTTATATTTTAGATTTATAAAAATAGGTAGTGGTTTGATTTGATTGAATATGCCCAATATATCATATAAATTAATTTTTTTAACAGCAACAATTTTTTATAGGAATTATTAGTCCAATGTTCATTTATGTTTGTTTGTTACCTTTTTATAGAAATCTGAAAGAAAATTGTCTGTATACTAGTATATGGAAAAAAAATCCGCAACAAACATCTTTCTAATGATTTGTGCTTTTTATATCCTTACTATAGGAATGTGAAAAACGACTCAAATTGAATAAACCTTGAATAAAAAAAAATTCAAAGAAAACTAAATTATAGAAAAAAAGATAACAAAACATATTTCATCGCATTATATGTATTTTCATGCTAATTCTAAAGGAGTAAAATAAAAGGTTTTTTATACTGAATAATTCATACAAAAATAATTTATTTCGACTCAAATAAAGCATAAGATGATATAACAGGAATCACTTATTATATATAAAACAATAATGAAAATTTATGCATATATTATTCTGTTATATTCTATTTTATATAACTATTAAGACTAAATTAGCAAATCATAACACATAGAATAGTGTTGCCCTAACGTGTTATAGCTGAAATTAACAATAATATAGTGACTACAAGTGAAGATATATGAAAGAAAACACAAAAAATAAGAAGTTGCGCTAAATATATGGATACGGGAATAAGTGATTTTAAATGTAGGTAATAATTTATAACTATGTTCTATTTTTAAATTAACTGTTATTGGAAATAAATTTTACACAAATTGGCTATAATATTTACTTTTTAAACGTTCTGAATTGTAAATTGTTAAAAAATACCAATAAAGACATTTAAGGACGTAAAACGAAAACAATTTTTAGCTATTTGTCATGATTTTGGTATCAATATAACATTTATTTATTGTTTTAACCCCTTTACCCCGCCGAAATCCGCGTATATAATAAAATAAAATGGTGAGTACCCTATATAATCACATTATAAAACTTTAGAAGGAAATATGCAGAATACATTTTCGTATTTTTTCGATATATTAATATTCATTCTGACATTATTTTGACCAATAATTTAGTATTACAAATTTGTATTGTAATAATTCCATTTTTATGTTAAAATTTTCACTGTTATCATTTAAAAAATATTTCAATCAGACTTTTAGATAAATATGTATAGAACAAATCACTTTAGGATCCTTCATGGATATATCTAGAGCCGATAATTTTTCAAAAAAGTTCGAAAATCGTGATTTGTCTGAATATTTCGTTATCAATGCTCGACAGATCAGTTCTGTTTTACTTGAGTTGAAGAGCAGCTATTATAAAGAAACTAAGATAAATCCTAGCACAAGGTAGAGTAAATATCAAAAACAAATTTAAATAGGCTAAATACCAGAACGAAAATAACACGAATGTACCCTAAAATAAATCAAATGCCAGAAATTTAATTCCTTATTAATATTTAAGGTTATGCTAGTTATAAACTAAATTATATAAACTCAAAGGTAATTTTAAAATTTAAAGTGCATTCAGATAAAAACATTTATTAAATACTGAATATAACCCGATTAAAATCGTTTCGTCCTTTATTTTTGTGAAATAATAGATTAGTTATCTCTGAGTAATAGCACGCATAGATTATTAGCTTTGAAGTATGTGTCATTTGGGATAAGTTATATTTTGTACCCTATAAAATCACAAATTAAATATACAATAAAATTCAAGCATAATTTAAGAATATGTAAAATTGCGGACTAATTTCAAGCTGCTGACACACCAAACATAATTAATTTGATAATATTTCTTAAAATACTTTATACTATTGTAAATATCGATCATTCAGCTTACGCCAAAATTATAGTTGTATTTCCAAAATATATTTTTTAAGGCATAGTTTGGATAATAGAATATAAATTATGTGTCAATTAAAACCCAAACAACAAAAATATGAAAGTATAATATAAAAATACTTTCGAGCCATAAAAAGGAAATGCATATCAAAAAATATTAGCATTCTTTCACTTTACAAAAAATTTTAAGTATTTTAAGCACCTTAAGCATAAAAATAGAATGATATTGTATTATACCAAGTTATAAAAGCAAAATTATGAGCTTGCATTTAAATAAAACTATTTTTATAAAACAACATATGAAGCGCATATTTTATTTAGAGCCAGGTGGTATATTTTTAACATGATGTACTATAAGTTAATCTATGCTAATAGCCTAAGACTTATGCTGCTTACAGGGCTACGAAATTGCTTTCGCTAATAATACATTATTAAAGTAAAAACAAACGAATAAATAAAAAAAACTTAATAATCATGCCCATTTGTCTACCGATTATAATGTGGCTCGATTTTTAATTTAACAGAAGGAACCATCAAATATATAAAACTACAGAATGTTAAGAAATAGGGCATAATTTATTAAGAATTAAAAATAAAATATAGACGTTGAACTATACACTACAAAAAAATATAACATATTTTTTATTATCATAGATATATTGTTATTTTTTTGAATTAGAATTATAAGGATAATTAATGCAAATATTTTAAATACTACGCCATGAGATCAAAAATAATAAGCAGAAAGTCGTATATGAAATATATTTCATTTTTGATTTATATTATGCAATAAGTATGAATTTCTAAAAAAAAAAAACATAGGTCGTACTAGCAAATATGTAATGAAAATTACTTTATACTATATAAAATAATGAACTATTAAATTTAAGATTTTAAAACAGTTTACTAACTTTTTTTTTAAATATCCAAACACCAAATTCCTATGATTTAAAATAATTGGGTTTAGTAATCTTAATAATATAAAATAACGCTAAATACGCATCCTTAATTTTTAATAAATTCAAGACGCCCAAGTTATAATCACAAAAGGTTCATATTTTATTACTAAAATTATATTTTTATTTATTCAGCTAGTAAATGTAATGGTATGAATTATTTTTTTTACGAGTAAAGAGGAAAATGTTTTTTTTATTGATAGTTGAATAATAAATCATAAATATAGATGATCCAAGATATTTAAAAATAAATCTGATGTTTAGACAATTTCTGGTATGCGAAGCGCGATTCTAAATGTAATTAAACTTTATTTATTCATTAAATTGTCAATAATAAAAATAATTTAATCGTAGTCTTCTATTGGGAATCTAAAGCATCGCATAGATCTAAAAAAAGTGCATATGCTTGTATTAATATTAAAAATTAAATTTATTTTAGGTTTATAAGATGGCCTGTTATATTGTTTTTATATTTATATTTTTAACTTCTTATACACATATAGATAAGATTATAATGCTTAATATCATTTTTTTATACATTTTCCTATCCTTTTGTTGACCGATTTGTCTCAAAAATTGAATAACGCATGTGATAATATTTTAAAATAGTCAATTGTGGCATTTTATTATAAATTCTGGCAAAAATACATTGATATATTGATTTGATAAATTGATTTCAATATAATATTATAGTTTATATATGTATAAAATTAATATTTGCTAGCCCTATGGAAACCATTTATCCATCTAATAATCACACAAAGAAAGTATTATAATCACATAATATTTTTCTTAAAATAAAATTATAGATTTCTAAGGCAAATTTTAAGCTACAAGTTGATAAAAATGGGTTACTTGAACATATTAAGGATTAGAAATTATCACAATTTATATAAACAATTTCCATTTTCCCGCCATTATAGGAAAAAAACAAGTACATGAAAAATTATAAAGTAATTTTTATTATAAACCTTTTTAATCTTTTTTGATATCAACACAAAGTATATGCATGATTTGCGGATTTTCTATGCTATAAATCTTTCGTAGTCACATAATTATTGAAAATAAATAAACGAGCCGATGTAAATACCTTTATAATAAAAAAAAGCCTTAATAAATACATTTTTATATAATATAACAGGATAAAATCTATATAATAATCATTTTTTACATTTTGAGTCTGAAAATTTAGTATTTATGACAAGATTTCTTTTGTCTAGATGTGAAAAAACATTTTTTTAAGAGATCCTCGTCGAATTAAAAAAATTTGCATTCTAAAATAAACATTCAAACATGGATACGATAAATAGGATTTAAAAATACAACTACGCTGTTGAATTAAACTAAATTTATTGGTTAGCTCCTGGTAATATATGACGCCTAGCAGAAAGGAATAGGAAAACACTGAGAGACAGCACTAGGTAAAGTAAGGTTTTCTGTTTACAAAAAAAACTTGATTTATTAGCTGAACTATCCAAAATAGTCTATATAACGTAAATTTAAGCAATATTGGTATGATCTGGATGTTTTCCAAAGTGATGACCCGATTTATGGGTATATTAAAACCATTCATATTATTGTCTTTAAAGTGCCTACATATTTATTGTTTTAAAGCATTAATTTACTGGATGATCCTGTTTTATTTTCGACTATGGCAAAAATATTTTTTTTCCGCCTTCAAAGGTACCATAAAAAAGTGAGTAGAAGGGAACTTAAATCGATTATCTATGCAAAGAAAGTGTAAAAAATGTAAAATGTGGACTCAAAATTTTTAATAAATGATAAAAGAATGAGAATAAAGTGTTTCGAATCATTATATGGTCTTTAATATTCGGCATGGTCGAATTTTTTTACTAAGTTTAGGCTGAATTTAGCGCAGAACTCTTCGTAAACTAGAAAACTTTATGCTTAAGGCTTATTTTAATTTTTTATATATGTTTGTAAGATGGGTAGAATGACTCAAGTGTGACTTTTGAAAAAGCCATCATTTTTAAGATTTATTTCCTAGATAATGGCATTAAAGTTTGTATCCTGCCATGTAATGTTATATTTCCTGTGATAGTATTCATATCTCTATTTAGATGAAATAATCTCTTAGTATGATAAATTAAGCATAAAATATACTTTTTAGGGCTTATACTAATGAAAATTTTGATCACAGCCAGGAAAGTGTTTATAACACATTTAACTGTATATTTTAATATTAATTGAGGCCTTCACTTTATTCATTTTAATTTCCTGTGTATTTAAACCGTAAATAGGCTTGTATTAGAATAGAAAGCTCTAGATAAATCAGTTTTTAGCGAAAAATTTTATTTGACATATATAATAAAGCTGTTATTATATTGAAATTTCTAATAAATTATTTTTACCCCGCAATATCGCTTATTTTTCGGAATAAGCCTGTGCACTTTTGTAAATATCAAGCGTTTTTTCTTACCGATTTATTTTACTTAAAAGTATTATAATGAATTTTCTTAAAATTTACTCTATTTAATAAAAATTATATAATCTTTTAAAACATTATTTCTGCATATACAAAATAAACATTTTATATTTAATTTTTGCTGTTTGTATAATTTATATTTTTTTTTCAAATCTAATCCGATCAATGGTAAATTTGATATAAATCATCTTATCCTCTAAATTTAACATTGATTATACCATTTATATATACCTCTATTTATAGGGCTTTCTTTATACCTCTTTTCAAAATTTTTTAGGCGAAAAAAAATAAATACATAAAGTATCTATAATAACTTTAATTGAATTCTTTATTTATTTGAATATCTTATTAAGTTTAATAAGGTTTTAAAAATCAGAAAATCCCTAAAACTCAAGAAAAAAATTGAATAAATTTGGATATACGAGTTCATTTGTATGCTAGAAACTATAATCGTTTGAATATTTAATCTCTATAAACAAGAAATCAAATCAAGCGTCCGATTCTTAATAATGCGTAAAATGACATATACACTATTGATACATGGATCATACAATAATTTTTAAAAAGAAGGAAAACGAAATAAAAAACAAATTATGTGGTGCTTGGTTAAAATTGATTGGTGTTGAACAAGAATCTATGTCTATAAATCAACGATTTTCTATTTTATTTTAATCATTCTGATGTGATGAAAATTTTTTCATATCTGTGAAATAATAATCAGAAAAGAAGCCTTTATTTTATGCTAAAAAAATAGTTTAAAATAGTATAGTTAGTTGTACTGATTTTATGAGATAACAGACAGTTCAACTTAAAATTTATTGTAAAATTTAAAAAACTTTATTTCAATTAAGAAAATTTGTGTATAAAAAGTATATAAGAATATATATACCGTTTCACAAAAAAAAAATTATATATAGTTGTAATAAATTATGTATTAATAGATGCGTAATAAGTCTATAACTCAAATCTTCAAAAATACATATAAAAGTTATAGGAAAGAGATCCATCATAAACTTTATGATTTTATCGATGAAAAGATTTTAATTTCTATCACTCTTATTAATTTTATTATGCCAAAATTACTTTAAATATTCAGCTGTTCATACAAATTATGCATAAATATATTTATCGTTAGTAATATAGTTAATAGACTACTATAATTTGATCTTATCTTTTCTTAAAGAAATATTTAACAAGTTGATTTTTTTAACTACATACGAATTCAATTTCAGAATATATATATAATAAAGCGTTGCTGCTTTTATTTATTATTTTGCGTATTTTTAATCGTATTTATGTTCTGGATTGTTCTCAAACAGCATGGATACCACAAAAAAGCCAAAACAATATTATCACATATAGGGAGACAACAGAGTTGTATTTTTAAGATAGGTAATAATGCTTTATATTTTAATTTTTTTTGTCTTTTTTTTGCCCAACTTATTTATATATAATTTGTGATTTTCAAAAGAAATATGCCCTGGGTTTTGCAACATCAGAAGACTTTATTGCTTCTTTGAGCGTAAAATTTTATATTGAAGATCTTTTTTTAGAAAGTATTTTATAGATTTAGAAACGAAATCATATATTTATAGTATGGACACAATTATTTTTTTCATTTATTAAAATAGAAAATTTGATGTAACTATTCGCTAATAAAATATTTTCACAAAATCTAGCTTTGCCAATAGAACCAACACATTGACAAAGTGCCTTCTCCATTTAGCAAAAATTTGTCCGTCAAAAAATAAAGGTGATGTGTTTAGGCTTGAAAAGAAGATTCTAAGATACATTAGGGAAACATATAAATATAATTGCTAGTTTAAAGGTATTTGTAAGTTTTTTGAAGGTTTAGACGTTTTTATTGTTTATCTGTGCAATTTAGTGGATTTTAACATAAACATAAAACCAGATAATAAGTGTTTTGGAAAAGAAAACGTAAAAAAGTATCTACAAAACTTATTCAAATATAAGTTTATGCATACAAATATTGTTTTAATTCTGTGTGATGTTTTCTAATACAAAAATAGGCAAAATTAAATCTTAAATTAATATAAAAATTTCAATCAGTATTATCCAATTAATTATTTAAGTTTTGTGTATTGGAAAACATCACACAGAATATTAACAAAATTAGTATGCATTAACTTTTATTTGAATAAGTTTTTATTCAGAAATATGTAAAAAGCTTAAGTACGATACTGTGTATTTTTACCGGGTATTTAAAATTATTTAATTTATTTATAATTTTTGAAAGCATAAATACAACAGAAAATTAAATATTGGCATGTGATTGAAACAATTAGATATTGGCGAAATTCTTTGCGTTATATATATATAATTTAATAAGTCGTATACACTGAAAGCGAAATGCTCAATGTCAAAAAAACGGCCATATTTTTACTAAATCGATTTTGATTCTACTATAAATAAAAGTACCGATTTATGATAAAATAAAACAATAATACTTCTTCGTATATTTTATAGATATAATATATAAAATCTTCACTTTGTTCAATCTAGATATTAATGATTTTAAATCATTAAATATAATATTAACCATTTATGTTGGCTTTTCACAATCTACATCAATTCAAATCTGTATTATCGAGGTTCTGAAGAATTTTTATTATCACCACATATAAAAAAATTAAATCTAGATAAATCATAAAAAAATTGAGATTACTTTAATATAGTACTCGACTTATAACAAAAGTGGTTTTTTTTGTTGATAAAGTGCTTGCCTTTTATATGATTCATTTATAATGCTAAATTAGAAAAAATTAGGCAAAATCAATCAAGAAACATAATCGTGATAATAAAAAACGAATCCACAATAAATTTTTTTAAAAAATATAAGAAAATGTAAAAATAAAATTCTAAATTTTAACTTCCAACCTTTGATTTTATATTATAAATACTACTGTCTACAGTTCAAGTATTTTCGAGCACATATTACTTATGGAATTTTATAATTCAGGAGATAGGTTCCTTAAAAAATCACATACATATAAATTCTTATAAATATAAGAGAGTAAATGATAATCCCCAATACTATTTCTAAATTATGAATAATTTCTTATTATTTTTATTCCTATATCCCAGATCTTTAAACTGTTCAATTCCAATCGACTTCAAGTTTTCTGGGCTAAAGTTCATATAATATAGTTTCTAAATGTTTATTTTCCTTTCTTTATGTTTTTAAAAACATTTATGATAAAATATTTTTCTTAAAACTATGTTTTAACGGCACAATCAGTTATCGCTTTGTAATTTTTTAGCGGCAAATTATCTAAAATACAAAAATTAAGATACGTATTTATGATGATGATGTCTACGAGATATAAGCTTCACCCTTGTATTTTTTTTCTTTATATTATTCAAAAGTATTTATTTATATGGCATAAATAGGGTATTATTTTTCTATCATTATAAAATTTTCAAATTTAACACTTTTTTCAGTATTCTTGTCTCTTTTGGGATTATTAAATCATAATTTCTATTCTTCATATAGGTTGTGCTTATTGGATCTAGTCAAGAAAGAATCTATAGTTTTTAGTCACTAAGTTGCAAATTATAAAAAGATGTTTGGCCATGTAAATTTATTTAATTTTTTTTATGCCTAATCTTTTGTCACGTATATTTAATATGAACATAAACCAGGACCTACCTGATAAAGCAATAAAATTTATTTTATCTTTTGGTAATAGTAACATAACCATTTGGGTGTTGAAATGCATTTAAAAGATTTCAGCGGCAAATTTATGACAATTTAAAGTTTCAGTTGATAAATTTTATAAAAAAAAAGAATTTGCATAACATTACCAAGAAAATGGTTTCTTTAAGGAATAGAATCCTATAATGGTACAATTTTTTAACAATATAATCTTTTTTTAGGCGAAGGAAATTACTTTAAATAAAACCAATAGAAAAAAAATATTTACAAGATTTCATGAAAACAAATAAATTTAGCTCTCGACTATTAACGCCTTATCATCATGGATCATGTCAAGAAAAATATTAAAGGCATCGAATACGAAAATCGGATTACCGCTACGGGAAAATATCCCCATCATACCAATACTGGCTTTGATTACTTGCACTTGTGTTCGGGAAACGAGTCGAGGTTTTCTGTTCCACAACCAAGTGTATGTTAAAAGCCGAAAGCTTAGTTTTACAATGGGTTGATCTAACAGTTTTTGATGCATCAAGTGCAGCTATCCAGAATTATTTACCAGTTTGATAATTTACCAATGAATTTGCGTGTGGTGATTCTAACCTCTAATCTTATAGTTTGAAGATTTCGATACAAATATTTACAGCACTCAACCTTCGCAATCATTTATTGCGGAATATTATGGATGGAATCGGATCAAAATTCCTTTTATAAATATAATGATATTTCGTTTTTGAATATTTTTTACACCACTTATTTTATTAATTATTTTTGATGCATTATTGTTAATACTTTATACCGACGAAAAAAATATATGTTTGGATGTATTTTTCTCACGTGTAATTTTCGGGCTATTATTTTAAATTTTCGGGCCTTTTTAGACCCTATTTTCTTATTCATAATTAGAAAAATATATGAATTCTAAAAACTCAGCATACATGAATTTTGAAAATTCTTCTAGGTTATTTTTTATTGTGTAAAATGGCTTAAGTCTGTTATAAAAACGAATATTTGACTTTGATTAATGAACGAATGCTAATTGATGCCAAATATATATTCTATCTCCATAAATGAAAATTGGCACATCCCCTTTTAAAAAATAAAAATGGCTTAGGCCGTGTCTATAAAAACATGCCTTTTTTTTTATATAAAATAGATATATAACTTTTAAGACTTATATTAAATTTTTTATTCATAACTATGCTTTTTTAAATGTAATAATTCAATTCATCATATTGAATTTGTGATTTGCTTTTAAGACATAGAAGTTCTATGTAATTTTCAATTTTAACGCGGCTTTTTGGCATAAAAAATCAATAAAATTTCTTATAAAATAATGATTAGGGCGACATACTCAAGATAAAAAAAAATTTATGAAATTTATTTAGACAGAAAATGTAGTTTTATATAAAAATGCTTTAAATTGTATTAAACAGAATGATTATATAAAGCATTCAAATAATACCAATAGTTTGCTCTTATAAGCAAAAAAAGGAAGATTATACGTTTTTGTGGATTTAAATTTCAAAATATCTTTAATTAAATCCCTTTTTTGCTTTAAAGAATAAATCAAATATATATTATTTTATATTTGATCAATATAACATATAAATTACTTGTATTTTTATATTTCCTATTTGGTTGAATTTTAGATTAATTTTCATTGCGTAGTAAATAGTTCCAGCTTGGAATATCCTTGTAACTGAATCAAGTGATTTAAATACACAAGTTTAATTTTACTTTAAAGTGGTCAAAGATATATAAAGATAAAATGTATTACGATTAGACTGGATTTTTTTAAATCACTTTCGTTTTCTATATTCTTAATTAACTGTATGGATTGAACATAAAATATTTAAAGAATGTGAAAATTAAATACATATAAAGGAGAAGTCACCACATTGTGCATTTTAATTTTTAAAATGGAATATGAATCGTATGTATTTTTCATTATTGATGTTTTCTTAAAATTGAATTTACATAGCCGACCATAAATAAGCTGTATTAACAAAAATATCAATCATAGTTTTTTTCATTTTTTCACTTTTTTTGTTTATGTGTGCTTATGATCAAATAAATATAAATTACTGAATTATTTCTTAATTTATGAACGTTTTCTCGTTAATTCTATAATTTTCTTATATGAATTCCTATAACAAGAAAATTTGATAAATTTTTCGCCCCCAAAGTAAAGTAGACAGCGAGATACTAAAAAATAGATGATGGGTTTATTACTTATAGGAAAATGCTTATTTTCAACTGCTGAAAACTATTTATCAGAAATTTATTTTGCGCAAAATGAAGCAAATGTGATATTCTCAAATGTACTAAATCTTAAAGAGGATGTTAAGAACTTTGCATACCAGATTTTGATTGATAAATCTATTATTGTGCACAATAACATGACAAATGCCACATTTGAACATAAAAATGTGTCGAAAATAAAAAGTAATTCCTCTCAAAGCACAGAAACGATAATATCGAAAAACGTCAAAGATATGCAAAGTTTCTTGAGAAACGTATGCTATTCGATTGAAAATATTGACAAAGAAGGGCTGAAAGTGGATTTATGCCAAATAGTTGATAAATATATTGAAAAAAAATGTCCCGAAAATATAATCAATATAATAAGATCAAGAGCAAGTATAATCATATCTAATTTTCTCAAAAGCTTCACAAATATTAAATTTAGCAATATTAGAGATATAGATTTATTCGAAGCTACCGAAGAAAAATATAAAAATGTGGAAGAACATATATTACCATTTAGTCTAGATGTTTTTAAAAAAGATTTCATCATATCTAATTTTATAGAGAACAACGTAGCGTTACAGTCAATCGGGAATGATATTTTAATCTCTCTTATCTTCAATTCTCAATACGAATATATTGATAAAAGCCAATCAGAAGAATTTATTTCCATTATAAAATATGAAGAAAGACTGAAAAATATTATTTTTGATTATTGTACAGAAAATATGAAATCACAGCAAAAAAGTACGATCTTAGAAAATTTGCTTCAATTTATTATTCAACTGAACAGGATACTATTGGATTTAACTTCAGACGATGCGCATGCCTCAGAAAATATGGCACCCAGATGTTTGGAAGTATTTATTTTATCTATAAAATTGCCTTTGGTATTTACAAGTGTACAAATATTTTTTGATGGTCTTTCCAATAAGGACACATTCATATTTGAAAAATTAGCTTGTACCGAAAACCAACTCAATAAAAATGTTGAATTTTCAACTTTATTTTCAATGATTGATAAAACAATCAAATTGATGAAAATAAATAAATCTGGTGATATGAAAAAGCTTCTAGATGAAATTAAATCTGAATATATCAATATAAGCAATATATTATTCAATGAATCTCTTTATATGCTCGGTATTATTCAGTCTAATATTAATAAACAGGGAAAAATCGAAATTATAAATTCTAATGAAATTTCAGAGGATATTCTTGGGAAAATCTTAGATTATAAGTCTAAATCGATGGGTTATCAGCTGTTATTAAACATAGTAGATACCTGTATCATGGAAGGTAAAAAGGACACAAAGAACAATCATAAAGTCAACATAGAAATCATTCAAACTATAACTAAACTGATAGCTATAAAAATGGATGAAATCGGGGCTATTTACACATATTTACAAGAAAACATGCGATTAGAGGGGCCATATTTGCAAGCTTTACAATATATAGAAAAAACAGCATGGATGACTTTAGAAGAAGTTAATCGCTTAATCAAAAAAATAATATGTTGGAGCTTAGTTGAAAATCCAACAAATAAAGACACCACGAATTATGATAAAAAGATCGATCCAAAAGTTACGATTGTATTTGATGGGGCTGAAATTGTGCTTGAACAGTTTGAAATAGATTACAAATCCAATAGAAATGGCGAATTTAACCTTATATCGAAGTCTAATCTTATCCACCATTTTTTTAGATCACTATACAATACCTCTCTTAGATCTATATTAAACATGGGTGTGGAAGAGTTCGGTTATATGGTTCAATATTTTCGAACACAAATATACTTTTGTTGCATACCAAATGGCTTTGAATCTTATGTTGAAAATGATTCAAAATTGATTAAGAAAAGCAATTTTTTAAAAAAAATAAAATCTGCTACATCACAAGGAAAAGAGTTTATTCATAAATACAAGGCAAAGGAAAAGTCTGAAAAACTTGAATTTGATTCTATTGTCGCAAATCGGGAGTATATAGAGGGGTTGGTTATTGTGAAAGATAAATTTTTGTATTTTAATCCTGGATTGTCTACAAATAGTGATATTTCTTTGAACAGATCATTGTTTAAAATAAATTATCCTCAAATTTCTTATTACGAATTCACAGAAGATATATTATTGGAAAACCTAGATGATATAATACCACCAGAAGAATTACATTGTAGTTTGATCCAAAATATTTCAGATGATAGCGGAAAGGATTTTGAAAACAATGAAATTACTAATATTGAGATGATAACTCAATCCCCTGTTATAGAGAATATCAATGATTCCATAGAACAGGTTATATGCCCAATAAGTAGCGATACGGAAGAAACGCCATTGCCTTTACCATGCATTAATCATTCCAAAAATCAAAAGGATCTCGATTGCAGCTTTGATCAGAAATCAGTTGGTTTAGAGGTAGAAAATGATGAAAAACATATTCCATTAAACGGATTAGAAAACGACATAATCTACGATTCTTTAAACGATTGCTCTGAATTTTCGCAATCGAATTATTATATACCCAAAGATGTAGGTCAAAATATCGTTCAGATACACAGTCTTAAAATAGATAACGTAAACTGTCCTGCGTTTTTCGACCCTGTGAATGCGTGTATTTACACGAATAAAACAAAAGATGAAGAAAATAATATTCAAGATAGTAAACTTGAAGATTGTAAATTAAACGGTGAAAACAAAATTGGGTTTATAGGATCATTTGAGCACATTGATGAATTAATTCATTCAAAAATTGAAGATAAAGAGCATAAAGAAACTGTTTTAAATAATGATAAATGCCAATTAAATAATTCAAATACTGATATATTAGAATATTGCGTGGAGGAAAAGGATTTTTTTGTTGAACAAGATATTTTTACTATAGATACTCGATTAACGAATGAAATTGCCTCAAAAACAAAGGATTATGACAGCATTGTTTTGGATACATCTTTGAAAACACAAAAAAATTCTGATTATGAAGACAAAAATGATAATAGTAGCTCTACGTTGAACAACTTCTATGTGAATGAGTATTCTCTGGACAATTCAACTACCGAGAATTATTACCAAAAAAGTGAAAAAAATAGTAATTTTGGAGATTCTGAACCTGATGTGGTTTCTATTGAGAGCTATTCAGAAGATATTGATCTTTTTTTCAATTTGAATCCAAACGCAAATATTTTGAAAGATAACGATTCACAAAATTATCATAATACGAGTAATGAAATCCCAAGTGAAGATATAAAAGCAGTCAAAAAAGGCCAGACTCATATCATTGAAATGGAGGAACCTATTCCAAACGCTGCTACGATAGAAAATATCGTAAATGACGCCGAAATATGTATAATAGACATCGAGTCTTCTGATGAAAAATCAAAAGATAACCCCCAAATTATAAACAAAAATGATGATTTTATTATAGAAATAGTGTCTCCAGGCGAAAATAAAAACGATAATGAATGTGAATCCTTTCTGAATACACCCAGTGTAATTCATAACGACTTTAATAATATCAATAGGTCAATAAAACACAGGAATAATCACAAAGATGACAGTATATCTACAGATTTGCCAAAACCAACTTCTAAGTTAAAATTTATTATATTAGGAGCAATACTCGGAGCTTCCGTAATCGGTGGTATTGTTTATTACATTTATTATGGATCCCAAGTCAAACCATCGCTTCCATAGATCTATTTGTGTTTTTTAAACGGTAAATAAATCAATATATCGATAAAAACGTTCTGTGTATGGTTATTTAATTTATAAAATAAATTTCTCGTTATAGTCATAGCAAGATTTAAAAACAACCAAAATTTTTTAAAGCAAAGAAAGCTTATTTCGTTTTTCTATAGAATACTTTTTAATATATAAACAATTTATTTTTATAGTGGGAATAATTTTACACAAATTTGTACTATATTCTAAGCCATAATATTTGATAGAGCTAATACTTGCTGTATATTTTAATTTGTTCGTAAAATTATTTTGGTCAATGTGGACTCTGCCAAATTAAGAAATCTTCATCATATACACACCATAAGTTATATAATTATCAAACTAAAGTTCGGGAAAAAATTATATTTTAAGATATATGCCAAAATAGAACAATTTAAACCAAGAAACAACTGTATATTTTTTATCATTATCTGAATTTAAAAAAAAACGTTGCATTAATATTTTTTTTATAAAAACAAGCTCGTTAGAGATATCTTAATCGTATTAAAAAACCAAACTGTATTCAATATTTTCTTATATAGGTTGATATTAATGCACTCTAAATCGAAATAAAAACTTACTTTTATTTCATGTTATTCCCATAATAAAAGCTATAAATACATCATATTTTTTTTGATCAACACTGTTCTCATAATATATCAAAATGCCGGTACTATTCATATGTGTTAATGAAGTACCGCATATTCCTATTTTTTTTATTTACTATAATTTCCGTGTTTAAATGTATTTATACGTAAATTAAATTTTAGAATTCAGAGCTTTATGTTGCTTATCATTAAAAGGTTGCTAAAAATTTCATTCTGTCTCATCATCTCTACAATTTTGTCTTTCAAGACTTTTAAAACTGATCTTTTTCTACAATTCTGTTGTTCGCTGCATGCTTCTACTTCAATTGGAATTTATAGCTTCTTAATATACGACTTATGGCATTTTGTGGCCACACCATCACATTTTATGATATATGGTACCATTCGTGTTCTGCATTTGTAAATTAATGAGTGTTCAGTGGGAAGTAAATATTATTTGATAGGCTTCTTATTTTTCAAATTAGTCTGAGTATCAATACTCTTTATAATTTTTTCTAGATATGTGAACAAGTTTTTCGTTTTATAATACGCGAAATATCCATCCAATCATCGAATAATTCCGTTTCTGTGCTTATTCTATTATATAATTTCATCTCTGTTCGTTCTATTTTTAATATTTCTGTGGCTTATCTCTTCTAATTTTGATTCTTAAAATAATTTTACAGGGAAAATAAAACTTAGTCAATATCAGCTTCGTTATGTCTCCGTTTTTAGTTGTTACAAAGAATTATTTTATATCTGTTTGCCAAGTGATCTACTGTTTGATATGCCAGATTAAGTCAATCATGTCACAACCTACGTGGAAACACCCCCCAATACACCAATAATAGCTTTGATTACTGTCTCTTGCTTAAGAAAATCGAGTGAAGTTGTTTTAGACGCCACAATAAAGTGTATGTTAAAATCTGAAAAATTACTTTGACTGTCGATCAGCCTACCAGTGTTTGCTGTATTTCCTGCAGCTAGGCGGCATTAATTACCTACTTAGTAATTTAACGACTATACATACGCGAAAAAAAATCTAAAATCGTTTAATTGAAACTTCTAGGTAGAATATTTGCCACTAAACCATCCCCACTATTACCATGGCACAATTCTTGTATCGGGGTATGATATTTATTAGGTGAGGTATCTCTGCAATAACAGGATTGAAAATATCTTCTTATTTTCTGATCATATTTTAAATTAATTAATTTTATTTACAATTTATGGGTTAAGGTCATATTTATCTATTTTATCTATTTAGACTTGGTCAGCCCCTTATGAATATTGCACAACTTCTTGATACAAATTAATTTATTAAGTATTAAGCTGTAAAAATTTATTCTAATTTTTTTTAGATCTTTGCATGAATATATTATTTTAGGTTCAAAAATTGAAAAGTAACATCGAATATATAAAAATAAAATTTGAAAGGAATGGTTTTTTTTAAATAAATTAAGAACAATTTTTATATCACTCTAAAGCAGCAAAATATATATATATATTTAGAATTTTATTTGGGAAAGTATTTCATATTAAAGTACAAATGAATTATAAATTTTAGCATTATCAAAATTCATGGACTATTCCGCAATATTAATATCATTTCAGTATAAATGCGAATAAAATAAGATAAAATACAATTTTAATTACTATTTAAAAGCTTCAAAAATCTTTTTCGCTTTAGGATCACTTTTACTAATTTTTTTCTTACAATTGTGGCATTCAATAAAAATATATAGATAAAATACAATTTTAATTACTATTTAAAAGCTTCAAAAATCTTTTTCGCTTTAGGATCACTTTTACTAATTTTTTTCTTACAATTGTGGCATTCAATAAAAATATATAGATAAAATACAATTTTAATTACTATTTAAAAGCTTCAAAAATCTTTTTCGCTTTAGGATCACTTTTACTAATTTTTTTCTTACAATTGGGGCATTCAATAAAAATATACAAATAAAATACTATTTTAATTACTATTTAAAAGCTTCAAAAATCTTTTTCGCTTTAGGATCACTTTTACTAATTTTTTTCTTACAATTGGGGCATTCAATAAAAATATACAAATAAAATACTATTTTAATTACTATTTAAAAGCTTCAAAAATCTTTTTCGCTTTAGGATCACTTTTACTAATTTTTTTCTTACAAATTTGGCATTCAATAAAAATATATAGATAAAATACTATTTTAATTACTATTTAAAAGCTTCAAAGACCTTTTTCGCTTTAGGATCACTTTTACTAATTTTTTTCTTACAATTGGGGCATTCAATAAAAATATACAAATAAAATACTATTTTAATTACTATTTAAAAGCTTCAAAGACCTTTTTCGCTTTAGGATCACTTTTACTAATTTTTTTCTTACAATTGGGGCATTCAATATTTTCCGGTACCTTTTTACCAGCTCCACCCTTACCGCCAGATCCTTTCTTAGCAGCACCGATCAGTGATGATATTACGAAAGCAAAAAAATAGAAGTAAGTTTTATTCATTTTATTTTCAAAATATTCAACTTTTATCATTTATATTTTTCGTTAACGAATAGTTTTTTTTTGATTAGAATGTCTCTGATAAGGTTTTTTTATTTATTTTGTTAGTGTGGAATATTCGACAAATAAAAATTTATTCAAAAGTGATTTGAAGATATTTATTGTTTAGTTGGGCTTTTGATAATAGAAGTGATAAATAAATTTTTCAAATGTGCTATATATTTGTTATCATATCATTTATTATATTATGTGATTGAGCTATTCTCGGATATTATTCAAAAAACCATCGAAATTAAAATTGTTACATTCTATTAACAAAATTTAAGGGGTAAAATAATATAATAAGAGGGTAATGGTAGTTTACTTTCTCAATACAACGATAATCTCAATCAATTCATTGCATATTATTGCAGATTTAGATGATTAGTAAGTTTTAAAGTGATATTTTTTTCTTAAAAAGACCTTACTGATAATAGTTCGTTAAATATTATGAGTATTTTCAATAGGTATATCGTACTATTATATATCCAAAAGGCAAAGTGTGTTATAAAAGGGTTTATTTTACAGTTAACGGAATTTCAATAGTCTAACTGTGTATTGTTATGCTTTTGAAAATATGTATATTTTTATTAAAAGATTAATTTGTGTAAAAGGGGTTAATTTCTTTAGACGAAAATATCTTTAATAGGATAATAAAATATTATAAGATATTTATATAGACCCACTATGTATTGTCATAAATTAAAAGGGGTATGGTTTTGTAAAGGGGGTTAATTTCTTTAGACGAAAATATCTTTAAAAGGATAATAAAATATTATAAGATATTTATGTAGAGCCACTATGTATTGTCATAGATTAAAAGGGGTTAATTTCTCTAGATGAAAATATATTTAATGAACTCACTGTATATTTTTGTATTATAGGGGTATAATTGCGTTAAAGTGTCTTATTTTCGTCCAATAAAAACATTTTATTGAATCTGCTATTATATTGTATTTATATACAGATATTTTTTCATTTAACTCTTCATTTTTGCTAGCGCAAAACTTTCGATTTATCTACATTACATATTTACTGTATACTCTTTTTAAGCACATCATTACAACAGTCTTCCTAAATACATCTTCTATGCTCAATACTAATACATTCAAGTGTTTTTCTCAATACTATTGTTTGTATAAATGCTTCCGCTTCCGTTGGCATATGCAATTCGTGAATATGCGGCTTATGAAATTTTGTGACAACACCATCCCATGTTATTACATATGGATGTATTTTGAATCAGTTATTATTTATATATAATTGTATTTTAAGTTATAAACAATAAGCATAGTAATTGGTAATTGTAGTTTATTTTCTGACAATAACAATATTCTCGATTGGGCCATTGCATTTCCACCCCTTATCGTCCACGATTTCAGCCTTTTCGTCTTCTTGAACAATGACAGGACTTTCGTGAGTAACAGCAGCTGATATAGATTTTGGTTTTCCAGCCATTCCGACAATTTGAACGGGTCTACCGATTCTAACCTCGATCTTTTCGCACTCCATTTCTGTATTAACTGCAACAACATATTTACTTTTTATAGCCGGGGCGAGTCCACACCACATAAACGCGAATTTATTGAGAATAGGCAGTTCATCGCCTAAAAAGAGGACAAGGGTTAGAAGTAAGCCAGATATTGATTTCTTACAAATAATGTTTTTTTCGTACATTAGAGGAGACATGGTTAGAGTACCTTTTCCTAGAGCGATCATTCCCTGAACTATTTTCATTAGGCAAGATGTTTTGGTTGTTTTTGAGTGGTACGGGTATTGAGATTCGATTATTTTTTGAACCTTTTTGTTGTTTGAACCAGATGCTATTATTCCTAGAGCCAAAATAGACGGAATTGGGTTTATTCCATTTATGCTTCTTGCGAGACTATCAACTATTTCTTGATCTGGTTCGGATGTGTAGAGAAGAGCAAGACATAACGGAATTGTTTTGTCGCGAGATATGTTGTTTAAGAATAATTTTTTTGCTATATTACGAGTGTGGGTGTCTGATAATGATATTAAGGTGATTGATAGAAGAATTAGGGATTGGGTTGTTTCAGGTGCTGCAAAAGAATGGTTCTCTCCATTATTAGGGTTAGTATCTTTCTCACTACTATTAGTAGTATTGCTATTATTATAAGTAATAATAGTGACCTTCTCATTATTGTTGTCAGTATCATTTTTATTATTGGTAGCACTATCATTTTTGATAGCATCCTTTTTATTGCTGCTATTGGTACTTGTATTACTACTAGCATCACCATTATTACTGCTTCCATCACGAGCATACAAATCATCTTCATTATTGTTGTTATGAGCCTCGCATTGGCCATGATTACTTCCTTCGCTCATAGCACTATTACTAGTATCGCTATTGGTGCTTTGACCTGAGCTCATACCACTCTCGTCTCTAATAATCTCACCCAAATCTACAATATTTCCACTTTTAATGTCATTAATAGAATCAATAATATCTTTATTAATAGCTTTACGATTACTTTCTTCGCTTCCTTCTTTTGGCACATTAATATATTCTTCAAACAATGTCTCGACAATATCTGTTCTCCCACTTCCTATAAATGCCGTTCCGCTAAATAAAGAACCGTATCCAGGAAAACATTTTACGTAGCTGTGATCAATATCTTGTTTTCCTCTGAAAAGCATTGCTGCACCTAAAGGTAATAATGGGAAAAATACACTAACACCGTCTTGCTCGTGTCTTTCTATGAAAACAGCCATAAAATAACTTAGTAATTCTGGATCGCATGTACCTTGAAAAATTGATCCTAATACAAATGCTGTCATGGCAACTACTTCCATATCAGCATCGTATAAATGTTTGGCTAATATTTCCTTTATGAAATCTTTTGGACCATGGTAATCCGTATACATTATGAATATTCCGAGGAGTGAAGATACTTTCATGTATTTACAGCTTGAGTTGAGGTTTTCTGATAAAAGTGCGAATACTGAATGGTTGGCATCTGGTCGGTAGTTTGTGATTGCGTGGGCTAAAAGTGCACCAGACTTTTTGTAGGTATAATCGTCGTGGAAAATGAATGATTCGAGAGCTTTGTGAAAGTTTTCACCGCGTTTGGAAAATGAACTGGTGTCGGGAAACGGATTGTCGATTATATTCACATTTTTACCACTTATTGCATTAGAATCGGCGATGTTATTGTTTGAATTGATTTTAATGTTGCTTTCATTAATTTTAGTTGTGTCATTAATCGAGCCACCATTATTGGTTACATCAGTATCACCAGCGTAATTCTTTTCATTGTCATTATATTCTTGTGAAAAATAAATGGAATCTCTTCTAATTGCGCCTAGAGCAGCATAAACGCTCAAAATATCAATCTTTTCAGTGGCCAGAAGTGCTTCCATCTCAATCGAATAGTCAAAATCTGAAAATATTAAACTATCTCTTCCAAACCCGAAATGAACAAACATATTTGAAATATTATACATACCAAAGTTTTTTAAGGTAATATCTCTCTCAGAATTAGAAACTGAAGGAATATACTTTTCTAGCTTTAATGGATCATTAATCTGAAGATCGTTATGGAGAAAATAATTTACGTTGGGTATGTATGACTCTATAAGTATTGATGTTACTATCTCTTTTACTCTTTTTGAAGTGGGAAACCTTTTTTGGGCTATTTCTAGGGTTTTTTCAAGGTCGGGTTTGTGGTTGCAGCGAACTAGAATAAAAAGACATTGATAGAATTCGTAAATTGGGGCGTTGTTTAGAACGTATGATATGGAAACGTTGATGTCTTCATTGAATATAAAAATAGGAAAAGGTTTTAAAAATTGCTTAGTTTTATCGTTATAACCCTTTATATTCGTACCATTTGTATTGCTACTATTAATATTACCATCATTTACATTAGTACCATTAATATTACTACCATTAGCAGTGTCATCATTTCTCTTAGTACCATTAATATTACTACTATTAACCGTGCTATCATCTGTATTAGTACTATTAGCAGTACTACCATTAGTACCATTAATATTACTACCATCAGCAGTGTCATCATTTCTATTAGTACCATTAACAGTGCTATCATTTGCGGCACTAACATTTACATTTTTTACAGTGGTATTGGAACTATGGATACTAGAAGTGTCTGCGTCAAAAGTGTGATGTTCAATATCACATTCAAGCAACATATAATCCATATTATACCCATCCATTTCAGCAACAATCCGTCCACATCTAGCAAAATCATTAAACCTCAAAAAACCCACAACAAAATTAATAAAATCCTTCCTTCTAATATAAATGTTTAAAATAACCGACTCCAAACATCTATAATAAACACAAAGCTCTCCCAAATAAACCATAACTCTAAAAACATTATCATCATCAACAAATAATGGTATAAGATCAGGAACTCCATACTCAACTAAAAAATCTATTCCATCACACTCACAGTTGCTCAAAAATAAAAATTTAACTCCAGTAAACACATTATAATGCAAAGGATTTAACTCTAAAGCTTCGTCTACAAAAATCGTGCCACCTTCTTTCTTCTTATCTAAAATAGATCCCAATATCTTCTTCACATATTGGTGCCCAAAAAATGATATATCAACTACACCTCCTAATAACCTATACGTAAGAGATAATGGTCCGTCTGTTAAGGAATACACAGATGATAATATATCGGCCAACAAGCGACGATCATCATGGTGCATCGGCGATGTGTTGTAGATATCGGTAAGAAGTTGCTTACTCGTGTTTAGAAGTGAAAGCGTAGATATATCGGTTTTGCGCGATATGTCGAGAAGTGACGAAAGCGCACTCGCATGAAGATCTTTGTCTTGACTTAAAAGTACTGCAGTTATCGTGTCCATTCCTGTAAGGGCTAAAATATTCAATCAATCTTATAATAAAATTTATATACAATTGTAATATTAATGTAATATTTAATTGATATGGTGGAATTTATTGTTTTTAAATAGATGGAGACAAATTACTGTTGATGATTTATTCTAAGGTATTTTAATTTAAAATTCATTTTATAGTTGTATTTCATAAGTCGTATATTATGGGGATAGGAATGCTAACTGAAGCCGAAGCTTAGACATAAAAATAAGATCGAGGTAGAAACTTGAACTAATAAGTCTTGAGAGAAGAAGATGCATCGAGTATGATTGTGAAGATGATGAGGTATCAGCCAAATCTGTTCTATAGAGAAATCTAAAGTTTAGCTTGAACAACTATAAAAAGCTATAAATCAAATATACCATAAATAAAAATCAATGGCTTTGTTTATTTTATTAATTTATGTAGTTATATCTAATCAAATTAATGTTTTAATTCATTCACCTGTAAAAGAGAAGGTTTTATGATAATATTACACCCGAGATTCCAAAATTACCGCTAGAAAACGCAAAAAATAGAACACGATTCCTCTCTTATTAAAAAAATATAAATTACTTATGCGTATATTTGTTCATCATCAGTTGCACAGTGAGACTTTTTGAAATAAAATTATTCAATTACAGTCAAAATTCTAAAATATCATCAACTTCTTCGCGAAATCTTGTTCATTATTTCTTAAAATATCTACGATCATATTCTAAAGATATCATGTGTACTAATTTTTCTGCATTATTTTAATTATTGGGTAAACGATTTCTGATTCCTCATATCTAAATGCTTACCTATAATTTATATTAACCGTTGTATCTAGCGTGAAAATTTTTGTTCTATTTGAGCGATTTATTATTGTTTTTTTGTAACTGAAAACTACATAGACTCAATCAAGAAAACAGAATCTTATTAAATTAACTATCATCTATCTTTTATTTTAAAAAAACCCCACGATATTTTGCCTTTAATAATCTAATTAATGGATATCAAGACGTTTAAAGATTTTTTTAGTACAAAAATAATA
This sequence comes from Rhyacophila brunnea, assembly GCF_057557595.1. NCBI lineage: Eukaryota > Metazoa > Arthropoda > Insecta > Trichoptera > Rhyacophilidae > Rhyacophila > Rhyacophila brunnea. The sequence continues at coordinate 85,397 of NW_028232813.1, read as the reverse complement.
ATAAAATGCTTTATAAATCATCGCCAAGTAATTCAAGCCCTAATATATAAGGGGTATGCATCACCTAGGTACTATAATAAAGAAAGTCCTGCAGGTAGAGGTTTTTCTGCTTTTCTACAAATTTCTAGGGAGCCTAGAGTCAGTTAGGAGATGAACTTATAATTATAGAACCGTTATTTATTTTATAAATCAATTTTCGCATTCTTTGATGCCTTAAGAACAATTAACATCATTTCCTATTAATATTGATCTTACTAAGATATAAATAGACAAAATATTCCGGCAGAAAAAATTATTAAACACCCCTTTTTAGATAATTTAACATAAAATAAAAGAACCGTAAATTTATAATTCAAAAACATCTAATATTCTTGCTTTAATTCATTAATATTGCGGAAAACTCTCTTTTGTGGCCCTACAAATTAAAACCACCATTAATTAATTTTTATGAATTTACAATTTCAATTTTCTTTGTTTTTAATCAGAATACCTTTACCTGGTAAAATCAAAATGTATTTTGTTTTCATTAAAATTAAGAATTTTCATATCATCTACCTTGGCTGATATTTTTTAATTTCAAAACAAAATTATTAGCATATTCAAAGTCAGACAAGGCTTTTAACCGTTTAATTTTATATATCTCATTTATATAACACCTAATCTAGTCACTATGCTTATAAATCTTATATATGACATCATTAAGTCATTCCACAAATTTATATGCCGCTATTTTTAACGCAGTGATGAATTATGCTTCTTTTTTTTCCAGAGAAAACAAATAAAATTCTGAACTATATAAGTCAGAATCTTTTATTAAGAGATTACTTGTTTGAATTGGTTCTTTATATTCTATTTTTGAAGTGTAATTAAATTTTAAAACATTACAAACTATTTACTGATATTAAAATTTCAAGCTGGTATACGTTTGCCAAAACTATTTTAAAAAAATACAAGATAGTCATTTTTTTCTTGAAATATAGGTGTATTATAGGTTTTTTAAAAAATAACATAACTTTAAAATTAAATAATTGGAACTACGATGAAATATGTCCCTCAAGCAGCCCAGGCCAAAAAGTATAAAATTATCCAAAAAATCAAGAATTATTCGCAAAAAAATTTTAAATAGAATAAAATGATCTATATATGTGCAAATGGTTATTGGAAAAGTATGTATAGGTATAAAATTTCAATTTTTTATAAGAAAATCTAAATGTTTATATGCCCTTATTCTTAAAATATCATTGAGTAGATATATTGAATTACATGTGTTGTTGTTATTCGACAATACAATGGTCTTTAATAAAGGAAATAAATATTTGCATGGGAAATTCATTAAATATAATAGAAAAAATTATGGTAGGCATTACAATTTTTATAAAATGCCGAAATGCCCTTTAAAATTGCATTCAATTAATTGATAAACTCTGTGCCATATTTATATTTTTCGTGCAATTTATTATTAAATATATGATGCATTCTATTATATTTCAAAGGTTTATTCCTTTTGTATTTATATTGGAAAATGAAAATAGTCTAATTTATAAGTTCTCAACAGAAATATTATACACTTCATAACATATAATTTAATGACTAATAACACTACAAGTCAATATCGAGTAATAGTATTCCTACATTAAACAGAAGCTTTTGCACAAACTCAAGATTGAGAAAAACACTTAAATTAATAAGTCTTGGTAAGAGAAGATGGAAAACATAGTGCGCAAATAGAAGTATTCAGCAAATCTGTTCTAAAGAGTAACTAAATGTTATATTTGAACTAATAAAATAGCAGAAAATCAAATAAACTCATAAATAACTTTTGTGTTAAATTTTTTTTAAAATTTAATATTAATTAAATTTGATTATACAAGGAAAAAAATTTTAACTAACGAATATTATATCTAATTTCTTGATTATCTTTTCTTTTTCGAAACAAATGATTTTATTTTTTATGTATATATTTTAATATTTAGTCAGATGCATTAAAATCAACCACTTATGTTTATTTTTAGTACCAATAGATGTGCAATGGTGTGCAATAGCTTACAGCGTATATTTTTTGTAGAAATAATTGGATTACGCAAATATAAATAGACATGAAATACTCTAAGATGTTTGATAAATAGTTAAGCACTGATTAAAATTTTTTATAATATTAAATGTCTGAAATAAGTAGGAAGTGATCAGGGATTTTAAAATACTATTTTTTTGAACAAGATATTTATGTTTATTTTGTAATATACGAACATTTCAATTTTTATTGTGTTTCACGCTGTAATGTTAAATAGATAAATTTTTAAATTTAGTGGGGAATTAAATTAAAAATATATGAAAAGCCAACTTTTTATATGTTCTTAATTTAAATAAGGCGCATGGGCCTATTATCAATGTAAAACAATTCGTTATATAATGTAAAAAATACATATTAAAATTTGCAATATTTTAGACTCAAGAAATCAAAAAATTTATGGTTCATATATAATCTATAAAAATTATTTTTATGCTTTCATCTTTATACATAATTTATAAAATCTAGGATTGTGAAAGATCTCAAACTGATAAATCAAAAAAAAAGAAAGGTATTACAGGGATGCAGCAGACGAAGAGATAGTAAAAGGTATTGATTAATTTCGTTCAAAATATTTTACTATACAGTCTGTTTGAAATAACATTAAAGTCAAATCAAAATTAACCCGAGCATAAAACTCTATAATTTATAAACTTTTTAATTATAATCAAAAATTAAAACCATGTATTTATCAGCAAAAATCCAATATTTATTATAATTTCACTCGATTTTACCTTAAATTTTCTTTTATAAATTATGAACTGATAACTTGTATACAAATCATGGCAAATAAAAAAAATCAAACTTTAGTGGAAATCACGCATTATATCTTTTGGTTTTAAAGAATATAGTTTGTTGGTCAGGAAGAAATGTTATTAAAGCTTATATTTTTATATCAAGTTATGAATTTATTTATTGTATATTTGGCTTTTCTGTTTATATTATATTTACTAATGTCTTTACAATCTTTTTTGGGTTTTTATAGAGAAGGCACCAATTTATAGGGTCGAATGCCTAAATTTTTACTAATATTCTAAGCGATTCATCTGGAAAATAAACCCCCGTTATTAAAGATGACATTACTAAAATCCAGAAATACAAGAAGTTAACGTTGAATTATTATAATTTATTTGATCTATATACAAAATTTTTAGGGTGGAAAAATTACCTAATAAGTTTATTTTACTATCAATCTGGAAAAAAATTTTATGATGAATCAAAAATAATTGTATATACCTTTAATTTATTTTATTTCGGTAATTCTGAGAAAATGTAATCAAATTATTTCCTAAAATAATAGTACTTTTACAGGGAAGGGAGAAAACATAGCCACATTTATATATTTTTTAATTGACAAGAAATTTACAAAATGCATTTTTTAGCCCCATTTTTATTGTTTTTTTTTATAAAGAATAAGCTTTTAAAGATTTGAAATATTATATTAAAAAATATATCAAAGATGTTTTTAGCAAAAAGCGAACAACATAAAATTTACTAAATGGTCAGAAATGAAAAAAATGCGATATCAATTAGTAAATGATTTGCAGAAGCAAAAAATAATGAAAGAATCTTTAAATTTTCTATTTCTACACTCCTAAGTTTACAAATTTTGTATTCTATGCTCTGATAATTTTATATAGTTTTATGAATTATGCTATAAGCTCAATATAAATTACACAAAAGAGAAATTTATTTTCTATAATTACATGACATAAAACCCCTTAACCATAAAAAATAAAAGTTCTTTAAAATAAATAATAGTTTTATTTATCGGGGGTGGTAAGGTTGAGTGGTTTACAAGTCAGACCCCTGTGAAAGATCGCGGGTTTCACTTCCACCTAACCCATTAATTTCCGAAACGAATTTACTCTAAAGAAAAATACCCAAAGAGGCGGCAAGTTAACATAATAGATATACTATAAAGCATCGACAAGCCATGAGAAATAGGAGGTTGCCATGTAAGCCGTTTAAATGTGCCTTCAGCATGGAAAAAAATCCCTCACCGTTTAGCAAGGATATAGGTAAGTGTAGAGTGTGGTTGTAGCTTGTATACCTTAGCGATGAAAAGTAGACGAATCTCATTCCCTCCACATAATGACTACCTTCTATGAGAAAGGGCCCAATCTACGGTGAAAACGGATGACAAGAAGTGCTGGGGGAGTCCCACAGAGAGACGCAGCAGTTAAGCAATAGTTCCTATGAATATAAAGCGAACTTCCTAAAACTAATAGAAGTAAAACATAAATAAAAAAATATAAAATTTCCTTTATAATTTATTTATTCGTAATGAACATTTGATTCATATACGAATTCGAACAAAACTAGTATCATATGACAAAACACGAGATAATGTGGACACAAAGTAACATAAGTCGTATATTTAGATATTAGGATGCCAATAGATGCGAAAGCATATATACAAACAAACCATTGTGAGAAACACTTGAATGCATACGTCTTATGTGTATAAGACGTATTGATGGAGGATTCAAGCAATATGCGCTTAAAAAGATTATGCTGAAAATCTGTAATATAGATAAATCTAAAGTTTTGCACATGTAAATATGGGAATTTAATGGAAAATATGCCATTAAATAAATATGTTTATTTATTTATCGATTTTAATTTATTGAACCACCAGAAGAAGCCAGACCTAGCTTAATATAAGATAGGAACATATTTTCGGTTAAAAAATCATTATGCGCTTACTGTAATGAATGATCTAAAACGGTTGATCATATGAAGATCAGATACAAAAAAATAAAAGGCCATAATTATACAAGTAGGCACAATGATATAGTAAGATGTCGTCACTTATTGTTGGCAAGAAAATATGGTTTAAAAAAAACCGCTAACGCAAAGTACAAGAACATATGAAAAATTGATACGCTGAGATAAAAGTAGGGTCTATAAGTAGATCAGAGATAAAACTTGCTAGTTAAAGGCTTTAAATATTAATATATGTCATAAAAAACTATATCATCTTGATGGAAATCGGGGTAAACAATATGGACAATATAAACGTTTTATAAAAAAAAAAGAAAATATTATTACTAGCAATTAAATTGGTATGTATGTATAAGTGAAAGAATTGTATTTTACCGAGATTCAAAGACGGTATGGTGTGGAAACCAAAATAAAAGGTACCTGAAAGACCACATAGTCAAAAAGTAAATTTGAGAATATATCCAAAACTATAAGATTGTGATGATTTTTTGAACTAATACTTTTGAAAAGAGTAGAGGTGTCAAAAAAAATCAATGTTAAAAATACATAGCCGACAGTATAAATATTGTTTTCCTATAGGAAATCAATCACGTTATGCTATAAAATTACAATTTCAAAATTAACCCATAAATGAAAATATTTTCACATTCAAAAAATTTAAAAGTTGATTTGGGGCAAGATTTTGACCTTAAAAAAATTATAGGAATCAGATGCATTTTAGGATTTTTGTATTCAGAATTTAAGTTTAAAATTTTAATGCTAAAATTTTTTTTACTGATACATGACAGCACTTCTAAATATGTAAAAATAAATTTAAATTATATTTTTTAAATACTGAGAATGTTGTTTATTCAAATTAAATTCTGGAAACACTTCTTCGTCAAATACCAAAATAAACCAACGTCGAAATTGATGATTTCGCCTGTTTTTCAAAATAGCTAAGCAATAAGAATTACTTTATTCAGAGAAAATTTTTTTGAAAAGAAAGCCATGATATCATAAAAAATCTTCGAGTTTATCAAACCACAATACTTTAAAAATCGTGAAAAAAAATGATGTGAAAAGGAATAAATCTGACATATGGTCAACATTTGGCTATTACAATAGATTAAGCCCAAGTATAGTGTCAAAAATATTTTCTTAATACTTCTTAACATGGGTTAAATGCTAATTTTTAATGTTTTTTATAAACTAGTAAAATCTAATAAGCGAAGAGTTTCCTGTTCAAATTATTAGTGTTAAGTTCTTAAGCAGCTAATTTATGTAATTTTCTTGTATAAAGTCCATTAATATAATAAATTATATAAGATACTTTATTATATGATAATTAAGAGATAATCGCGTTTAACCTCTCTATAACACCACCTTACAATCTATTTGCCATTTTTAAATATCGAATATAGGTGGTTTCAGAAATTATGTAAGCTTCAATGGTATATATCTAGTTATCACACAAAAGCTAAATGAAAAAAATATGAGATTATGATAAAAATATATTTGATGGATATTTATTGTATTACTTTTCTAAAAAACATTAAATACTGCTTCATCTTACCACCTATTAAATATTTTTATATTATTTGAAAATCCCCGTTTCATTGAAAATTTTTGTAGCATTATAATTAAAACCTCATGAAATCTACATATGAATTTGTATATTCAATATTACGTATATTATGTATAAATTTGACATATTGTTGTGCTGCTTTACTTCGAGTTGAGTTTAATACAATATAAAGAAAAAAATTAAAATGGATAAGAATTATTTACATAAATATTTTTACCTAATATTTACTTTTTTTTTTGTTGTCTTGATCTATTAAACCGCGAGGTTAGTATAATAATTTGGCTTTTTTTATAAAAAATCGTTTTAAAGTTTTTACCTCTAAAAAAAATATATTTAAGTTCCGAAAAAATCAATTTTTTATTAAAAAATCGAGCCTGCAGGTCACATTTTGATCAATTTAACGATTGTTATGCAATTAATATTGTTATCTTTTAGATATTCTGGGGGAAACCCCGAATTCTTTGTTTATAAAACAAATTATTTATGATATTTCTGTTAAAATAATTTAAATAAATTTTGCTAAATTATAGATCAAATATAATTTTCTTTTTTTGGGCTTTTTCCGCTGAAAAAGTATATTTTATCATGCACTTAACTGATGATAAAGAGACACATTATTTTCTAAACTTTTTTTAAATAAACAAAAAAAAATGTTTGTTTAAAAATACACGCTCGACATCTAAATTTGAGATAAATTTGTGAGCCATAATTATTTCTACCACAATAATAGCAGATGATTTTTTTTATCATGATGTAGCACTATTTTACCTAATTTTTATTGTTAAAGTCATATATATTGCAGTATTCATTTATTTATTCTTGTGAAAGAATCTAAGCCTAGTGCAAGCACTAATTTAATAGATTCTAAAGTTATCAAATGTTTGATTCATTTTTTTGCATATCAAAGAGACAGATGTGTTTTAAATATTTTTAAATATGTTTAAATCAGATGTTGAAAATATATTGATATTCGAATTTATTTTCTATATATTATTTTATTATGTATGTATTTTACTTTATGTTCGATTAACAGTTCTATTTATAGTTTCTGATTTCTCTTTATTTGTTATTTTTATATTTAAGAGAATAAAATCTTGTGATTTTTTTGCTTAAATAATTCTTGTTATTCAATAATGGTGATTTATACTGAAAATTCTACTTTTGAAAGTTTAGATGTGTAAGTATTCTGCAATTGAAAAATTAAAATCCGAATTTCGATTAATAAATGATCTAATCGTTTATAATTTTTTTATGCAATTTAAGCATGATTTATGTCGATCAAATTTTCTCTGTTGATACTATATCTATATATATAATAGACAACCTATTTAATATTTTTATAACGAATCACAATACATTAACAAACGTATAATTATTATAAATTAAAACTTTGAACTTTATTTTTGGTTAATCTTTGATCTGACTTTTTTATTTTGTCAAACAGAGAGTGTGATAGAATCCTTAAATCAAACCTCATAAATACTTTTTATCATGTATTTCTCTGCTAAATTTTCTCTTTACCCCTTCTTCTCTCAATACCTATCGAATCAAGTGTCTTTCTCGATCCTAGTGTTTAAATATATGGCAATAATTCGATAGAAATTTCAATCTCTTTCAGATACTTTTTTGTAATTTTTGTAACCACACCATGCCATGTTATTGTATATGGAATTATTCATGCAATACATTTATAGATCGAATAAAATTCGTTTGTAAGCAGATTTTAATGCCTTTAAGTTTGAATTTTATAATGAAATTCATATTATTATAGAAATTCTAATAGAGATTTTGTTTATTTGTATTTAATATATAAAAATCTGCGTTACACCATGGGACTGCACTGTGTGTTTAATGATTTTTTTAATTAAATGAATAAAAGTATAAATACAGGAATTTATTAGATTGTATAAACTGTTTTTTTTAGCACCAATATAATTTTCTTTACTTTAGTAACCTTAGATCCTATACCTCAGTTGGAAACAATTTTCTAGTAAAAATAACAGTACTTTTAAGAAAAATTACACCTTCCAGGCTCTAGGCTCCTTAGAGTTTGGTCGAAAGCGGAAAAAACCACCACCTGCTAGACTTTCTTTATTCTAATACAGCGAAAAATTTTCTAAAATAGAATATAATTTAGTATAAATAGTGCAAAAATTTTTATTAGGAATATTGAAAGATTCTTTAAACAATTTTTTAAACTTTGAGAATCTAATCCTTCATTATTCTAATTTAACCTTTTATTTATGAGAAATATTTATTTATATTGTCTTTTAAAGAGTTAAGCAAATTAAAATTTTTTAAGTATAGTTTTTATCTGCTATTTTTTTCTTTTAACATGCTAAGCCCTTATTAAAACGCCTGATACATTTCCACAAGAAAACAAGAAAAATCTATTGTAAATATATTGGATAAATGAGTTGAGGTATTGGAAGGAAATGTTTTTTTTGGAAATATTTTCGATATAATAATGACTTTATAGATTTTTAAATTGTAGTATTAGTTACTGTGTGGTTCTATTTTTTATAAAAAAATCTGATCAATAAATTTAAATATCTATAAACACCCAGAGTGAAACTCAAATATTATCCATAGTATTAGCTTCGCTTTATGGAAATAAATATAAGCAAGGAAGATTATATAAAATAATAATAATATTATTAGAAAATTGTTATAATTTTATTTAAGCATAAAAAACCATGCTGTTTAATTTTTATTTTCATCATTCGAGGTGTGGTTAGGGATAATTGAATTCGAAGAAACAAGACTATGTGGATAGATGATATTATCGCATCCAATATAGGTTGAAATGCTTTCATCTGGAATTTTTTGTGGAATTACTAATTTCGATGTGTTTTTTATTGTCAAAAAAGGTTTTCTATCTTTCAATTTTACGATATCTAAATTTCTAGATTCTCCGATTTCACAATCATTCATGATCAAGTTTCTATCTTTTATTTCAACATTTTTAAATATTTTACCCCCATCCATAATTATACAATTTTTGCCTATCGCTGAACCGCTTTCTATAATACAACCACCCAAAACTATAGTTTCTTTCCCAATTTTAATGTTCTTCCCGATTTCGCAATAATTAAATATTACAACACCATCTTCCCACACAAGTCCTTCATCTATCTTTACTGATTTGTGCATGATCAAGGTTTTTTTTCATCTTGATTGAAGTAAATGTTGTATTCTTGGTTCGAAACTGGATTTCGCAGTAAAATATTTTCGCCAGTATTTCTAATATTCTGCCATTGGGATTTTGTTTTATCATTATATGTATTATATAGGGCATTTTCATCTATTCTTCTGGTTGAACTAAGCAAATTCTTGCTTAAAAGTATGATTTCTGAATATGGTTTTAAAATATCAAAGATATGGTCAAATATTTTCTTCATTTTAACCTTTTGGTCATAGCCTTTGTCTTTTAATTTATCAATATGATATGTATTATAAACTTTGATATCCAAACTGTTGCTGCACATGCACTTTTTAAGTAAATTCTTTACGTAAGATTTATCAAAAGGTTTTTTGGTCAGCTGGAAAAAGGGATCTTGATTTTTTTGATCCTGATCAGGTGATTCCTTAGAACTATTGAATTCTACAATCATCTTGGGCTTTGATGCATTGTCATTTGAAATTCTGCGCTCAATTTTTTTAAATTTACTCAACGAACTCATACTGTGCGAACTTTTAATACCAATGTTGTATGTAGTTTCTTGTGTGTCTGAAATGTTATTGTATTCATATATCTCGTCAGAAATGCATGGTATTTGACATATATAACATATTAATAATGTGTAGTTCATTTTCTAGACGATAAAATTATCTATATATAGAAAACCCATGTACATTAATGGAAATACTAATGAAATTTACAAATAACCAATCAATAAAAATGATTTTATCGTAATCAGATGATCGTATTTCGAAATTTAATTCTCATAAATTTGGAACCAAGATGTTCATTGGCTATTATACATAGATAATTCACAAATTACAAAAATCACCAAAACCAACTTGAAATATGCAAAATTCTATATATACATCAATAGACACTCTATGTTTCATAATCTTGATGCATTTATCACCCATTTTAAAAATTGCTTTAATTTTCATTATAAGTCACGAATAATATTTATAAAATTTATGCATAAAATAAATTTTACAAACCACTATTAAAATTAAAGTTTGTGATAACAAAATTTTAATATTCTTATCCATCGATTGTAGTATAGAAATGGATATTTAAATAATTATAACACATTAATTGGAGCTATAGTGAATGAAAAGTGAAAATACACTTGCAATAAGATGCTTAAAGTAACAATAAACCAATAGAAAGAATATATTGGATTTATTTATGGCTGTATCTTATCCTGTTACTAGTTTCTCTTTTTCAAATAATAAAAAAGCTAAAAGCTATGAAATAAAGCCATTTTTTACTTTTTTCAACTTGATTCTTCATAACTATATTTTATTTCATGTTCACCTATGATTCTTATTAACAAGTGTGTATTATTAACACAGAACTCTTCTAGTTCATCCTCATAAATAAATGATTCTACCTTATAACTTTAAATTCAAGTTTTATCGTAAAACCTACCATTTTTGCGTATCTATCCGCTTCTTTTTGAATTACTTACTTCTTTTATTATTCTGGTGTATTCCACCCCACTTTAAGACCTAATTCTTATGCTTTTTCCGTAAAATAGCTAAGGAACGATTTATTTATAATTTATTGTGCTTGTGACAGCTTAAATGTTTTCGGGAAAAACTCTATATTACACCATCAAACAGATTTTTTAAGGTTTTTTTGTAGTCTCTAGATCTTTGCTGCTACTATATACATCTTCACCTTTCAAGACCATTTAATTCACAATATCTAAGGCAAATATACATATTAATAAAACTATACCAATCAAGATCTGATATTTTCCTTTGAAGTGAAAAACAAAATACGTATAAGCTTTTATTATTCTAATAAAATGTTTTAAAATGAAGGTTTTGAAACTACAAGATACCAAAAAACTAATATTCCCCATAATTTCAATTATTGCCAAATCAATAAATCATAATCGTTGGTTACAATTCTAGTTTTAATTATGACTTGAATTTTATTCTCGAGCACACTTAATTTATTTTCTGAACACAACAATTTTTTATTATTAGCAACCCAATCTTCTTTAATGTATATCCCCTCTCTGGACTTTCTGGGTCAATCATTTTCGATATTCATAAAGCCAACATTTCTGGATTTTAAATCTAGCGTTCTTTCACAAATTCTTAAAAAAATTGCTTCATCACATCCTATGCTAATAATAATTTGTTAAAACCATTCATCTTATTTATAGGCTAATTTGATTTTTAAATATTTATTGTTTTTCGAAAGAAGTTTAGATTGGTCTATGAAACAAATTTTACATAACTTTCTGTCTCCTCGATAAAAACAAAATTATAATTTATACTTACGAAAAAAGCTGGTTACCAAAAGAAAAGGTATATAATCGAATAAACATAATAATTTACAATTGTAGAAAAGGATGCATGTATAGACGTTTAAATGGCATGTGTAACTGTCTTTTTAATTTCAATTTGTATATATCACGTATTGACGATACACAAAAAAGGATCAGTGACTTAAAAAATTTCGATACCAAAAAAACGAAAATTCCAAAATATTATTATAATCATAAATAAAATTCTTAAAATTTTCTCATCTACTTCTAAGAAACAAAACATACAATATTTACGGTAAAAAATATAATCAGATACTAAATACAAAATAATTTCATTATTTACAATAGGATTTAAAATTATAAAATTTCAAATGATCAATTTATTTTACCTATAAATATGTGTTATAATTTTGACTTTCAATATTTTAAATTCTCAAATTCTATTGACATTAAAAGGTAAAAATACAGAAATGTATATGTAAAATTGAAACGATAACTTAATTATCAAATGAACTTTTTTTATAAATATGTTATAATAAAAAAAAATAGATTGATTTTAAAATTTAGAATTTAAAGGCTTTTTTTAAGGACAAACAATTATAGTATATTTGATTTTTGTGGTTAAATAAAAAAATAAAAATATCTTACTAATTTTATTCTAATACATACAAATTTAAAGTTTAAATATGATATAAAATTGAATATTTTTGATTTTTGAAAATTTGAGCAGTATTTTCGAGATTTAAATCACGATTATTTTATGTGGATAATGTTCCCCATTTAGCTTTTTTTGAACATCCGAATGCCTATTTTTGAATTTAAATCATCATTCCGTATGATTTTATAAAATTCATAAGTATTATTATTTATCTTCGTTTTCTTTGCTATTAGCTTATAATTTATTGGAATTCTTATTTTTATGTCATTTTTTCAGAAGTCTAATAAATCAAATGTTTTGTAAATTGATATGTTTCTTAAGCTGCGTACAATTTATCATATAAAGTATGTTTTTATGACCTGTAATTTCTTATGGTACATAGAATTTTTATATATCACATATAGGCATGATTTTATTAACATATGTTTTCTTTTTTTTAATATTTTATAATGTTGATCACTTATTAGGCTATTTTTTTAAAAATTTAACCCTGTTTTGTATTCATAGATAAAATTTATAATTTAATTTACTATATTTTATGTAAACTATACTTATCTGCGACACTCGTAAAATTTAGTCATCTGTATAAGTTAGTGTATAAAACAACTGTTTCTATTTTGGAATCAAAACTTAAACAAAATGAATTTGAATTCACACGCAAGTTGGGTATTAAGATACTTATAAGATAATGGATTAAAAAAAATTGTATGATTATACTGTAAAAACAGTTTTTTTACTTCACCTAAGGAGTTTTCGTTTAGTATACATTATTGTTCGAATGCTACTAAAATTTAGGTAGATGAGAGTATTAGATATAATTTTTTTTAATATTTAGCTATAATGGATGGTTTCGCGGAAAGCTGGGATCACATTAGTATGAATATAACTATTTTTTAAGCATTTTATGTTTGCATTTAAAATAAAAATATGTGAAATATTCAAAGAAATAGAGTTTCAGTGAGTAGATTTAAATACATAAATGCAAATTACGACATTTTTTTGGTTTTTAGTTGGTTTAAATAAAATTTCCCTGCAACACATTCAAAAATGACTAAAAAGAATTAAGCATATAAATTGCTCGATATATTTAGAGAAGAATCAACATAATTTTTTAGTCTCAAACGCTTACACTGATATTTAATTTTTTTTAATTTTATGGCATGAATATTTTATATCGTCTACCTTGTAATATTACAATTTTAACAGTGAAAACCTCTTTCTTGTATGTTGCACCCACATGTGGCTCCTTTATTGCTTATTATCATCTATAATCAAATTGGACTAGATTATATCTCAATAAGAGTGGTAAATACATTATTAATATTAGATTACAATTATTTTTCCTCGCTTAAGAAATATCCAAAATTTATATTCCACAATTATCATATCTTTATAACAAATTATATTTGTTTCAAATTAATGATACCGTCTGATTGATTGTACATTTTCAGCCTATTTTCTCCTATCCTGTCAATTTTTTAATCCTTTTCGCTTGAAGATAGATCTTTTTGGGCACCTTGTCAGTAGAGTAAATTTGAAACACGTAGATTGAAGTCAAACCCGCGAATACTAACAAAGCGCCTTTATGAAACGATCCGACGACAGCAACATTTAGCAAGAATATAAAAATTATTTTATATTTTTTATATAGCAAAATTTTCTGATATACGCATTAAAATCTTACCAGTGAATTTAATGTTTATAAATTTGGGCCTTTTTAAATTTTCCCGATGGATATAGTGTACTATAGATTCCAAATAGGAAACCTAAAATTTTTTTAATTAGCTTTACAAATACGTTTTATTCATAAATTAAAAAAAAAGTAACCGGAAGCATCTTGGCAGAGTATTTAGAAATACTAAAGTTAATATAGATTATTAGCTTTGACTAAATAATCCTTTAAAGACACCATTAAATATATCTAGGTAACATTGAAGCCTGCTTTTACTTCAAATATTAATATGAAAAATATTTCATCTTTTTTTTTGTTCTATTTCTTATAATATTGCAGATTTAGTACTTTTATTTTCACTTCACCCTGTATTTATTCACACCGGTATGTTTATTTTTGAAGTTTTCTTATGATAACTAATTTGTGTATTAACCCATGTTCTTCAAATAAAATTTTTATGCTTTTAGATATTTTATCAGAAAAATTTTGTTATAGAAGAAACATCGATTTAAATCGTATAACAAGATAACTTTTTTTTGTGTTTTTTCATTGTTCTCATGATATACCACACTTCTTCGATTCTGTAACTATAATTATACTTTATGTTGCCCATTTTTGTCATGCTGACTTCTACATTTATGCACCCAGTATTTTTTTTTTGAAACGCATAACTCTTTTTCAAGAAATCTCCATCATTTACAGTCGATTCTTTTGGATACACCTGCCCTTTGTCGAAAATTTCAAGTGAATTTTCAAAAATACAAATAAAAAAAATAGCTTGTTTGTTGAAATTTAAACCTTAAAAATTTTTAAAAATTGTAAATCCATTCTATGTCTGCATATTTATTCCTAAATCTTACACTTTCTATCATACACTAATTTTACCAATTCTGCGTCATTTTTTCCAACTTTAGATGATATTTTTACCCATTAAATATTCATTGTGCTATCCTTATCAGCATAATAAAATTACCCAATTCTGTATACTTTATAAATTCGAGAAAAATTAAAATAATTATTTTAAAATGAGATGGCAAGAAACTTACGGAAGATATAATAAAATCAAGGTGTTAGTTCGTTAAAATAGACTTATTTTTTTTAATGCTTTTATTCTTTGAGCCCATTTTACTTTGGTCACAAAATAAATGAAAGACTTCTATAAAACTCAAATTTAAACAAAAACTGTATAAATTCTGAATTTTCCATAAAGATTCATTAAAAAAGCGTGTTGATATTTTTATCAACTTAATTTTGCGTTTTAAAATTATAATAACCGAGATTTTGTTTTCTTCTAACCATGATGATGGGCTGAAAAATTTTCATCCCTTATTTTGTGATATTTTTTTGGGTTTTAAGTTTATGCCCTTTTCATTTTCCCTCAGCCATATTCCTATGTTCCCAGTTACTGAAATAAAAAGTCACGACTGTGGTTTACTACAGAATGCGTATAACCAGATTCACTTATTCCAGAATAACCACGCCACCCATCAGAAAAAAATTAAAACTTTTACGAAATATATCGTTTAATGTGACTTAAAGTGTTTTAGAATAAAATTTATTTCTAAAAAGTATTAACCGTGACCTAATTCAGTGCATTCGACGGTACTGAATTCCCACCTCCCACACAGTGTCCTCAGGGATTTTTGTGTTTCTTAATTTAGATGCTTCAATTTAAACGATGATTGCTGTAAAGCTGTGCCGCAATATTTTTTTTGAATAATTTATTTTTAAAATTATACCACAGAAGATTTATGGTTAATAGATACATTTTTAATACTATTATTTGGAGAGGCGGAAACTTAATAAACATAATTAAATTAATCATAATTTTTCTTTGATTGTTAGGCGTGATTTTTTTAATTTCACACCGCTAAAAACATTGTCTGTTTTTATAAAAAAAAATTGTTGTTTATTGAATTTAACTTTTTATACGGCACAAAAATCCACCTTCGGTAGCAAAAAACCGTTCTTTATTACAGAAATACCACAACCCTGATTACCCCTATTACACACTTGCGCGCTTAGATAACTGTGTTTGTCTTTATACCCTTCGAGAAGTACAGTTAATCCTCTTAAGATAGGCTAAGGGCTAACCTTATCTAAAAAAGGGTAAATGTGTTTAGCAAGCATCCAATTAAATCTAGTGTGTACTTGATGCATGAGACAGGTTACTTTTCGCGTAATTCCAATCCTAAATATAAGGGTTAAAAAATAAAGGTATTATTAAAATTACGTCATATAAGACATACATCAACCTAAAATTCACTATATTGTTAACAAATTTAACTTCCTGTCAGCCTTAAAATTCTGGCACGATGATTGGGTTTAATCTATTATAATATCGTGGCATAAGTTTACACAATATAAGATGTGTGATTATAAATAAACCAATGATATCTGCCTGAGGCGGCAAAATCAACAAAATTTCTTCTATAGCTCGTTTTAAAAAGCTCGATGAACAAAATAAATTATCTAGTTTGGCGTTATTTTCGGATACAAATGTAATTAATTAAATACATATAACTACGCTATAATAATATTATATTTTAAAAGTAACAGCCAACCATTGTACTTTAAACAAGCAAATTTTTCGCTGTTTTTGAAATTCTAAAATCAGAAATAAATTACGTTAAATTAATTAAATGAATATTTTTGTTTTTGAGTATTTATTGTTATTTGCAACCAGTGTCAGAATTTCCATCGATTATTACAGATGCAGCATGTTACGAAAGTTGTCATAGGTTCGTCACCGCTTCGAGTTTGTAATTGGTAAAACGTAGTTTTAGTTTCTTTGCATTTTCCACATTTAAACATACTAGAATCTGCTCTTGGTTTAGCTACTTGAGAATCACAAATAGAATTTTGAAAGATTTTTTCGTCCATTAGTTTCATTTCGTCGCTTTTCATCTCTTCGACGGTCATATTTACGAATTTTTCGGGTGTAATTTCACCACTATAGACTCTTTTACACAGTAGTATATTTTTAGGATTGTTTAAATTTAATTTTTTAGCAGCAATAAATTTTTTATCGTTAAATTTATTCATTTTAATTATTTCTTTAATAATGGACATTGAAACGTATCCAGCCTGTTCATAGGAGCAAGGATTAATATTTTTAATAAAAACGTCGTAAAACAATGAAACAATTTTGTCTTTTGCGGGATCGTTGAAAAAATACCGCTTTAGAACGACGCCCGGAGACTCTAATTTATTATTTACCTCTTTTTCGAGAAATTTATTGGCCGAAGAGATATTAGAATTCTCTATTGAAACTATGCATTGTCTTTTCGAGTCACTGGATGACTTTGAGTCCAAAATAATGGTAGAATCGATTTTTCTCTTATCGGGAGAAAAGGATTCCCTATTGTCTTTCTCTTCCACTTTTTGAATATTTTTTAAATTTTCTTTGCCATTTACTGTATTCATCATTTCAACATCATCCATACTTCTCTTTGTAAGGTTTTGCTTTTCGATGATCTCTTCCTCTTTAACTTCATCACTATTTAAATTAATACCAGATTCTTTAGTGTTTGAGCTCTTGCTACTTTTAGAATTCTGTTTTTTCTTACTTTCTTTTTTCTTGCACGGCTTCCCTCCCCATTCTTTGATAATCTTGTTGATTTCTTTAAAATTACTAAAAGAAAGGAAGTATTTAATGTCTTTTTCTGCAGGACGGTCGCTTTTATTGACAATATCCTTCACTTCATCGATATTATTTGTTTTTATATGGTTGATAATTTGCTCCGTGTCTTGATTTTTCATATTACAGGGGGATGTTTTTAAGATTTATACTGATTAGTTCAATTCTAAATGATTTAGAAGTTTTGAAACATTCTATCTTAAATCATTTATGTGAAGTTGTGATATCAATCAGAATGACTACATATTCCTAATCTCTTGGATTCTATTTTTTTCAAACTATTAATCAATGATAAGAATGTTGGAAACGCAACTAATCGAATTTCTACAACGTTATTTTGAATATGATTGATTTAAAAAATTTAGAAAGGAAATTGGTATATTTTTTATTAGGAAGATTTATGCAAATTATAAGAAAGACGAGGTACATGTATTTTAGAACATTTAAATTGAATCAGATAAAATTTTAGACTGAATACTGCCATAATGGGAACAGATTTTACGAGATAATTTATATTATTCGAAAAAAAGTTATACACTTAATTTAAATTCAAATTAATCTTTTTTTAATATCTTAGAAATTTAACATTTGTGAATTATTATTTTTAAAATAATATATGTGTTATAAGGGGGATAGTGTGGTCACTAAAGACTATAAGTCGAATATATTGGAATTAGAAATTCCAACTAAAATAAATTTATATTCATAAAAACGGGTTTTTGATCGCTCTAAGTCGAAAATTATGGAGCTAGAAATTCCAACTTAAATAAATTTATATTCATAAAAAAGGGTTTTCGATCGCTCTAAGTCGAATATTATGGAGTTAGAAATTCCAACTAAAATAAATTTATACATATAAAAAAAGGTTTTGATGGCTCTTGACTTAATAAGTCCTTAAATGTTTCGAAGAGTAATTTAAAGAGCATGAATCTGGAACAAAAATGATATGTTTGGTAATAAACTCGAAAAACCAAATTATTATACGAAAGTAATCTTTTAAAAAAGAAGTGACTATCTTAAACATTAAAAAATTTGATATAAATGTTTATTAATAAATCTTTAAAGAAAGAAATGTTTCAAAGAGAATGAGTTGGTCTAAAAAATGATAGAATTGAGGAAGAAACTGAATGAACAAATCATTATATGGATGGAATGTTTTAAAGGGAAGGTGACAAAAAGAAGTATAATATAATTGATAAAAACGTTCATTAACAAATATTGTAAGGTAAATAATGCTTTAAAGATATTATGACAAAAGAAGCGTGATGGGGCTCAGGTAAAAACGTTTATGTACAAATCTAGAAACTAGAATATTATTTAAAGCTTAAAGCCCCTGATTATAATGTGATTCAAAGATGTTTAACAGGGATCTACTCTATAGAGACATATATGTTTCGCTTTTTGCGAGCTTAAAATGCACAAATAAATCATAAATAAATTCGAAAAACTTTAAATTTTATTTTTTCTTAATTAATATCTGCAGAGGCTCCTTTTTTTTCTGGCTACAAGAATATATTAAATAAATTTATATTCTACAAAAAAAAATTGTATAGTTTTTTGATGTGATCAACATATTATATTTTTTAGTACCCAATATTAAATTATGCCCTTAGAATCATATTAATTTCTTCATATTCACAGACCAAAAAAAATTAACAACAAATCGAGTAAAAATTTGTGGTATGCTAAATTATATGATGCGTTAAATGTGCTTTTGTTTGAATAAATCACTAGATGTAAAATAAAATAAGATAAAGAAATCGACAAAAGACTAATTGCTTAAAAAAACCGTGTATTGTTATTTTGTTTATTTTTTTTATAAAAAATAAATATGTATAATTGGTAGTCTTTTTATTTTTAAGGTCAATAGAATATAGAGCAGCCAAAAACTTCTTTAAATAAAACACAAGTGTTAGCCCCAGCAAAAAAAAACATCCGCTATCTACAACTAAACATACTTATCTATTTTTTGCAAAGTAAATAGTTTACAAATTATTTGTAATGATTAATTTCAGAATAAATGATATTTCGTGAAACAAATTAAATATTTTTTATTTTTTTAATTCACTAGGAGTCTATGACTTATAAACATATATGTTTTTTTTATCGATTTAAAACTAATTTTATATGAGAAAGGAATTTACTCTTGACTATTATAAGTCCGTTAAATTATTAGGATGAATCAATCACAATATTTCAAGACTTGCAGGTCAAAAAATGCACATTTAAAAAAAAGTGGGTTTACTGATTTTATGCATATCGCATGTATTTTGACTTAAAATTTGGGTCCTATAGTTAATCATGATTTCAAGTTTATTCAATAATCTATTCTATTTTTAATGGATTTATGAAATATATATTCTTATCTTGGGGATTTAAAGTTAAATGGCTATCTTACACAAAATAAAATATATTTGAGGATCTAATTTTAGGGTAATATTGGTGCCCCGCTATAAATTTTTAATACTATTTTTTTAATTTTGTTTGCGCTGATATATATTCCTAATTCATAAATTATACATTAACGACACGAAGCTGCAATAAAGTGCTGATATTTATTTATAAATAGTAACTATGAATTTATATTGATCAAGCTCAAATTCGAGTATTATACAAAAAAATGCACAAATGTTGTAGAGCGTTAATATACTATAGTGAATAGAGTTTATGTATTTTTATGTATCAAGATATTGAGTTTGCCAAACGCACAAAATACAAAATCCGTTGAAAAATATAATTTGATAATTAATAAGGTACATGAGTTTATATTTTTCAAGATATTGTGTTTGTGTAACGCATAAAAATACGTGAAACTGCTATATACTACCAATAATTTTCTAAAAATAATAATTATAAGTTTACATTAACATTTGAAAAACATATTATTTTTTACCGTACATAAAATATATGAAACTTCTGTGAGGGCTAAGATTTTACATTGAATAAAATTTAGTAATTTATTTTTTGTTGTAGATCGTTTATTGTGTTGCTTTTAGCGCATTCGGTTGATGTTGAAAAGTCGTCAGTATAAATTTACCACTGGTTAATCATTTTATATTTAGATTAAAGCACAATTTTGGCATGATAGCTAGATAAAATATCGAATTTTGTATGATTATAAGGAATCATGATCAAAAATATTTGACACTACATAGATTTCAATTTATAATTGTAGAAATATAAAAAATGGGTACGAGAATTTCTATTAAAAGTGATCCTTTATTCACTTTTTACACGTTTAATTTCTTTATATTACAACATATAACCAATTTCATTTTCATCCCCACTAAAACTCTGTTCTATATACTTATCCTTTTTAAACTTTAAATTCAAGCGCCTTATTCAACATATTGTTTTAATATAAATCATAATTAAAAGTTAGTTTAAAGTTTATAATGCGATCAAAAGTTGTAGTTTTACATGCATCAAAAACATTTCTAAGAAACTGACAAAATATAAATCTAAAGAATTTCGGTTTTTATGTTTGTATGGGCATGTATATTCGGCAATGTTATGTGTAAACTTTAAAACTTAAAATATTTGATTGCTAATAAACATCACGATGTAAATATTCAGTAATTATTTTTATAAAATCTATTTTCAATATATTTTACAAATGAAATTCATTTTATTACAAAAAAAAGTTGTATGGGGCTAATTTTGAATATCAGAGACTCTTGACTTACAACATATTAAATTCGAAAGTAGTTTATATTTGATGTATATTTAGTTTAAAAAATATTTTATAAAGTCAGCGTGGCAATCTCAGATGTACACACTTCTAATATAAAGCCAGTAAGCTTAATTTTTAATCTTATGTAAATTATAATATATATCTCATGGATGATAAAAGAAATTTGATATCTAATCACCATATATTTAATAAAAACTGCCTATTAAGCTTTATACTGGCTAAATTTATTTGTTAAAAGTTTAATGCAATCTTTTAAAATATCAAACCTCCCCATCATAACCGAATCTTCTATAAATTAAGCGCAAAAATATTGTATATCTAATATGATTCTATTTCTATATCAAACTTTCATATATATTTGAATTTTATACCAATATTTACATTTACTATGAACACGTGTGTTATAAGCTATCAGTAGGGCCAAAACTATTGATTTAGTGCACTGAATCGTTTTAAAAAAGAAACCGATAACAAAAACATCATCAATAAATTTTTAAACCGTTTTATAGGGCGGTGTAGGGCTTGAATATATTATTTATTTCTCTTTTTTCTAGACAACAGTTGTACGAAATGTCTTTATATCCCAGTAAATGCCTTAGAAATTATATGTGATGCACTTACATGATCTAATAGATGATAGAATATTTTATGTATTTGGATGAAACCATCAAGGGTATAATATACAAATAGCCCAGATTAATTTGATAGTATTTCAAATTTATAAGAGATTAGAGGTAGCTTTTCGCATCGACTTTTAGATTTTTTTCATGAACTCATAACGTGGGTTAGAATTTCGATATATGTCATTCAGAATATTCTTTCGAATGTTTTTATACATATTTTATAAAAAAATCGTTTTCTCCTGGTTATATTTTTCGATATAAAGCACTATATTAGTTCCAAATTTACATATCGATAAACCTTTTTACAGTTAAATTTTCCAAATTTACTAGAATTCCATTTTAAGATGAATATAGACCCAAATTGAAATTAATCGGCAAACAAAAGTTAAATTTAAAATATCATTCTTTCAAATTGATTTAATGACATATGCTTAGTCAAAAATGGCGATATAGTCGAACAAAAAATATATTAATTTACTTGTTGACGACCCTTTAAAATATTTTTTTAAATAATTTTACTTGCTAGAATATTTGTATTTTCACTGACATATTATTTACAAAACGTCTTACTAAATTGTAATTTTTAATTTTATGATCTTTTGATGATTTTAATTGATCGATGATTGCACGTAATTGATTATATCGTAAAAATAGTACACCAGTTCCATAAAACTAACTATTTTTGTTTGAAATATTAGATTACACGAAAGGAATAGATTAATATTCGTATAATTAATTACTATTATTTCTTTTTTTATGTATAAATTAGCGATTACAGTAAATATAATATATTCTCTAAATGAATTATAATGATGTTATTCAGCCCATAAATAGAAATCCATTGATTTGAAAAATATATAAAGAATTCTATATATTGTCCCTCCCCATGTCCAAAAATATTTCAAATAACCAAGATGATCAAATAGTGAATGAATCAAAAGCCAATGAAAATAACGACAACATGAGTTTTTATAGGACACTCGAATCGCACAGTACAATATTTTTTTATAACAATGCTAATCCACTCAGTACCATTTTTACTGGACACGCCACTGCTGGTTCAATAACTGTCGATCTTTCTGTTCATCCCGAAGTAGAAGAAAGGATAATGAATCATTATGGGATTGCGGGGTTACCATGTATGGTCAAAAATAATGTTAATGAATCAACCGGTGAAATTGAGAAAAGGGTGTTTTATATCAACGATCCAATTTTTGTTGATAGCAATAAACCGAAAACTCACAAAAAAGATACTATAATCACACGATCTACAATATCGAAAGAAGATAAATTACTTATAACGAGACATACACAAGAAAAACTTGATGGTATGCTTGATGACAATGTGATAACCCTTTTTATAAAGGGAACGCCTACAAGGCCAGAATGTGGATTTACAGGACAACTTATCAATCTTATTGATAGTTTTAACTCTGAAAATGGAAGTGTTCAGTATAAGTATTTTAATGTATTCGAAGATGAAAAAATAAGGGCTGGTCTTAAGATAATAAATCAATGGCCTACGATTCCCCAAGTCTATTTAGGAAAAAATTTTATTGGTGGGCTTGATGTGTTAAGGGATCTGAAGGAGGTCGGATTATTGGCCCAAAAAATGTCACCATTTATTAAATAATATTAAATATTTCAATTTGTTGGTTTTAACTAAATTTCATGTACCTCTAAAAAATCACACATATAAAAAGAACCATATACATATTTATTTTAGGATAATTTTCTTTTACTTATTATATTGGCTCGTACAAAACTTCAATGTGCTTTAAGGCATAATATTATAAATAAAGGTTGCAAAAATACGATATAAAACTATACTGATATATGTGATCATCTATTAAAAATTTTATTATTTAATTACTTTTGGGCCCATGTTAAACGTTTATTCACAAAATACCAATCCAGGGTTATCAAGGAATAATATTTACATAATTAATGCTATTTAACCCAAAAGTTCCATATCTAGTCCTAAAAATTTATAGTAGTGCCCGAATCGTGCGTAGCTTAATTTCAAAGCCATTATCCACCTAATTCAAACGTATCGGCAATCATAGTGTGAAATCGTTGATCCCTGATTGAAAAATAATTTTATAGCTACATAATCATTTTCGTTTAATGTAAAATTAACGTTATTGGAGTAAAAAATAATATGGTCATTGGTGTGCAAAATAATATGGTCATTGGTGTACAAAATAATATGATCATTACAGCAACAAAATAATATGATCATTACAGAAACAAAATATTAGCCTTAATTTCAGAAAAATATTCATTAGAGTGCAAGATTATTGTCGTGTAAATGCAAATTTATATATTGAAGTATGAATTAATAGTCATTAGATCCACGAAATTAATTCATATGATAAAAAATCATGGTCAATGGTAGCGAATAATAGTCAACTATTGCAGAATAGTAGTAATTATAGTTCAAAATTATTGTTATATATTTCAAAATTATTGTTTTTTAACTACAAAACTACTGTCTTTGTTCTAAAACATTTCTAAGAAAACATCTGAAAGATGTTAATAGAAGTGGGCCCATGAAATAAAAAATTTTTATTAACTAAAAATCGGAAAGATACCAATTATTTTAATTCTAAAAATCTTTAAAATAATGAATTTTTATTTATTCCTGCCAAAAAAATCATAAAACTAAAAAAATAAGCACAAATTTACACGCTATTGTTGGCTTGGTTTTTTTATTAAAAAATCCTTACAAGATAAATGGATTTTTAAGGCGAATGCAGATCAGCATTACAAAATTTATCTAATTTAATAGTTCTAGAAAGTAAAATGCCTTAGCATTATAGCATAAATACCAAATTTTATCCCTAGTGAATAAAATTCAACTATATTTATCAGTATTGTCGATAATTTAGAGCTGTAAACATTCGACTTAGAATCCTTTTCACGCAAGAGTATTGTTAAATCACCAAACTGGTAATCAATTCCTCCTAACTGAAAAGGCAGCAGAAAACTCTGGTATATTAACCCAAAATAGCAGTGTATAAAGCTTTTAAAATACACTTGATTATTGAGCTAAAACAACACTCACGACTCCCGAACGTAAGTGTGAACAAGAAAAGACATTATTGCTATGGTGGGATTTATCTACGTAACGATGACCCGATATATACAATAGAATAAAAACCATTATTCTTCTGCAAATATGAATTAAATATTTATTTTGTCATATGATATTTCTAGGATGGATCCAGAAAATATAAAAATTTAAAAATTTAATTATGCGTTTTACATAGACTACAAATTTATATTATTTAGCTCAATAAAACATGGAATAAACGATTCTTTGATGGCTGCGATAGGAATATAAAGAGTTATTGAATTAAATTAAACAATGGGGATTAAATTCAAAAAAAACCTTTACTGATTTATCAATATCAGAATTTATAGGTATTTTAAAGCCAATCTAAAAATAATAATATTGATTAGGTGTGATTTTTGTGTCGAAAATTTTCTAAAAGAAAAAATCTTGGGATATTGATACTCTGATTATTTGATTTAATAGATCTCATTGTACAGTTTTGTTAAAAAAGAGAAGTTAAAACTTTGAAATATATTTTCTATAACATAGGAATGTTTTAATAGTATTTTATGACATACTAGAATTCCGAATTTTTAGAATTACAAAATAATATATTATTTGATTTGGTAAGCTAGAATAAAAACGCTTTTACGCAAAATAAATTTCATTGAATGTTTTAGTTTATTTTTATATATAATGGGCATAATTTTAAAATTTTCTGCTGTTAATTCACATTTCTGAGAATTTATAGCTCTTCTATAGCCATAGAATACTGGTCTTTGGTAACTAACTAAGCATAGTATAACTTAATTTATTGAAATGGCATTGTGCTTAATTCTTTTATGTGACTACATACACTTTGTATCTCTGAACCTCAATTAAAACGTATGTATAACTATCCAATAC
The DNA here is from genome assembly GCF_057557595.1 of Rhyacophila brunnea. Lineage (NCBI taxonomy): Eukaryota > Metazoa > Arthropoda > Insecta > Trichoptera > Rhyacophilidae > Rhyacophila > Rhyacophila brunnea. The sequence continues at coordinate 59,322 of NW_028232813.1, read as the reverse complement.
TTTACACAAGTTAAAAAAATATTGATAGATAATAACTAAATACTGTGCACGACTAAAAGTGTTTAATCTTATTATAGCTGAATGTTATTTTTGCTTTTAGTTCATGTAAGGAATATTTTTCAGCAAATTAATATCCCAAGCCTTTACAAATAATTTTCTCTGATGGATAATAGGGTACTATAACTTAGCTTGTGTAGTTTTGTACTGCTCCCATAATTTACAATACATCAAAAAAGTATAAATAAATAATTAGATGAGTATGCACAATGACAGAATTATTTCTTATATTTGTTAAAATATTCCCTCTATCACAACAATTATGATTTTCCAAATTTATAAAGGCCTATTTTATCACAATCAACTCACCGATGCAAATCTTTTATGTATATTTAAAAAAATTTATGATCCAATCACTTTTGGTTTATATCGACTTCGCATTCATCATTAGGTTTATTATTGATAATACTGGTTGAGAAATATAAGATAATCTTTAAAATAGATGTTTAGATATTCCAAATTTAAGAACAGATTTAGATAATAACAAATTTTAAAATAATATATTTGTCAAAGATATTTATCGTAGAATTTAAATAAGCCAAATTTCACATCTTATTTCTGAAATAATATATTTGTAAATTATATTTATCGTAGAAATTAATAAGCCGAATTTCATATCGAATTTACGAAATAATATATTTGTAAAGTATATTTATCTTTGCACTTGAATACGCCAAAAATCATCATAAAATCACAGATCTATATTTGTGGTAAAAAATTACCCTTCAGACTTTAGAATAAAAAATCAATTTTTAACTATATTAAAATTTTATAATTATTTCACTGTAATTATCGCAATTATTAATATGTCTGTCAGAAATAAAATACAAATATAAACATATAATTTAAGCTAGTGGAAATAATTTTTCGGTCGCAACTCAAAAAAACAGCGTGGAATTATCTTTGTTACACCAATAAAAATATTAATTTAAATTTCAATTATCCATTTTAATTGAATCTATTCAGCACTAGTTTTCCGCTTGATACTTTTGAATGCTATTTGTGATTTTAGAGCTTTAAGAATATTTAGTTTAAATCAGTTCATAAATAGATAAAGTATAATAGTATTGTATATAGTTCTTATGGTGCTTTAAATCTTATAAATTTTTTTTTTACTGTTTATTTGTAGAATTCGAAAATAGATGCACAATAATTTTCTATGCACAATAAAATATATTTAATATGCAATATTTTGGGTATTATGCTATAGTATAGACTTTCTGTTTCTGATTTTTAATTATTTCTTATACATTGAAAATCAAATTTAATTTTGAGGCTACAGTATACTCTATATTGATATTTTTTGGTGCTGTTATCTGTTTTCATGTAGTACGAAATAATTTTTTTATTGTACATATGATTTTTTAGAATGTCTTTTCTATTTTTTTCTATATTCTGATTACCTTTTATGTATTATTTTCTTGAATTATGATTTATTCTTTTGTATTCACCATTAAATAATTGTAATTTTCAGCAAATATAATCAAGTCACCCTTTTAATGTAAATATGCACAAGAATTTACTTTAAATTTACATAATTCTTAGATTTCAAAAAAAATTATAACCTTTGAACCTTTTAATTTGCATTATTAAATTTTTAGAAAACCACATGATTTTTATGAATATAAATGGAATAAATATCTATATATCTATCTTTTTTAACTTTTTAATACTGATACAAATGAATTTATTTTAATCAGAAACATGTATATTTTCATAAGAATAAAAAGTATAGTTTTCCGAATTTTCATGCCATGGTAAACTTGATGAAATGTTGAATCATTATACATGTAAATTTAATGTAAAAAAGTTAAATTTATTATATCCATAAAAATTTGATGCGGCCTCGGTGATATTATAAATTTTATAATAAAACCATTGATTTTTTTTGCACATCAAATAATTTTTTCTGTGGATTGTTTATATTTATAACGCCTATGGTTTTTTTATTGAAAAAAGCGCCCCATAATAATCTACAATGTTTAATGTAATATTTTTTCTTTCAAAGTGTAATAAACTATTACGCTATTAGCCGATATGAAATAATTAATGATTAAATTAGTATTACTGTATTCGATTTCAAGCAGTTTTAAAATATATTAATGGTATAAAATCGAACTTCAATTATCTATTTTTACAAAAACCTATTTAAATACGTATATCTTTATGATTTTTATAATGATGAGGTTTGGATATGCATATCTTTAAGTATAATAGTAAAAATATGATTTAAACGCAGATATAATTTATGACTTTTTTGCTAATATAGTTTAAATATGTACATCATTGTATTATTTTAGTAAAAATATGATTTAAACGCAGATATAATTTATGACTTTTTTTGATAATATAGTTTAAACGCAGATATAATTTATGTGTTTTTTAATAATATAGTTTGAAAGCAGATATAATTTATGAATTTTTTGATAATATGGTTTTAACGCAAATATAATTTATGTCTTTATATAATAATATAGTTTAAATATGTATATCTTTGAGTATTTTAGTAAAAATATGATTTAAACGCGTATTTCTATGATCAATTTATATAAAAATATATTTTTAGACGGATATATTTGAATAATGTATTAATTTCAATTTATTTTTCAATTCTTCTTAAATGTCTATTAACGAAGTAGAATGTTATTAAGGAAACGGAGATAGTGAGTATTTCTACCCAATATAAAAATAATGAGTAGAGCAAGGGATATTTAATTGCTTCGAGTGAATTTACAAATATAAGAGATGAGCTAAGTTTGTGGAACAAATGTAAAAGATTAATAACTTCTTCACCACTCAGTTTTGTTGAGAAAGCACTTGATGTGTATATTTTATATACAACCATCAGGCCTTTGAATTGGATTTTGCCCCAAAGTTTACATTTATCACATTCAATACAATTAAGGTGCTCTAAAATATTTTTTAAAGGTCTCTCGTGGTTTTTTGGTACAAATTCTTTTACATTGAACAATTCTTGTTTCCTTATTTTCTTCAACATTAAATCAAGAAGCTCGGAATCTTCATTTTTCATTTCTATAGAACATCTAAAAGAACTTTTATCGAGAAAAAATAAAGAATTACGAACGACTTTATATGCAAATATTAAATTCTGTATATATTCAGGCTTCCTTTTCCTTCTATAAAAAAAAGGATTAGACCAATATTCCTGTCCGAATTTTTTATAAAAGATTGACATATGCACAGAAATAGAAAAATGAATACCACTAATAATTTTATGGAGAGATGGATTGTATTGAGCTTCTCTATAAATAGCCTTCCAAATATCAGAAGCTCCCTTCTTATATCCACTATAAATTTGTTTGGCTACATCAAGATCAACAAAAAGACTTCGCGGATCTGAATTCTCGTAAAAAACACAAACATCATTTATTTCATTTCCTAATCTGCATAGTTCTGCTCCTTTTTGGTGCTTTTCATATTCTTCGTCTCGTGGTAATTGACACGCTTCAAAAGAGCATTTATGCTGTAGCTCTTTATTTTGGCAAGGTTCTTCTAGATTTATCTTTATCTTTGAGAAGCATTTAGTTTTTAATAGCTTCGTTAGAAGAGGATTAATTTCTTCTTTGGTAGAAACTTCTTTTTTGCAAATCCTGGCATGGAGAATTACTAGACTTAAAAGAATCTTTATCATTGTGTTTATGCCCTTATTTAGAAATAAATATGGGTGTGCGTGTAAATGCTCAATAATTTTAATAAGAACCTATTTGGATTAAATTCATAAAAGAAATAAATAGCGAAAAAAAATTATATTTTAAAAATGAAGAGATAGCCAAAAATATAGTTAATATATGCTCACGGAAAACCAATCAAATTAAGCTTATGGAAAACAACCTAGTCGTATATACAAAAATAAAATCTTCCTAAAAATTATCTGATTCTTATAAATTTTTTTTAGCTCTTAAGATCATTGAATATTTTACTATTCCTGGTTTTAGAAAATCAAAAAATAATTACATAATACGCTTCTATAAAAATATATCATATCTATTATAATAATATTTTATATATCCAGTTCTTTATGGGTGATTCAAAATAAATTATGTGTTATCTATCGTGTATTTCTTCACCATTTTTACATTTAAAATATCTTTAGAAACACCCGGATATATAATTTCAGCTACTAAGCTCTTATAGTAAAAATAGCTCTACCTTTTGATTCAAATGTTTTATAACACATTTTAAGTATATCGATTTTATTTCTTTATCTGTATTGCTTGTAAATAGTGTTTTTTGAACTATTGGCAAATTTTTTCACCTTTTTACACTGTTTCCTTCTAATAATAGAAACTTTCTTTAGCGTCATTCCTCGTAATTTTTGTTTAAAAAGATACCTAAATTTTATCATAAATTCTTAACTATAAATCTACGGTGTGCCAAATCAGAATATTTTTCTTTTTTTAAGCGTAAAATTTTTAATCTTGAAGCAAAAAATGGCTTATTATAATTTATTTCTGTTCCATAACAACAAAAAATTTGTAAATTGTATCATATAATCATCCAAGTGTGTTTATTAATTATAATTATGGCTTCTGTGATATTTACATGATAAAAGACATCAAATTAGATATGAATAGAATCGATTTTTAAAAATGTAATTTATTGATATTTAACTTTAATATCGGAAAATGGTTGAATTGTAGATATTTAAATATAGAAAAATATTATGTAAAGTAATATATAAGATATAATAACTTTTTTTGTAAAACATATTTCTAGAAATTTATACAAATAATCAAATAAAAGTATACTTAAATATAATATTCCGATCAATCTAGGATAACAGAACCAAAATATTATAAATTTCGAAATAAGAATAATTTTAAAAGACCTAAAAATTTTTAAACATTAGAAAATATTAAATTTTGTTATATTATAAGATCACAGAATCAAAAAGATTACAGATAGCGAAATACAAAATAATAATAAATGACCAAATATTTTTTTACTACTTAAAAATCATGAATCGATCATATTGAATAGTAACATTCGTATTTACTAAAATAAAACAGCAAAAAAATATAATTTCATCAAAGGGGGTTTATTTCCTTAACCTTTAATTATAATAGTATTTTGACCTACTTATATTCAGTTGCACTTTTTTGATATTAGTTGTTGTTTAAGGATCCTTTTCCATTTTCATTGGGGTTTCTTAGTTATATGATATGTATTTCTTTTGTAAGACTAGAATAAAAGGATTTGTTTCCAAATGATATGAAGATAAAACTTTTCAATTATTAATATAAAATTGTATTGTTATATGTATTTTATATCTTGGAAATCCCTAATTTGAACATCTAAGTGAATAAAACGAGTATATTTTGTATTTATAGCATAAAGCATTTTTTATAATCAGTGAATATACTGTTTGTTCTACTCCAGACTTCGACACATTAAACCATATTTAACATTTTTTATTTTTATTTTATAAATTTTGCAATGTATATTGCCACCATCTCAATTATACAGTCCAGAGGTTTTATAATAAAGACCTTCATATCCAGATTTTTTAATATGTTGATTTTTGATTTTAATCTGTGTATTTTTTATTTTGAAATGGTTTTATATATCCACGCGTTTTACCAACGTGTTAATTCGTTTCTTTATATTTTGATATAGTTATGCAAAAACTTATTGTCCAAAATAAACAAGTAAAAATGAATTTGAACGACTTTCTAATCTTTTGATTATTTTAAAAAAAATTTATGCATCAGATGGTAAAAAATATAAATTAAACTTGAATACAAAAAGAATAAACTGAAAAAGCAAAGAATCTTGAAATATAAATGTAAGGTCGCTTATCGGAAGCTTTTATAAAATGAAATTCTTTCTCTATTTACCCAATGACAGTTTATACTATAAATGCAAAAAATAATACTTTGATACTGTATCTCTTCAAGGTTCTAATCACTTGGAAGAAACAACAACTATTCGAATTTATTTCTATCACATATGTTTAACTTGCAATACATTCGTATATATGAAATTATCTATTAGTTATATCGATATGTACGAAATTTATTTCTAAAAAAAACCAATTTCAGAACTCGAAAAAAAGACGACAGAAACGCCAGCAAATAAAAAGCCTTCAATATGTGAGTTAAATGAAATAAAATATACAAGTTTTAGTTATTTTATTATTATTATGCACCTGGCAAGATTTAAATAAATCATTCTTAATGGCCTGTAGAAATATTTATGAGGAAGGATGGCTATTGCATTGATCTTATTTTATCGGAATGAATATTTTTTTTGCTGGCTTAATTGTTTGAACTATTATAAGATTATATTTAAGTTAGATACCGCTTAAAATATGTATAATTTTAATTCAGCCTCTTCATATATTATTGAAATCAGTTCCAATATTTATTCATTTTTATTTTAATTTTTATTGGTAATTTTTAGTTCAATGGTTTTATTTTAATCATACCCACCGCTATAATCCTTTAAAAATCTTCTATGATTATTATTTCTCTTTTCAAACTTTGATTCGTGTATTTCAACAACAATTTATTTCCTCTAAATATAGAAAATTTCATCTAGTAGTTGTTTTCAGTAAGATCATTTTCAATTTTTTAAGCCTCCTTCAGACTGACATAATTTACACACAGTTTATTTTAGCGATTAGGATGGCTTTATAAAAATTTATATAATATACACTTATAAACTTTATTACTTGGCTTTACTCACTAGTTTTTAATTCAGTTTTTTTTATTCTACACTCGACTATCTATATTATACTATTATAGGCTTGTATTTTCTTATTTTGTATACAGAACCGCGGAAAGAGTTGTTTTATGCGGGATGGTTGAATATTAAATCTTCTATCTTACAGATTCACTTAATTCTATTTCATAAATAACCATTTTTGGAGGTAAAAAAATTAATTTTCCTATATCAATATATTTGGATAACAATTACACTATAGCTCGTAAATTCTAACATAATTATCTTGGTAAAAAAATGAAAAGAGGTATGATGAGTTAAACTTTTTAGAAGGGAAATTGATTTTTTTATATAAAATTAATCTCGAAAAATTAGCTAACAAAAGCGATCAGATTGCTAAGTTGCGTTAAAAACATATTAATATAGAAAAATACTTTAATTATTAAATTTTATGTTAAATCAGTATCATATTTTACAAAAAAAAACGAAATTGTATGAAACGAATCTGATAAATCCATCTTCTACAATCTTTAATATTATCATGAGCTTCTTGCTATTTCACATAAAATACCTTAAATTAAAAAACAAGAAATTAACATTTATAAAATAATTATAGCCTAGAAATAATTATAATTGTATACACAGTTCTCTACGATTTTTTTTAAACATAAGAACCCAAGGAACATATACTAAGCCTTTTCTCCGGCGCCTTAAATTTTATGTATATTCTATTGAATATATCCGCAAAATTTTTATCATTATCCAATACGATTACCCCAAATTTTGAATTGTGACGACGTATATTCTCAATATTCTTCAGAAAATTATAGTAGTTGAATCCATTCAAACTAACATTAATGTTTGCATCTTTAATCTCATCCATGCTTTCTAATTGTTTTATTAGTGGAATAAAATACTCTTTCACTTCCTTGTAATTTTTTCCTCCATTCCTTTTAACATTAATTTCATATGCTATTCTCAATGTATCGTTTTCAAGAAAACTTAAATCTGTTGATATCATGACCTTTGTCTTTATTCCAAATAAATCATGACAATACACAAATTGAATTTTCATATTAGATGATGAAACCTCTAATATACTTGTACTTATATTAAATGAGTCACCAGTAATGCCATTCTTGGTTATTTTCTGAAATGTAGGAGATTTTACTGGATTCCTAGGACAATTCGATAAAGGTGAACAGAAGCGAGCAAGCGTATTAAAACTGTCGATTTCGTTAACCGTGTCGCTTTTGTGCTTATTTAATATGAATTTTCTTACATAATAATTTGTTTGCCAATCATTCGTAATAAATAACTCAAACATATTCGGAAAAATTGAAAATACTTGTATTTTAAATAAACGGTTATACAAGAGATTATAATTGATATCATCTAAATCGAACTCAAGGAAAATTAGAACACTACTTTTATATCCGTTTTCAAGCTCTACAAATTTAATAAAATAGTCTATTTCTGATATTATTTTCGCTTGAAAAATTCTCAACAATTTCTTATCTATTATAATTATAAAATCAGATTCGCCTTTAATACCATTATTTTCAATAGTTTCAGCTTGTTTCTCAAAAAAATCCAGACATTCTTTCGTAATTTTTGCCTCCCAATTTTCCACGTATGAAATATTAGACTCTATTTTAAATCCACTACAATCAAAATTAGTGGGTTTGTTTTTGCGTAATATGATATTTATTTGTCTGTTAATTTCGTCTATTAAATTTCTTTTGCACACATGAAAATAGGATTCCTTTTTTAACTTTTTATCTTCCAAAATTTTGTGTTTTGACGCATTCAAATCATTTATTTCATTTGAAACTAATTTTAGACTATCGGATGTATCATTAGTGAGAAAATTTTCCAAACTTTTTTGAAAATTAGAAGTATTTTTTAATTTTTGAAAATACTTGTTCTTTAAATAAACCCGTATAACAATCACAGATCCATAAGAACTGCATTTATACGATTCATATATCTGGATGGCTTTAAGAAGAAAGATTACTTCCCGAATATCCCATAATCCTTTGATGGAATTTCTGTTTAATGTAAACCCATGAAAAAACATTTTTTCATTATATCCACTTAAAAATCCTAAAATATCAGTTTCTGTATCAGACATAAAATCTTTCAAATTGAAACTAGTTTTATATATTCCACTATATGCAGAATCCGTATTTATAGATTTATGCATTGAAACTGTAGGCTTCTCTGTTGTACACATATTTGTTTCATTAGAACGTTCCTCCTCATATTTTTTTGTGCAGTATACTACAGCCATAAAAATTATAAAAGTTTTTATTAATTTCATTTTTTTTTGTTAGAAACGTTTTCTTATTTATGTTATTCGGATATTACTATATCACAATAAAATTTTTTTAAAAATTTAAATTTATTAAGTGGATTGATCGATAATTATAATATAAAATAAATTAAAAAGTAATGAATTATAGAATTTTAGAAAGCTGATTTTAAAATAATCGTAATCTATATTCCTAGTCTTTTATGCACATTATTATGCACAAGGCATCTTTATAAACCTGTTTAGATTATCAGTTCAACCCAGTTGCAAGAATTATTGACAATAAATGTATGTTTCCAAGATGAAGATTTTTTTAAAGAAGTAAAACCACAGCCCTTATTTTTTTAATATTTGATAGTCTGAAAATATCGAATATTATATTATTTTATTAATTATATTTTTTAGAAATATAGAATCACAATCAATTCAATGTATTCTGGTGACATATATGGTAAATGACCAAATATTTTCAAGAAATAATGCTCAAAAGCAAAATGTGAAAATTTAAATGAAAAGAATCAATTGAATTTGATTTAAAAATCTATTTGTTAAAGATTAAAATTGATTATTAATACATACGTTTCTGATATGAGACAGATTATTCGTTGATGAAAATATTTCTTCTGCTGATTTCGGATAACTCAAATTCGTAAATTAAATTTCTAGATAATGCAATAAAAACAAACTTTTTACCACATATTATTTATTGTAGTATTTATAGTAGATAGGTGGAATTTACATGTTTTTTAATTGTTAAGTCATACTTTAATTTATGATACATGATTTAATATACCATAGTTATAATTGGAATGGGGTGTTAACAAAATATCATAGTTCCTGAAGGAACTCAAGTCACGAATTTGATCGAGGCATATATAAAAACCTTGCGATTGAGATAAACTCTTGTATTAATAGGTCTCGAAATGTGCGTAGGTATTGAAGAAGACATCAGAAGATGAAGATAGGGAAATAATAAATGCGCTGTGCGCATGTGAATCAAGCAAGTTGTGCTCTAAAAAAAACTAAAATAATAACCATAAATTTAGCCCATAAATAAATATATAAACAAAAATATCTATCAATAATTTTAACACGAACTAAAAAATTAAAAGAATGATTTTCTTTTATCATAGCTTTTTAAATGTATCACGTGTATCATTTCGGCCCATAAAATGCAGCACCATTCATAATTATATTGTATTTTCAAATTAAAATGCCTCTCTATAAAATATAATTATAATTATGCGAATAAATTACCTTTTGCTTCTATAATTTTGCAGCAAAAAGATTTAGACTGTCTTTAAATTTATTTATATAACTGTAAACCAATCATAAAAACAAAGAATGGATATATCAGCAGACTATAAATCAAAATTATAAAAATTTACGCAACAATATTGAGTTTTATTCGATATTGTTCGAACATTCTTAATAATTTAAAAGAAGAAAGAGGAATTTATGATTGCAATACAATGCTAATAAATATTTTAGAAAAAAAAATAGTGTAATTTCAGATAATAGATGTTTCCTAATCTAAAATATCTTATGTTTTTTCCAAGAAATATTTGATTACGATGGTTTTATAAATTCTGTATATGATTTAACTTATAAAAAATAAATATACACATATAATTTATTACACATCAAAATTTTAATTAAAACAGATATACAGTAATAATAAACGTTTTCACTTAATTATTGATATAATTTTCCTTTTTTTGCAAGTATTCGGAATAAACTATTGAGTTTTCTAAAATTATGCCTATATTTAAAATAGAATGACGGTGTCATATTATTTTTGTAGTACAATTCTTTTTGTCTATTTTGCCAAAAAAAAGGAATTACGATGTTATATTTTTGACTATATTTTACTAGATAAAAATTTATAGGTTAAATTTCTTCTTTTATTAATTTTATCTACTGAGACGTAGACAGCACATTAAAAACATCGGAAAACTCCTTAATCCATCTTTTGGGACCTTCACCAGATCTATCTTAATTATGCCTCTTTTCTTCGTCAAATGATAGTATTTAAAGTGTCTTGTGAAGAGTGTGGGCTTGCATGTTTCCCTCTACTTCATCTGGGATGTTTAGCACCTCAACATATTTTGTAACTACCCCATCCCAAGTATTTAAGTAATGAAATTAATTTGTTTTACACGATAAAAATATAATTTTTTTGTGGGTAATAGAATTAATACAATTATATTTATTATTGGTTTCAGATGTATTCATTTAATACATATTGGTCGGATTTCTACGTAATTTACTGCGCTTTTTCTGATACTTTCTTTGTCAAGGAAATTATAAGTTTAACTAGGATAATCCTTTCATGATTCAATATTCAATCGTGAAAAATAAACAACATATATCAAATATTAAATAAAACTATAAAATACGCTTTTAAAACTCTGAAAACTGCCAAAAAAACGTTCTTACACGAAAAAATGCACGCGAATTATATTTAAAATACTAAATTATGTGGGTATTTTGCAGGCTGTGTTCATTTAATAAAAATTTTTTTTATTGTAATTGTAGGAAAATCATATGAACGCACAGGATTTATATTACCCAACACAAGATTGGAACAGTATCATCAATAATTTAAAACACATGGTAATTTTTAAAAAATTTTAGCACCCAGGTAATTTATTCAAGAATATTTCATCCAACCACAACATCTCTCAATATACAAACTAAGTGAAAAGAATTATAATATTTATAAACTAGAATAACATAATAGATCGATTAAATATAAAAGCTAAGTATGAAGCGATTAAAAATGATTTTTGCAATAAGTTTAGAAGCTGTTTTAATTTTTTTCTTTGAAGGCAACCTTGACTACATATTAACGAGATGAAATATATTTTGCTTTTATGGTAAACACCATAACATTAAATTCTACCTGCACATGAAGCGCAGTTTTAAAATTTTAAAAAAATAAAAGATGACTAAAATTTTTTTACTTATGATAATTATAACATATGAACACATTATTGGTATTCCTAATATATTTATCCTAATGTGTATTGTTTTATTTGCTAAAAAGAAGATTTCAGCTATTTATAATAGTCGGCTTGGGGTTCGATGCAAGAAAATATTTTTATTTATTACATCATAGAATGATCATATATCAATATTAGTTTAAAGTTTCTATTCATGAATGTTTTTTTAATTTATTTTAAACGACATATAGGCTGATGATCGAAACGATTTTTCGATTATAAATTACAATTAAAAAAATAAAATTGCTTTTGTAATTTTTAATATTTTTTGATACATTAAATAATCCAAATTTATTTTTTGAATGTATTTGATTTTTATGCAAATCACAAATTAAATTAACTAAATCTTAGTTTGCCCTATAGAAAAGATCAGTTTGATACTTTTTCCTGCATCATCATCTTCACAATATTCCTCGAGAATATCCTTCTTTCAATACTTATTATTTTGATTGGTTTTTCTAAATTCTATTGTTTGTGTATGTGCGTCTGTTTCAGTTGACAGCCAAATTCATTGATTTACGACTTGTGTATCATTATTGTAATTTTGTTTAATTAAAAAATATTTTATACTCAAGATAATGGGGTGCTGTGCCGCATTTGGTATAGAAACGCTTAAACAAGTGGTATGTGTTTCAACCGCAACCGCAACAAACCCACGGAACCATATTAATTTGTTCAAAAAAAAATACCCACATGAGGGCGGTCTATCGAAACTAGAAAGTAAAACCATAAAAAGACTTATAAGCCGAGAATAAATTAGTGGATTGTTGTATAATCATCCGAAAAAGTGCCCCGAACATTGAATAAAATTTGCCATGTTCAGCAAGGAGATGGGTAATTGTAAAGTGGTGGTAGCATAATAATAAGCGACGTAGAATAGATGACATCATACCCCCCCCCATTTCGACTACTGCTAGTAAAATAGGTCTAATCCTTGGAGAACAAACTTTTAACAGGAAATGTGAAGGACCACGCGCGGGGTTCATCAGAAAAGCAAAAAATTACCGATAGTCATAAGCGAACTTCCTAAAAAGAAGATATATGCGAGTAAATAAATAAGTAAATATGTCTAGAATTTATTATTCAAGATAATAGTTGAGATCATTAGTTTAAATATAAGTTTTAATCTATTAGATAAATATTGCAGTTTGGTAGCCACAGTTTGGAAATAAGGTAGGTTCTTTTATACATTTGAGTCAGTATTTTTAAATTTACCTCGGCTTTTATCTCTTATTATTCAATTGATGTGGGCATTAAATGTCAAATAAGGCAAATCAAATAGAAAACACATTTATTTGTTTTATTTCAGCTTATTTAATTTTTAGTATAATGTTAAAATATTAAGATTCAATATTATCAATATATTTTGCAAAGAACAAATTTTTATTCATAAGGCAGCAAAGCATTAAGACAAAATTATGATTTATGAAAAAGCAATTTAACCAAAAATAATTTGCAAATGATAACATTTTATATTACTGGGGTCGCCCAGAAATTCTGAATATTGAATGGTAGCAATAAAATAATATTTAATTTTCCCTTTTTATTTTCCACTTCAAAAATTATTGCATTTTGATAAATTGAATATATAATTGATCATGGTTCAAGATACTTGAACTCATCTCATCTGAGAGAAGAAGAGTAGTTGATGAAGATAGATCAGGGATAGTGTCAAAATATTTATCAAGGAGGTGTGCAATGTTCCCAATGGGCTGACCACGTCATAATAAAGGAATTGATAAAAGGAAACCCAACCCATGAATTAAATTAAATTAAATTCTAATCGAATTTACTTTATTATCTATGTTTTACTTCTATTACTTTTTAGATAGTTCGCTTTATATTAATAGGAACTATTGCTTAACTGCTGCATCTCTCTGTGGAACTCCCCAGCACTCATTGTCACCCGTAATCACCGTGGATTGGGCCCTTTCTCATATGCGGCAGTCATTATGTGGAGGGAATGTGATTCTGTCTACCGTTCATCGCTAAGGTATACAAGCTACAACCATACTTACTTATATCCTTGCTGAACGGTGTGGGATCTTTTTCCATACTGATGGCACAGTTCAACTGTTTAAACAGCAACCTCCTATTTCTCATGGATTGTCAATGCTTTATGGTTTATCTTTTATTGTTCACTGGCCGCCCTCTTGGGTATTTTTCTTTGAAGTTAATTCGTTTCGGAAATTAGTGGGGTGGGTGGAACTGGAATCCTCACAGGGGTCCAACTTGTTAACTACTCAAACATATCACCTTAACTCATAAATAAAAAATAATTTTAATTAATCATAGTTGCGTTAATAAAATAACATGAATAATTGCAATTTATAGCTTGAAGTTATTCTAATTAGCATGGTATGAATTTTCGGGTCAATATATATTAAACGATCTCATAAACTATCATGAACAAATTAATTATATTGGTATAAATATTCTAGCCATGCAATTAATATTAATTCTATTACGATAAAAATAATTTCTTGAAAATATTAGATATATTTTGGTTTAAATATTTTAGCCATGAAAATTAATATCCATTCTATGATGCATAAATCCTTTAAAAAAATCTAAATTATTTAATATATTCTAGCTCATAAATAAATGTTTGTTCTATTGTTATACATCCTTTTTAAAAAGAATCAATTCTATCGGTTAAATATTCTAGCCATGGAAAATAACATCAATTATATGTGGATCATATATCTTTTTTTGCAATTAAAATATTCGCATTCTTGTGTAAATTGCAATCCACGCAAAATATGTTTATATACTGCTGTCAATCATCTCGAATAATTTATATCAATTTTATTTAGAGTTTTTAATATCTTCATTTTTATATTTATTATCGAGATTTTCTCGAATTTTTGCACTACGTATCTGCCAATATTTAGGCTAATCTTTGTATAATAAATATATCGAGTTATTAAACTAAAAGAGACAGATTCTCTTCATATTTGAATTTGTATCTTTCAATTTATATGTTTCTTATAATTTTTAAAATATATCAAATCTTTCGTTAACAATATAAATATTTTCGACGAATAATTTATGTAAACAATTTAATCAATTTTTATATTTCAGTTCATTCATACTGGTAAAAAAATGGTTTTCTGTTTTAATGGTCATTATTATGTTTATTAAACTATACAAACTCACGTTCAAATTCTTTTATTAAATATTCATAGGTGAATATTTAACGATTAAAGATCGATATTTATGGTATTAAACAGTGATTTATTTCCATATAGGAATTTATCGAAATTTTCAATCTGTGATTTGAATAATTTCTTTAAATTGCTATTTTTGTTTACGTCACAAAATATTTTATTTTTCAAGTTTATAAACGAAAAATTAAATTAATTCCATGATAATTATTTTTTTATATATTATTTTTAATTATGTCCCTCCGACATTATCAATGAATGTGGATATTAAAATTAGAAGTTTGAAGGGCATTGAGTACGGAGAAGCATATTTTTTCTATAAAAATGAAAGAATAAAAAGCAACAAAGGTGTTTATACATATGAAATAAAAACACTTCATGATCTTCTTTTTCATGGTATAGAAATAGTTTTCTATGCTCCTGGAAATCTTTGGCTTTCAAATCCTGTTGGGTTTATTGAAATTAAAAACACTGATTTGGTTTTAAAAGGTGATAAAATGCGCTACGGAATATTGAATGGCAAATATGCTGTTGTTTTTAATTGTTATGAAATTCCTAAAAGGGAAAGAGTCGGAAGTTGTAGAATTCGGTTGAAATTCTACACCGATAAACCTATTAAATTTGTACCGAATCCGGATCATCAAAAAAGAGATGCAATTGTTGATTTCTGTAAGATTAATAATTTGTATGGTCATGATGTGAGAACTTCAAATAGTTCTTCAAGTTTTAGATCTATTTTTTTATCATCTCTGATTGATTTAAAAATAATTGACAGATATACATCACATTTCTTAAATATATCAAACATGGTACAAACTATGCTGAAAGGATCGATGTCGTGCCATCTAAATTTCTTCCAAGGTTTGTTGAAGTTAGAAAACTATTATTCTAGAAAAAATAAGGAGCATGATAAGAGGATTTGGGAAACTAAAGATGATATGTATATAGGTAAAATAAAGGGAATGGGTTATGTTTCTCCTTTCAGAAAACTTAATTTTTTACCTGAAATTGTGCTAAAAGTTAATTCAGAATTAGAAAAAGATCCTGTCAAGAGCACCTTGAGTTCGAATTGTTGCAATGGAAGACATAATTTTGATAAGTTAACTACATCTTCCGCACCTGAAAGTCAATGCAAAGATGCTTATTGCTTCAAAAATCCATTAAAGCGCGATGAAGCAAAGTTTTTTCAGCCGTTATATCCTTGGGAAAAGGAGAAGTATGCATTTTTCGGTGTTAAATGGTTTGAGTATTATTTGAACATCTATTATTATGCTATTGGACCATATACAAATATATTTTTAACTGCACTTATCGATAAACGAAGAGAAGTATCCAACAATATTCCAAGAAAAGAAAGAAAAATTCTTGAAAGATTGAATATTGAAAAAGAAAACCTATTATCTGTTATCTTAGAAGACCATGAAACAGAAACACCACACATAATATTCTATAATAAAATAGAAAACGAAATTGTAGTCTCTTTTAGAGGAACACAAAATCATAATGACGCACTAAATGATCTAGACTGTGAGTACCAATTATTTTTTGATGGTTACGGACATTCTGGATTC
Source organism: Rhyacophila brunnea (assembly GCF_057557595.1). Classification (NCBI taxonomy): domain Eukaryota; kingdom Metazoa; phylum Arthropoda; class Insecta; order Trichoptera; family Rhyacophilidae; genus Rhyacophila; species Rhyacophila brunnea. The sequence continues at coordinate 42,524 of NW_028232813.1, read as the reverse complement.
ATTAAGCTTTCGGAAAAGTTTATAGAAAATCATTTAGAATCAGTCACGAATTTTACAAAAGAAAAAAATACTAAAAAGATTTTACTAACTGGCCAATCTCTTGGGGGTGCATTAGCATCGCTAGTTCATATTCTAATAATAGAAAAGAAGCTATTAGAAGACTTTGATATAAGAGTTATTGCATTTTCGGCTCCCCCTATAGTATCTGAAAATTTTTGTGGCAAAAAGTACGAAAATATTACTAACATTATCTACGGTTCTGACTTTTTTTCACGATTAAGTTACGGCTCCTTGTTAGATTTAAAATATTTATCAATATCAACGTCAAAACTAAAAGGAACTGAAAATAGTAAAATTTTAATTGGTATTGAATCGATCAAATCGTTTTTAAAAAATGAAAATTTATACCCAAAACTATACTCACCTGGCAATATATTCCATATTAAAAAAATAAAGGTTTTGAGAAACGAAAGAAATGCATGGGAATTTGATTATAACGATTATGAGGAAAGGGTCATGGTTATAAAGGCAAATTATGAGATGTTTGGGGAGATTGTAGTCGATAAGAAAATGTTTCTGCATCATACTTTTCAAGCCATGATAAATGCATTCAAAAAGGCAATTCACTTTGAAGATGAAGAGCAAGATTAAGTAGTATTTTTGATTATTTCGCTATTTTTAAATAAAAAAATATATGTTTATGGATATTATTGAAAATTTTCTATTAATAATGTTAAGTTTTGAGCCATTAAATGTGAAATATTTTTTTTAAATATATATTGTGATTATTTTTCTAAAATATTCGAATTTTATCTGTAATTAATTGGATAAAACTTATTTGTGTTTACATATTATTGAAAATTTTTATCGATGATGTTAATTTTAGGATAAATAAATACGAAATATTCTTTTTTTAATATATATTGTGATTATTTTCCAAATTAATTATCCAATTTTATATGGAATTAACTGAATATAACTTATTGTTATTTACATATTATTGACAATTTTCTATTAATAATATTAATTTAAGTAAATAAGTGCAAAATTTTTTATTTTAATGGATGTTAAGGCAATTTTGAAAATAATAATCAAATTAAGTTCAGGGCATTAACTTAATAAAAAATTTTGGTATCTGATCGCAATAATGTGCTTTTATAAAAAAAATTCCAAATTATGTGGCATTTAACGAATAATATCATAATGCAATTATTATTGAGAAGTAATCACCAAAATAATAATTGAATTTCTATTGAATCAAAAGGTATTTCGTTCAACATCCAATGCGAAATTGATTATATTTACTATAATAAAATATGAAAATTTTCGGTTTACATGCTAATAACATTTTATTAAAAAAATTAGCATACCAGTATGGTTTTCTATAAAAAGGCATTTATAGTTTTTTATATTAAATTAATGACTCATATTTCTATAATAATGTGATTTTCAGGATAATCAGTCGTTGATTTTATGTAGAAAGTATTATATTATTGTTAAAAATATTTTAATAATCTTATTTTTGCATTCCAATCGAATATTTATACATTTCGTAGTAATTTTTTTATTTTGAATTCCATCTCTGCATATTTAATATTTCAAAAAAATTGAATTATGTAACCAACTCTTTTATAATATAAAAAATATATTAAATTTATCTATTCATATCATATAATCATCCATAATATTTAAAATATAATTTTATAGCATATTCAATTGATATTCTGTTAATTACCTTGTAAATAGTGTGCAATAAGTAATAATGTACCTAGATTTTTTGTGTTGTTTAGATTGTGGCCCATACTATAAAAATCAAATTTGAATTTTTATAAGGGACCATCAATAAAAAAAATTAAATTGATTATCATAAAATTGAAAAAATATGAAGGAAGGTAACTAGAATATATTTATAAAATTTATTTAAGAGATTGGAAAAGAAATTCTTTGTGAAGAACATTTCGCTGGTTTAACTTTATATAAAATAATTTTAATAGTAAAAACATTTCATGTATGGGGTAAGGTAAAATACCAATAAAAATCAGATAATTAAAAAACTCTGGCATAAAATAAAATAGCAAAAACATATGATGGAAAAATGGATAAAAAATATCTTTAAATATTAGTGTAGGCAGTTTATTAAAATTCATTTGGAGTAACACAAAAAACCTAAAAGTATGTTCAAAAATATCGAGACATATATCATATAATATACCTTGTAAAATAGAAAACAATATCATTTCTTAAAAAATGGCAAATTTTTATTAAAGCTATCGTAATTTGATCATTGAAATTTAAAACTAGAACCTTACTTTTTTGAATATCTTCTTTTTGTTCCTAAAATTTAACCGACATATTATTTGCATATACTTAACATTATTAATTTTATTATACTTATAAAATATTTAACGCCGTTATACAATTAAATTATTTCGAAAAGATGCATTCTTACTATATACCAAAAAGTGGCTTTTCGATGGATTTTATTTGGTTGATAATTTTAAGTGAAATATAAACATAAAATTTTTATTCAATAATTAAATTGTATTCAAAGCGGCGGAAAGCCATGATAATTTCTAAAATTTATTTAAATTAGATTACCTGTGACAAGAAGAAAAGTTGCATTGCCTTAATAATAATTGGTTTGATATATAAAGACAATAAAACCATGTTTGAAAACGAAAAGCCAAGGAAATATGATTTATTAAAATGCAAATTGTCATTAATCTATAAGTCTAAGACAAAGATTATGCCATATGTCGTAACATGGAAAGAAGTAGTAATACAAAATCACAAAAAGCACCATAAAAACTCGAATTCTTAAAGCAAATCGAGACATGAATCCAACATATAGAATTTAGGAAACTACCATACTAATAGGTCTTGAAAAAGGCAAGGTAGGAAAGAATATATACCCGGGATTATAGATATCCCTACGGGAACTCAATCATATAATACTAGGAGAGCAAATCTAAAATTTTAATACAAGATCAACCCATAAATGTAAAATATACCATAAATTGAATTCAACAATTCTTAATCATATAAATTTTATATTTATAAAGTGGTCTGAATCAAAGACCCTTGTTTTTTTGTTTAAATAAACACAAAATATAAATTTTAATGGACGTAATTAATCGATTTTTTATTAATTTATTTGAGGAGGCGCAAAAAAAGCTTATTTTCTACAGATAAATATCCAACTATTCTTTCATATAAGCCTGCCCATTTCAATTGAAATTGTAATTTTATCATTGTGTCAAGAAATATCTTTTGAAAAATTTACCTTTGTCGAGTTTCTCTAATGTTTACATCTTTTCGTGAAATGGTGCACAACTTTTTTTTAGTAATCTTGTTTTTTGACTTCGGTAAATTATTGTTTTTAAAAGTCAGATATTGCATAATCTTATATTTAAATTTATTTTTTCTTTGTAGAATTTATTTAACACAATCGCGTGTCTAAAAATAGAATTCCAAGTCTACCTGTGAATATCATTTTTAATCGAACGAAATAAATAAAACTCTATCATTTCCTGCATTCAATATTTTTTAAATTTAAATTTGAGCATATAAAATAAATAGAAACACCAATAGATTCGTGAATTCTTTAAATCATCTTTCTATTCTTAGAATTTATCAATATTCTTTTTATTTTAACTATTTTTTCTACTATTTATTAAAAATTTTGGCTTAAATTCTGTTACTACAGTGTATTAGCTCAATAAATTCAATTTAGCCTTAGAATACCATTTGTGATCGCGTGCTCTATATAGTTTTACTTAAGTCGAACCACCCCTCTTATATTAATTAAAATATACATAATTATTATTATAAGACTATAAATCCGTGGATTCAATTTTTTTAAATATGTAATGTATAATATTATATGTTCCAACAAGAGCTTATATATAAATGGTATACCATATAGTTGGGTATAAATGTATATATTGTCTTGAATAAAGATAAATGGTAGTTTTATTAATATAAAACCAGCATAATTTGTCTTTATAACGCATTATAATTCCAAAAATAAACATCTACATGAATAATTAAAGATTTTTATTTCAGTGCAAGCGTCAAACCGCTGAATATATAAATAGGACAGTTAATATTTCTATCGGATACATAAATACTCTAACTAATATAATAATAGTGAATCGCTACTTCTGATGGTGCAAAAAAAAGATTGTTTTCATTTTATTCTTTATACCCCAAAAGTTTTTTTCCATTAAAATTTCTATTTTTTTAAGTCCTATATTCCCTTGAATAAAAAGTCATTTCCCAATGTTTATATAAAAAAATATATCATAAAATACCATCGTAAAATAACAACCGAGTTATATATATCCATTATGTGTTTTTTATGTAAAATTTTCACACTGGTATCTGTAATATATTATGAAAAAAACAAATTAAGATCTCAGATTCTTGATTACCAAGATCTCTTCATGAACACATTTGTTTTATTTGCTGTTTTAATATTTATTTTAGATAAATTTTTGCTTGTGGATATATAAGCACACAATAATAAATTTTCGCTGTCGTAAATTAGTTCCCATTATAAACAACAAATTCTAAAATTATAGAATTTTTAAAGAAAGAATCAAAGCCATTTAGATTACCTTGATACACTGAGATTATTACTCGCAAATTTTAAAGTTTTAAAAATTCATCAGTATAACATAAAAATAAATTGTTTTTCACGAAAAGTTCTTTTTTACAGTGGTCATAAACGAATTATATATAGTTAAAATACGGAACTATCAAAGTATATGGTTTGTATAAAGTAGCGGACAAAAGTAGGATTTTTCTGCCTATTTTTTAGTTGCTAAATTTGCAGCACAACTCCTAAATTTATTAAAGATAAATCATCAAAAGAACCACTAAACATGTGTTTTTCTATCTAAAATTTTATAAATTCATCTGCTCAATTCTACAAAAAACCAGTCATTATCTAATTTTATCACATAAAAAGTTTATATATTTATGCAGTATCTTTATTTTAGAGCATATATATGCTATATTATTTTCTGTAGTTACAATTATCAATAAAAAACAATTTTATTCATGAATGAAACTTCGGATGATGAGCATTTGCAAATTTATCAGGTTTTAAAATTCAAATCTACCTTTAAATTAACAATTTGTGTCAATATTTTATCTTATGTTGTATAAATATAACTTTCCTCAGCTAACATAAGATCCAATTAAAAACCTATAAAATTATATAGTAAGGCAAAAAAATTGCATCGATAAAAAATACATCAAGAAATAATTTAACCTCATATAAATGCATGTTTAAATAAACCCGTGGGAACTTGAATTAATAGATCGGATCTTTAGGTTTATATTTAAAGAATAAATATTTATGCAATAAATTGGTATTGTATGGTTACTTTAAATATTTTATGCGGGCAATAATAAATTGGATGTGTTATCTAATGTTTTATAATTATACAAGAATTTTTTATGGAAAATAACGTCACATTTATTTATAAAATATCCATAGGTTTTGAATCTTCTTGGCACTAAAAATGCAATACACCTGGCTAATTTGTTAATCTTAATCGGTACATAGCAAATATTTTAATAGAATAAATATGTGATATATGGGGGAGATTTTAGTTGCAAAAAAAAACTAGGATTAATGGTGTTTTTATCAAATTATAGAATTAAATTTAAATAAATTATGAAAGTTGATCTTAATAAAAAAAAGTAAATTTAAAATAGAATAGAAAAACAGCTAGTGATGTCTTGAATTAATAATCTACGAAGCAATATTTTTTTTAAAAATTATTGAACTTTTATTTTATAATCAAGATTTGTAAAATAAGTATTCAAAGAACTAATGAATTAATATCTGTAAATAACTATTGTAATTTTTGATAACAATAAAAGATAAAACATAAAGCATTGACAAGCCATGAGAAATAGGAGGTTGCTGTGTAAGCCGTTGAACTGTGCCTCCAGAATAAAAAAGATCCCACACCGTTCAGCAAGGATATAGGTAAGTTTAGAGTGTGGTTGTAGCTTGTAACTCTTAGCAATGAACAGATGACAGAATCTCATTCCCTCCACATAGTGACTGCCGCTTATGAGAAAGGGCCCAATTCACGGTGATTACGGGTGACAAGAAGTGCTGGGGGAGTTCCACAGAGAGACGCATCAGTTAAGCAATAGTTCCTATTAGTATAAAGCGAACTTCCTAAACGTAATAGAAGTAAAACATAAATAAATAAAGTAAATTCGATTATTAATTTTTGATTGTTAAAATATAATGCAAGAATAGGTATTTTATATCTTTTCATAGCAAAACTAGCCATCTTTTATGAAAAATAAATAGAAGCAAGTAAATATTGATATTTTTAGAGCCATAATTTATATTTATGCATGAAAAATGATAATTTTGTGTTTCAGATCTATAAAATACGCAATTTTTATTAAAAAAACATAATAAATCCTTATTTTTCTTGTTTGTACACTATGTCTAGTTTTAATTGTGATTAAATTTTTTAATTATTTTTTGTTTTTCCTGTAATTCTTCTTTAAGTATTTAAACATGGTTTTTTTGTTGATATACAATTTTAGCATAAATTATGAAATATAAATAACATATGATTTAAATGTATAAGTTTATTTTGGTGTAAACGATTTATTTTGAAAAAAATATTTTAAATTATTGTGTTTTTATTGACGCATAATATCAGTATAAAACATAAGTGGAATTTTTTTATAATATATTGTACAACTACGTATTTTATGGTTAATATACGGGTATAGTGTTTCTTTAGATTAAAAATAAAAACTGTCCAATCTAATAATCTTTTAATAAATAATATTGAAAGGTAGTTTAAATTTATATTTTCCGTATATTTAAATAGAATAAAACGATCTAACTAATTAGCGAAAATTATATCAGTTTACGACTTTAAACACCTTAATTAGTTCTTAAGCAAAATTTTATAATATAATGGCATCTAATCCGATAAGTTGAATGTATTCTGTATCTATATTATCGAAGAATAGAAAAATCATCATTTTATGTGTGAAGATGTTGGATGGTATTAGCTTTAAACCTTGAATGTATTTTTACTTCCTTTTCCAACATTAAATTTTGAAAGCATATTTGGGGATATATTTAAAAAAAATGCAATTATCATAATCAGCTATACAGTCACAATCCCTTGAAAGAATTGAATTATTATGAATCGCCCGAGTATTTAATATGATTAAACTTAAATTATACTAACGAAAATTTTAGAGAAAATAATATTAATATGTAGAAATTAAATTTAAAGAGCTGTATATGCTGAATTCATAAAGGTGAACTATAAAAATTTAGTTTGTGAGCCGTAGTTTTTGATTCGCTTTTAGTTTTATTAGAGTATCGGACTTACCAATAATATGAAACGAAACAAAAATAAAAAAAAGAAAATTAGTCGACAACTGTATTTTATGATTATTTCCTAATTTTGAACACACATTTATAATTTTTTCTGTGTAATATTTTTGGTTTTTATTCTAACCCTATAATTTTTTGGAATAAAGGCATGCATTTTGAACTTTAATCTTATAAATTTAAAGATTTTGATCTAAATTAAAACCATTACTTATAATTGCGAATTAAATACAGCTTTATTTTGGGGTTTTATGTTTTATAGGATTATTTTAGTATATAAAATCGATTTGGTGAACAATCAAATGGGGGAAAGTAATCATGTTCATAAGTATCCATTCCGAGATATTAAATGAATCTTTATATTTTTTGATGATGTAATTCTTATACCAGATGCAAAAATTTATGCGTCGATCAATAAATATATAATTAATGTTTTACGAATTTGATGATAAAACATTAATTTTTATTTTGTTTATAAATTTAAAAAAATAATGCATTATATTATTTTATGATGCACCAAAAAACACATAATAGAAGACAATTCACGTTGGAAATGAAAGAAGCATGTAAAAGCTATGAATTTATTGATATGATAAATCTAGATCCATGCTGTTGGGAGGATCTATCGATCGCAAGTCTTCCAATTTTCGATTTCTTGGCTAAAAAGATTTGGGAAAGGAACGCGCAAACAACAGTAGATCAATTTGAGAATACAGTATCAGAAAATGAAGAAAGGGATTTTAAAAATGCTAATGATATGCAGGTTTCAGGATTGGATTTCCAAGATGAACATATAAAATCGGATATACACACAGTTAAAGATTACAAAACTCACTATTACGAGAATATGTATACTAAACAAGTGATTTGTGCTTCTAATGATCAAACGAAACACCCCGAAAAAATAAGAGCGACATGCAAAAGAGTAAAGTTCAATGATTTTGTTGAAGTTTGCGAGTACGATGCTTGATTCCATAAGAATCGACTAAATTTTTCGGAATATGAAATATTACAATTCGGCTATCAAAATTTTAAATAAAAAACGAAATAATATTCTTGTATACCATTTCATTTTAATATATTTTCGACTTATCCAATGATAAATATTTTACTTCATATTTTTTAGGTCACTGTTTCGTTTAAACTAACGAATCAAAAATTTCTCTTATAAATTAACGTTTTTACCATCAAAAAATTATTTTTTCTGATGTTTATTCTTAAATTAACAAAAGTACATAATACATATTTTTATTTTATCGGAATTTTAATTGGATATATAGGACTGTTTCTTATCCCAAACTATTCGATTGAATCCAGATACCTTAATTTATTTTCCAGTACATATATGATTAGATGCAACAGACATAGTTAAGAAAAGATGGGAATATTAATAAATTTTAAACACCCCTTGAAACCTACGACAAATCAAAAATTGAAATGATTCATCTATTATAATTAATACAATATTAAAAAAATATTATACATTGAATAACGTATGATAAGTCTACCAATAACAAATCTATGGATTTTTTTATCTATAAAAGCAAAAATATTTACTAAAGTAAGCAGATATACAGTATTATATATTAGAATCTATTTAGCAAGGTAAACGTCATTTAGATTCAATAAAATAGTACTAGTATAAGAGTAAACATAGAAAACACCTAATTATTTAAATTCCATAAAAAAATGATAATTAGAAACAAAATATTAATCATCTAAATATTTTTTTCCTATTTATGTCTTAAAATATATCTATTAAATTCAAAAAGAATAATAATTTAGCAATAAAATTTAAATAAAGAGAATTATTTTCGAGTGTACAATCCTGTGTTTGAAAATGTGCTTTAAATTTCCAATATTTGTACTATTCTTTTCTCTATAGTTCCCATTTGAGCTTTTATAATGATTCTAATTAATCATAATTTTTTATTCGAATTCCTTAGGCAGTATCAATAAAAATAATTCCTTTGCACCCCCAAAAACTTTAAATCATAGCAGTTAACTTCGAACCTAGTATTTTAATATTCCCTTCCACACATTTTATTTAAATAATTCTTTTTTAAATAAATTATGTACCAAACATTTATTTATTTTAGGGCTATAATATTCCTTATAATTTTAGTTTTTGTTCTTAATAACAACTTGCTTTGTCTCTCGTGCACACAGCGTATTAATAATTTTGGCCATTTTCTTCCTCTTAAGTCTTCTTTAATACCTCTCCTCGGTTCAAAACTTATTAATTTAAGGGTTTTTCTCAATCCCAAGGTTTGTATATATGTATAAACCAGGTTATTTATTTCAAGTTATCTAGATATTTTTTAAGATATTGTGTTACCACACCTTTTCAAGCTATAACAAGCATTATTTATATATATTATTTATAATTGAAATCTTATTTTTTTATAATTAATTAGTAACCCTTTTTTTGCAAAAAAAAAACGCGCAGCCAAAAAAATCTAAAATAAAAGGTCATTTATTATAAAGGATAGTATTTTGATATAAAATAAATTATTCTTCGAGCTAAACTTTTTTTTAATTGTCTTAAAATTTTCTGGCAAATGAATGCCACAATAAATGGTATATAGGTTTTTTTACCATGCTATAATAATTTTTAAATCTAACTAATATAGAAAGGTATTGAAATAAAAACATAAAAATATGGTAAAAATCTTAAATATAAGACCATCAATCAATAAATATATAATTATTTATGAATTATATCATATTTATTAATATACCAATATTATTAAAAAAATAAAGCATGATTTTTATAATACATCATGAAATACATAAATTAATTTTAGAATATAAAAATACGAGCTGTATTTGAAAATAATTGAAATGTGGTTAATTTTAAGTTCGTTGACGAACCATCAACTGAAAAAAATTATGCGCTATATTCCAATCGATCTTACTATGGATAATCGCGGGTGATGTAAAAACCTGTGTATGCATTTCGCCAAATATATGTTTACTTAAATGGTTTTTTGTTCTTATCAGCTAAATTATTGAAGCAATCGAGGTCAAATCTATTTATTCACTCACCATCAATTGCCTTTCCAATATAAGATAGCAAAACCTTTTTTAACACACAAATTCATAATTTATACACCAATAAACGATGGGTAATTAATGTATTCTGTTAAATTAATTAAATTCGATGTATCGTACTTTGTACATGCAAACTATATATCTTGATTATATAATTAGTTTAATTCCCGTTGAATTTATTTCTGATGCTGCTGTATGATGCTTAGAAGATTTTTATTTTTTGCGTTGTATTGATATTTTTATGGTAATCTGCTACAATCATATCAATTCTGGCATTTTTCGGAATAGATCGAAAGTCAGAAAAAATTTATGTTATTAGAGATTACATTTCAAATTTTATACAATACTTATTTCATAGAAGAAATATCTGAAGGAGCTGAAAATATAGAGGCATATTTCTCAAAAAAGAAAATTATAAATTTAGAAAATATATTTAGATTTTCATGTGCCGAACGATCTCTAAATTAAAAAAATAATTTAATAAAACTATTTTTTAACTTAGCGATTCTCAGATCAAAGCCCCTCAAAAGATTATACGAAGTAGGTTCTTGAGAAAATAACATAATTACAAATTTATATTTGGGAAATTTTATCATAAATCATACAGATGAACATCGAATTTAAAATTTTGGATATATTAATTTTATATTCTAATTTCTAATACATTTTTTTATCATTATATTTGTAAGCGGATATTTATTTATAAGCCAAATTTATTGTTATCATTTTAGTTTTTGTTTTGGTGCATAACTCGCTTCATTTCCCGTGCGCACAAGGACTTTCTACTTGCAGCCATCATCTATTTTCAGAAGTGTTACCTATACCTCTTCTCTTTATAAGACCTAATAATTCAAGGGTTATTCTTAATCCCAAATTTGTATATACGTCTCGATCTCGTTAATGCTTCGATTTCATTCAGATAAATTTTATAATACTGTGCCACCAACCATATTTAAATTTTGCATATACTTAAATATTTATAATATATATTTTTAGCAGAAACTAAGCAGTGAACTAGGCATGCAGAGGTTTTTTTGGTTTTCTCTAATAAGTAAAAAATTACAGAAATCTTTTATGCCTAAAAAATTTTTTTTATTTAATATTTTTAATCAGCTTGTTATTTGTGTGATTTTTTATGATATGGGCTTGTGAAATCAATTTTCTTGTCTGTCCCCTTTATGATATGAATTTTTTTATTCACAAAAAACAAATCTATAAGATGAGTTTTTATTGATTTTAATGTTGAAAATATAATAAATTTAAGATTTTTAAAATGTCAGACTTAGTTTCATCTTCCATAAAAAACAAAATTTATTTGAATTAATAAATAAGTTGTGATCGAAAACATATTTGAGAAGAGTGAATTCATTACTGTTGATTAAATTTCTCTAATTTCATATATGCGTATTCTACCTTGAGGTTTACTAATATGTGATGAAAATTTATAAACAAAATAATAATTGACACAACCTTATGCGATGTGTCATTTATAGAAGTAGCAGAGGATTCGTGCTTTCATGATAAGAAGATTTTAAGTTTGCAAAATTACATAGTTTAGTACAATAAATCGTTATATTAATATTATTTATCAATCATAAATCTTTCTGTTTTAATTTCATGGCCAGAAATGCATGTTAAAATTATAGGCTTTAACAATGAATCCGATATATGAAATAGTGATACAACAAAAGTAAAAGTAGAAAGTAAAACTAAGATCCTAATATCAGTGCCAGTTCCAATGGAAAGCAAAGAAAATCCAAACTTTTATGGTCACCAGGATTATAAAACTCATATCATCTGAATTTTTCCCAAAAAAAAAAATGTATTCGAAAAATCCAACTAGGCATGCATAAAGAATGGTAGTAGTTAACAAATGATAATTGTCAGTTTTTTTCAAAATTAAGTATATATCACATATACGAATCGAAAGGAATGCTTTTACTTTGAACTAATTTATGAATCCTATCTATAAAATATATATAATTTGAAAAAAATTACCCAACCAAATAGTTCACTGTATTATTAATTTAATTTTTTTTCTTAATCCTTTATTGCTAGATTATAATATGATTTTTAAATTTAATTTTTTGGTTGAAACCATCTAATTATTATATAATCTTGCAAATAAATATAATATTAGATTATACTAAGTTAATTATTCATAATTAAGATGTTTTTCTGGGGGTTTTTTAAAGTCAGATCTGAAGTTTTAATACATTTTTACATTTCTTGACTTATTTGGTTGGATAGTAATTTGCACTTGCCTCTAATAATCGATTAAATCCATCCCATATCAGTGTTAAGTTCGCGTGGAAAAACATCAAATTAAATCATTTATTTGAAGAAACATGAAAATATAAAAAATTTATGCCAGAAACTAGGCAATACAAGATAATTGAATTATGGGGGAAAAAGGTAAGATAGGAAAAAATCATAAACGTTAAAAATATGTGTAAACATTTTTAATTATATAAAATTATGACAGACTTGTTTTTTTATAATTAAATATTTCTATAAAATAAGAAGGCACATAAAAAACATATATTTGAATTTAATTGATACAATACAGCCAAGTAAGGAACACATGATATATCTATTATCTCTAAAAATCAAATTCTGTGCTTTTAATATCTACTGCTGTTTTAATAGATTCAGTAAAATAGAAAGCACAGCATTCATGATGCATTTGTTTAAAAATATAAAGCAGAATACATGAAAACAATATAAATATAAAAAGAATCTTGTTACATTATTTTAAAACATCAATAAGTTATATAAATTTTTCAGCTAAAAATATTATCATTTTATTATATTTTTCTCTTTTTCTAGATTTCGGCATTCGTTTAATATTTTCAATCCAAATTCTTTTTTTAAATATAAAAATAATATTTCTACAGATATGAGTAAAAAATTGTAAAATCGGGTACCAATGTCAAACTTGGGATATTTATTTGCACAAATTCTTGAAATTTAAAAGTTGTTTATAGAAATCTCTGTTTCATTGTATATCATATTCACTTATACTCTTGTTTTCTTATATAATAATTTTAATTTTTTTTAAATTCGAAGAAAAATTACTCCTGTGCATAAGAATATAAAAATAACACTTATCGTTTTTACTAGAAAATTATAATTTTAATGATAAATTATTATTCAATATATGAGAATACGAAGAATGCATAAAAATACATAAAACAGAATGAAATGGAAAATTTCAATACTATAATATGTTTTTATATATTTGTTTATTTTGATTTGAATTGTAAGAAGTTTAATGTATAATTCGAAAAAGAAGAAAAATCTATACCATAACTTATATGTATTCGCATAAAAGTAATATTTCATTTATACATTTTATATCTTGTACCCTTTAAAAATCTGATTTACCAAAGGGTATTATAAAGAAAAAGTTTCTTTCCTCACCTTTAAAAAAAAGTGGAAACCAAAATGATCATATTTTATTCATCCCCATCTAATATGCAATAGATTTAATTGTTTCAAGCGATAAAATATGTTTATATACGATTCTCTATTTGGTTCTATTGCTGGTTTATGTGCAGTTTATATATTTTTTTATTCTATTTGATTTTTTCAGTGCGAGATAATATTATAAAATATTAGCTATTCAAGGTTTTTTGTATTATTTTATAATGAATAAATAATGATAAATAGAATGTTATTGCTGTTTTTTATATGTCATATTTTTAGCTTTATATATAGAATGCAATATTTTTTAAATATATTAATCGGAAAGAAACTTCCAGGATAATCGAAAATAATTAAATTTCCAGAAGAACTTCTGTTTCCTAGGTTTACTTTTCATATTTATGCACAGATATGGTAAAACTTGCATAAGCAAATTTCCCCTAAATTAGGAGTAAAAAAATTATAAGTCACATTTAAATTGAAGAATAGAAGGTATGTATATCTCTTCTTATATCTTTTAACAATATCGCTTTCACTAAATTTTTTTTGGCATTAAGAAAAATATAACTAAAGACTATTTTGGTACACGAGCTTCTTTTACTTATTTTCCTACATTTTTTTATGTATAAAAACATATAATCTTTTTCTAGATGTACATATTAAGAAAGCAATTTATAATATTGTATATTTAATGGTTTGGTAATATAGATTATATTCATTCTGTGCTGTATATATTTGAAGATGTGATTTTAAGGTACATTTTTTTCAAAAATATTATTCTACCAAAAAGGTATCATATGTCACAATTCAATTTTATTCATATTTTCAGCTTTTAATAATATTTTTTTCGCGTTATAAATAGAAAAACATAATAAAAAGAAGTATTAAAAAATCAAAATATCAGATGATATCTACTCTTTTAATCACTTTCAAAGTTAATTATGTAATTTTTAAATCACATAAGTTGTGTTAATGTCTTAAATTAACTAGTTATTTGCCTTTTTTATAGGATTTTATATATAATTTATAATATGTAAATAATTTTTAGACTACTTTTTGAGTTTTTGAGTAAAGTCGGCATTAAAATTACGAAATCTTTATTCAAAAAACATCCGATAATTTAAATAATGGAATATGATGGCTTCTGAGAATTTCTTTCGCAAACTCACATAATTAAATATAGAAAACGCAAAATAAGAGCGGCTTATTAAATTTATAATTACCGTTATATGTGTTTATAAATAATTTTAAATCAATACAGATTTCAAACAGACACGAAATAAATAGTCTTTATCAAGTCCTTATTCCCTTTTATTAACCATCTGCAAATGAATTCAATAACTAACCAGCATATAACTTTTTATAAAGAATGGGTACTTGTAAAATTTCCTCAAATCTATTTCAAGCTTACTGACTTTCATCTATCACAAATGATATTAACATAAAATTTACTAAAATACATAGAAATAAAGTAGTATTTTTTAGATTTTTTTTAAAAAATATAATTTTCATAAGTCCAATTTTTGTCAGCTTTTACAAATCAGGCTTACCGTATGATAAAAATAATTATTAAAATATGTTCTAGACTTTATTTAAAAAGTGATTTAATGATTTTGTATAATCCAATCGGTTTATTTGGTTTTTTTATACCAAATTATATGTTTTCTTCGAACCTATGAATTTCTTGGGCATAAGGGTACTTTTTTAAATTCTAAAACCATAAATTCTTATTATTATGGGAACTAAATCAAAAATTGTTTTGACGTATTAAATTCTATCAAATAGAAAAAAATATGAATGGCACTATGATTTTATCTTGGTTAATTTTCAGGCTTTAACATATAAGAGCTGAGTATGGTTACTTTAAAAATAAATTAATGCAAGAACAAAAATTAAAAAAAATCTAATCTGAAACATGAATAAATCTTTTGCTTTATTCTTCACTTTAAAACATTTAAGCTTCGGAAAAATATTCAGGGTGTATTCAATTAGAATATGGTAAAGTTTCACAATCAAACTTTATAAAACATTAATTTTTATATATTTATAAAATAAAAACTAAATCAGATACAATATGGGACAGAATATTTTACGGAGAAAAAAAAAGCTAAGACTGGTAGTGTTGAAAAGTTTGGAGAGCATCAATCATCCTGATATGATTAATACTATTCAGTGTTATTTGATGAATTTATCCGAAATCGATCTTAAAGCGTTGAATCGTGTGTATATAAGGAAGGAAGAGAATAACTCAGAGTCTTCTATTGAAGAAGAGGATGTTGTCAAGATAGAAAATGAAAATAACATTATTGAAATTATGAATGCGGTAAGGAAACCAACGCTAAACTTGCAAAATAATCAAATTGAAGTGGTATTAAAAGATCTTCAGCATCAAAAAACACTTTTTTTTGAAAATGTACAGGCCAAAGAAGTTATAGAGACTTATATAAATACATCAAAACGCCCAGCAGTAAAAGAATATACGAACAAGAGAGTGAAGTTCGAAGTTTCCAATGAAGTTTACGAAATCGATAAAGATACATCAAAATACTTTTAATCGATTTAAAGTTGGGGAAATCAATAATAAGATTTTCCCATAAATTGAATAAAAAATTGCTTTTTTATATGTCTCTACAATATTTTTTTTTATAAATATGATTGAATTTTTGTATTAAATTTTATTAAAACACTTAATTTATTCTTATAATATTGATTTTAGTTTAATTCATAGTTATTCTTATGAAAAAGGCTTTTTATTAAATTTTTTATTTTATAATAATTGAAATTATATGATGCGTATCCTTTATTTCCATCGTACAATTAATTCAATAGATAAGCCTTTTTGCCTCTAAAAATCAATTCAGTAAATCACTTGACAGTTTCTGGTTAGAGTAAAAAACCATGTATCTAAAAAAGATTTGGGATAGTAAAAGCATAATAACTTTTTTCAAGATAAAAGGCGTGATATTAATATTTATTTTAATAATATTAAATATTATCTAATATAATTGCATGTAAATAGTAAAAAATGAATTATATTAAACCAAACAGATCAATAAGACCCGATTAAGTTGAATGTATCGATTTAAACACACTTAGATATAGGCCCTGATGTATAATACAAAGAAATTAATACGACGGATTTTGGATAGATAAAGAATCAGAGGATGGCTTAATGTAACTTTACATGTTAATTAATAAAATAAATATTGCACATAAGTTAGATAAAATAATAAGATGTATAATTTCGGTTATGTAATATTTCATAATCCGTTTTTTTTGTGGCTTTAATTTTAGAAAAACACGTGTTGATTTTGTGCCATGTATATTGTATATTCATTTATTGTGGTCAACTTTCTAATAATATTAAGCAAATCGACCATAGTAAAGACATCAACCCGAATCAATTTATGTATCAATAATTAAAATCAAAAAATGGTTTATTTCAGTTTATATCAAATAAAACCTATCATTTACAAGAATTAGGTGTGTATTTAAGTGGGATTTTTTCTTATTTTAAATCGTAAAATCTATATATTTTAACTGTGATCTCTATTTTATGGTTTTGATATAATTTTGGATACAAAAATCAAGTATTTAAACATGCATTAATTATATATTTTTTTCTTTTGCGTTTTGTGAGTCTATTATATACAAAAATCAAATGGTGTTACATTTTTAAATAAACTAGAGGAAAGAATAAATTATATTAAAATGCCATCTTGAAAAAAATTGCCGAATTTTTCTACATTAAGTTTTTTATTAAAATATGAACAATATGGCTAAAATCTATTTTAAAGTTTTACAATAGATTTTTAGTTACATATAAACATAACAAGAGTATAATTAAGAATATGCAACGTGTTAATTTCACGATTGAAAAAGAATCTTATGATATTATAGATTCCTAGATATCTTAAATGATGATTCAATCTATTGAACAATTTATCAACCCGACGCCAACTGATTTTTGATTTTTTCGTAAGTAAGAAATCGAAAAATGGCTATCAACCATCAACAGTAGAGGTGAAATAAAGGAAAAGAGAAATTATATGTGAAAAAATGGATTCGAGAAAGCATTATTATTTTTCCAATAAAATAAAATGAAATTGGGGATGTATTAATATAAAGATTATGAAATTCCATATTATGAAGATATGTATTTTAAAAGGTGGATCAAGCTCCTAAGAATGTGATCTAACGCGCGGTAGGATATAAGTTGCCTGGGATATAGTAAATTTGAATGATTGTGATATCGCTTGTAAATTAATACTGATATATAAGAATTTTTGTAATTTTAGTAAAAAGGTGATTTTTACAGAAAAATTTATCATAATAATAAAATGATTGGTTTTTTTATCCCATGATAGTTTTTTTCTAATTTTTGAATTCGCGGTATTAGATTTGATTGAAACTTACTAAATCTTAAATCATATTTCGAATAAATCTGATTGTTAACTATAATAAATTGTTATTTATTGTTTTCTCCTCTCAAGTAATCAACGGTTTCGATGTAATTTTTTTACAATATTGTGTGATTAGGTAATTAATACAATACTCCTGTCTCGAATGATCGAATGATCGAATTGAATAATCTATAATCGATTAAAGATATTAAATAATATACAGATTACGTTATAAAAGTAAAAAAATGTTCTTATCAAAATATATTCCATTTTATGCATTTAAGCATAATATTAATTTTTCTAATATTACCGGTGATGTAAAAATTTTCATAATTTGCAATAGATTATGAATGTAAAAAAATAAATATAGATTAATGCTGGTAAATAAACATTCTATTCTCAAATATAATAATGAACACATATAGTATCTGAAAAATTTCAACCAAATTTATCAAATACAAAAATTCAAAGAAGCTTTGAAAGTTGTAAATGATTTAAAAAAGCACTAAATAGATTGTTATAACAAAATCTTCTTCTTGAATTTGTATTTTTTTTCATTTGTAAATCCTCCTGAATTAATTTTTTCTATCATCAGAAATTATATTCTCCATCATATTATAGATTCAATCATAATTAATTAATTTTTCTACAAAACAACAGAAACTCCTAAAGGCGTCAACTCTTAATTTGAATAAAAGAAGAATTTTTATTGTATATACAATCAAGATTTTCTATTCCCCATCTTTATAGTGTTCTTTCTATAATAATTTATAAAAGTGCTTATTTGTTTTGTCTAATAATGCATTTTTCATTGCTTTTGTATACCTTTTTTTCTAATTTTCGACTTGCTAAACTTGCTAAGTTTATGTTTTCTAATATTTTCGAGATCCTATATCATATTTAATTGTTTTTAAGGGTATACATACACCAAAAAAATCCGAATGTGTTTGAAAAAGCAGGCCGATTTTAGAATATTCTATTGTATCATCAAAATATGTATTTACAAACACACGTAATTATATTATATATCCTGGTATTAAATCATTTTTTTATAATTAATCACTGTAATTCGGATAAAAAAAATTATAAATTTCCAGCCTTCTTTTTCTATTAAGGAAATCCTGTTTGTGAATATATTATCTAAATGAATAATTTATTATCAACTTTGCTTTGAGATTTGTAATAGAAAGAAATTTCATATAAATAAAGTATAATCTATCTGTTTATGCAATGAAAAGGGATGGTGTGGTCACAAAATATCATAAGTTGTACATTGAGGAGATAGGGAGGCCAATCGAAGCAGAAGGATTTGCACAGACGATAGGATTGAGAATTCTTAAAAGGAAAAGATGCATAGAGGATGGTTGTAAAGATAATTAGATTAAATTAAACATATCATAATCTGTTCTATACAGAAATTATAGGCTGTTAGAAAAAAATATAAATAATGAAGAATCGAATTTTCTCATAAATGGTTAGGTTATTTAATTATAGTTCATCGTAACTTTTCAGTACTATTTTGTGGATATAATTAACCCTTTGTTAGTACTTGACACTAAATTAATATTAAAAAGACATTTTGTAAACATATATGATGGATATGCTTTTATTAATAAATTTTTTAAAAAATATAGACTAAAAATCTCGCTTGGGTGAAACATTGAATATTATTTATTTAGGGGATTGTTTCTTTTTTATCAATTCCATCTATTCTGACTTAGTCAGCCCATTGTGAACATTACACAACTCCTTGATGCAACTTTCCCTGATCTATCTTCATCAACTGCTCTTCTTCTATTAAATGTGATTAATTCAAGTGTCTTGCGAATTCTGAAAGCTCGCATGTATGCTTCTACATTGTCCGGGATATTTAACTCCTCAACATATTTTTTATGGAATTTTGTAGGCACTCCATCACAAGTCATTGCATAGAAACTTTTTATATAATTATATTTTTTGTAAATTTTAGACCACAACTCTACCTTGACTCAATTTTGTTAAATAATTACGTTTTTTTGTAAATTATAGACTATAACTGCCGCTTGAATGGAAGTTGTGAAAAAATTACGTTTTATTTTGCAGATTGCAGGAAAAATGTTTGCTTTGGCAAAGCTATTAAATAACGCGGTTCTTTATCATCAATAAGGGGTTTTATGGCTTATTAATTTTTATTTATTATTGATAGAATAATTTCTTTGCTGCAATTTATAAATTAAGCTTTATGTTGATTTATAATGCCTGGATAAGGGGAACACATAGGCATTTAATTTTAAAGAAAGAAAAAATTTCAAAGAGATTAAATTAAAAGAAAGGCAAAAGCCTGTATAAAACAGATAATTTTATTATATTATAGTTTTTTCTGCTATCGTTATCGATTTTAAGGGGAGTTTTAAATTACAAAATCACAAAAATATAAATTAAATTTCTATTAACTTCAAAACTTCAACAACGCAATCAGAATTAATGATGGGAAATTCGATTCCGGATATTTTTTTTAAGAAAGATTCGACTCTTTCGTTTTTTCCTTCTGCGATTTCAAAATAGTAAACGTGTTTTCTAAATAATAAATATTCTTTTTCAAATGAATTTTGTGTTTTAAGTATTTGAGATCGAGATTTTTCATTTTTTTGTCGACAATTATACGATTTAACGATTTCTCTAAACTTTTCATCGTCTCCATACATAAATTCATGTTCCATCATGGCTTCACAAATTTGAGGTGTTTTTTCAAAGCGCTCAAAAAAAGCACGGGCATTCATTAAATCGTTTGTTTTTAATAGGAAAAAGATGAACTCCTCTTGTAGTGTCTGATGATCTGGATATTTTTGTAACGCCTTAGTGAAGATTCGAAATGAAATTTCTTTGTCTTTGAAGGTGAAGTATTCAGCTTTGGCGACATAAATATAAACAAAAGGGCCGATTTCTTGACCTAAGTATGCCCTAAACAACGTTCTAAAACTTTCTAACCCAGTTTTTTTCAAGGTGTGGGATAAATGATTTATTATAAGAATATCAAGATTGTCGTTCTGTGCTCTTGAATCTTTTTGTGAACTGATAATTCCGTTAATCATAGAACTAAACATTTCATCTTTGGAAATAGTGGAATAATAAGAACAAAGAAATACGTTATCTTCATCATTTGCCAAAGCATTTTTCAAAATTGAAAGAGCTTCTGGGATCTTATCTGCCCTTTTCAAATACTCAGCCCATGTGAAAAAAATCTCTTCACTTTTAAATCTTTCTGAAAAAAACTTAAAAAGAAATAGCATACGAGCTTTTAAATGTTCGTCACTGAAATACGCGACATTTCTAGTCTCCAAATCAATAACATCAAAAAATACATCAGAAGTTATTGTATCTTGAACCAAGCGCTGCCCATAATTTAAAAGTGTTTTATAAAGGGTATAAAGCCTGAATGTTTTTTGATAAATGGGTAAAACTTCTGTGAATATCTTTTTTGCTGTATTTTTGTTGAGATTATTCTCAAAATCATCGTATTTCTTCCAAAGGGCTTTGAAATCGTTCATCGGTGTTAAAAAGAACATGTAAAATGTGTTTCTTATCTTTTCAATCTTTTCTTCATCATCAAGATTCATGTCTTGGTTTAAAATATCGATGTATTCCACTATAAACGGAAATATATCCCAATGATGATATAATTTCTTCAAAATGAACTCGTAAACTTTGCCTAGATCGGTATTTTTACCTTGAAGAAGAACATATCTTAAGTATACTCGGAATAGCTTCACATCAGTGGATGTTTTTAAAGTCGAAGCAAAGTAGTTCTCTAATTTCGCATACTCTTTTTTATTGAGCAATTCTTCTGCTGTGGAGTACATAAAAATGTGGGTACAAATTAAATCAATATATTCTAAATTAAAAGAGAAGGTGTGATATTAAATATAAGATCTGCTAAGAAGCTAGTCATAATGATTCTTTATAAAAAAAATACATAAAGCCTATGGTTTATAAATGTGTTATTTTTTTAGCTGATCGATATATTAATACGTAGAATAAATGATCTCTTAAGTAAGTAAAAATAAAATCTATTCATAAGAAAATATTGGACTTGTATTATCTTGTGGTGAAATATTTTGAATAAGTAAGTTTCTTTTTACTAATTAATTCATTAATTTGTAAGTCAAATGTTCTGTATAATAGGCAATTTAAATTTTATTCTTGTGATAAAATGTATTATTTGTGAGTTAAATGATCTATTATATAAGATAAAGTAAATTTTATTATTTTTATGACTGAATTGTATTATTTTACGGCTAAATCTTTTGAATGTATAATTTTTTTAATTTATTAATACCCTAATTTCAAGTTTAATTGATCGGTATAATAAAATTAATTTTTATTCGTGAAAAAATATTTGACTTGTATTATATTATGATTAAATCTTTTAAAAAACTCGAATTTTTTTTTAATTTTAAAACCTTGTTAGCTGATTTAATTCTATCACAAGATCTTTTATGAATAACGGGAATGGTTTTAAAGAAATTAAAAATATCCAGCTTAATTTTAGCAAAAAAAAAGTTTAAAAAATTTTTAAAGGCGATTTACTTGATATTAATAGCCAATTTAAAAAGGAATTAAAAATACTATCATTCAATTTAGGCGTTTTAAAAAGAAATGCAATGCAAATACCCTATATATAATACAATTATAGCACACGATGAGTTTTAAGAATATTAAATAAATTTGGATTGCCATATAAAAATAAAAAGTGGATATTTACTAATTTATTGGAACTTGAAAATAGCATATATTTTTTTAAAAATTTGGCACTCTATATTATATTAGATTTCGTATACTTGATGGAATTTTAGTGTTTCAAAATTGTAAAATATTTTCTTGGGGCTAATCATTTATGATATGAAACATTAAAACCCAATAAACATATTTTTAATTTGCGTTTTATCAGCACAATATTCCGTATATTTTTTGACAAATTATTTAAGCCCATTATGTTGCCTCTATATTTCAGATATAGACAAATTTCTGCCATGATTTATAATCCAATATTTATGTGTAGCAGCGTAAGAAATTTTTTGCTGCTTTTTTATAAAATTTAAGGACAATTTTTTAATTTTTAGCGCCCCCAAAATACTACAATGTAAAAAAACATGCTTTAAAATACAAAAAAAATATATTTGGGAATATGTACCGGCTGAATTTTTCGATTCGGTATTTTTAGCAATTAAATTATTGAAACTTACCAGTAAATTTTGAAAATATCATTAACAAGTTTAAATAAAAAAATTTGGGTGTTTTTTATTTTATTTTTGCCTGTAAAAAAATTTTAAGCTCCAAGTATAATTGATATAGAAATAATATTTTTTATAAATTTATGTGTTTTCTTATCTTGGATTTTTATGATACGAATTCTATTATATTAATATTTATAATTTAAATATATAAATAGAGAATCAATTCTGGCATAATATTGCCTTAAATATAACACAAAATATAATTTGATGTTTTATTTGATTCAAAGGCAATTAATTCTATTTTTTATCGATATTTAAGGAACCGAAAAAATATTAACAGATTTAAAGATATATTTCGTTTCATTTTGCTTACCGACTTCTGCTATGGCTCCAAAAATTATATTTTAATAAAATATTTGAGCATAAATCATTCTAATGCCTTTCTTTTATTATTTTAAAATGATTTGGAGTATATTTTCCAGGGCTTTGTGCGTGTATAAATATTTTTATATTATTTTGGAAAAAGATCCGAAATAACCCCACGATGGCTTTCAGGCTTGTATTTTAGAATTGTAAAATATTTATATCATGCCCTTATATTTCATGTTACACGCATTTTATGAATATGTGTTTTTTAGGTATACATATGCAAAATAAAAAAAGTCTTTTTGCTATTTTAACGTTTTAGAATATTATATAAAGAATTACATAAATTTGGTAATTTCAATTCCTAAACTAAGTTCGAACTACTGAAGTGGTTTTTTATGAGGTTGATGCAGATTGGGTTTTTGGAGTAAATAAGAGGTAGCAGTAAATACAGAAGCGACTGAATAAGGAAATGTTATGTGGGCGATGTAAACCAGCTGCAACCATTCTAGATTTCCTTTAAATTATTATAAAACTAGGCAGTCAGCTCTAAAAAAAAGTTACAACCCCAGAAACTTCCTCTTTTATGCAAATCTGGATCGTTTTATCGAAATAAATTTCTATCTTAGAAAATAAAGGATAAATTATAATGATATACGTTTCTATTTATAAATTATTTCACCCAGAAATTTTTTATCTAGAAACAATAACCATGATGTTTAATGTATTAATTAAAAAAGCATATGTTTTTGGATGCAAAAAGTTCAAAGTTTAAAGAAAAATCATAGATAATGTTGAAAACTATATTTACAATATTTTAATAAATATCTTCAATCACTATTTATTGCCACGCTTTAAATTATTTTCCTTTATGAATGCTCAAACTGGTGTCGAGGCGTGATCAAAACATTTTACTAACCTGCGATCTTGGAACTCTGCAAAAAAAATAGATGACCTACTTTCAGTGACTAAATACAGTTCGAAGCTCCTTTTTCCCGGTTTATCAGCTAGCAAACAAAATTTGAATGTAAAAGATATAAATATAGCAAATATCAACGCCTTATTGTGCCTACACAAAAATTTACTCTCAGTTTAGTAAAAACGCTGTCTAATAGCCTAAAATAAGCACGATTTAACTTTTATATTATTATTCTGGTAAAAGGCTAAATAATAAACCTCTTTTTGTGACATTTATAACATATTCCAGGCCAATATAGTGATACCAGTGCTTTTATGTAGTCTTTATTTTTCACATTCTATCTTAAATGCTTATAAAATGATAGTAGTTCCAAATGACTGATAATATCATGATTCTGTCAGATTAAAATGTTTTAGTATAATTTGAATTTTTTCACTGAATATAGGACCTGTAATATCAAATAATACGAATAAAAATTTAAATTATTGTATAATTTTTGCCAAATATTTTTATATGTGATATTTTGTCAGCATTTTTAGCAGTGAATGAATTTCTTTTATATTTTTGTTTCTATATTGTTTGATATCTTTTTCTAACGCATTAAAATAATTTAAAGACGTGTTAGATGTCTAAACATGATTTCGATAGGATTAAATGCTGCGAAAAGTTACATTAAGACTCTTACTGATTTTATATATAGAAAATCTCGAACTGATAAAGATGTTTTAATAAATACTTATTGATTATAAACATGAATTTCGTTACTCTATAAAACTAAAATAGAGCATATCTAAGTGTAATGTGGATTTTATAAACTAGTACAAATTTTAGAGCAAGTTGAATATTGATGTATCATTACTATCAACAATAATATAATAAACTAAAATTAAATTTTTTTGATAATGGCTAGTTTCATAAACCCGAAATTATACAAAATTCAGCAATTTTATAATATTTTCAATACAATACTACGTATCTATATTTTGATTATATAAAAAATACAGACAAATTAATACAATTATGATAGGAATTATATGTAATTTAAACTTTATATGACCATTATAATCATTCTTAAATAAAACTATTGATGGTTATGCAACCAATTTCTTTATATATTACATTCATGTAGGATTTTTTCTTAGCATCTGAAAATGTTTTTACGAAAACTCTTGAAATTCTCCCACCATAATTTTAAGGATTCGATTATTTCATCTATGTTTCAATTTATAGTATTAAAAGATCAGAGTGGTGAGAATATCTATAAAAATGGATAGATTTGGTATAAAAAAAATGATGTTATTTTAGGAAGGTAAGTTTTGAACAGAAAAAACCGATTCAATTTATTTAACGTGTTCCATTTCAAAAATAACTTACATTTTTCGATCTTAGTTTATTTTATATATTATATACGTTTATAAAGAGTTTTAGATAATATTCATTCTTTATATAACCTTATACAGCCACACCATAATTTTAGTGCCTCAATGTATTATTAAATGGTAAAGTCTTAACATTATTTATTTTTTGTCAAATAAATTTATTGATCGTTCGAATCCTTGCAGTTTTTTTTGATTTTTTCAATCTTGAACATTTTATTATATCAATCATTGGAATTTATAAAAATTTAATAAAATATGATGCATAAAATTTATAAGGTAGAAAAATATATATTCAGAATACTCTTTAAATCCTTTTTTTCACCAATATTCTTTAGAATTTTTAAATTTTATCTAGCGATGGCTTGGGATTTGTATTCATATATTCACCTATAATCAAATGATCTGAAACACAAATTTTATATCTAAGTGTATGATATGAATTTAGAAGTGGATTTTTAATTTCATCTAAGAGCAAGGTATTCATAGAATATTTAATGATCCGAAGTAGAAGACGGTTTTTTGGCCGGTTACTTTATAGTGCTGTAGATACAAATGACTTGATTCAAAAATAACTAGTAATGTTAGAAAATCATTCCAAAATATGTTAAAATTATATTTTCAGATAAATTCAGCTTAGTATGTAAATTTAAAAAAAAATTTAATTTAATTTTTAAATTGTGTTGTAATTTGTTTTTAGAGATAAATATTCTACTTAAACGATCTATATTAGTGTTGCGACTAATAAAATGGCACTTTTCGGCTATATAATCTCATAATGAAGATATATTCATATAAATTTAATATAAAATCTTGATAAAGCTTATTTTATCTTTTCATTTTTTTTTTATGACCATGCTAAAAAATAAATATATAAAATATAGTAGAATATTAAAAAGGTCACCTTTAAATTGTCGATTGGTTTTGGATGGTATTTTTTATTTTGATGACGCATATGATATTTATTTTTTCGTTTTTATCTTGAACATTATCAATAGTATTATATTAATTAAGCCAATATGGAATTTTATGGTGTAAACTTCCATCGAATTTCTTTGTGAAAATAAAGCTATCTTACTGATCTTTTATCTTATATTCAAACACCAATGCATGCCACTATTATTCTTAAGCCATTATTTTTCAGTAGAAACAAAATATGATGTACCGAAGTAAGTGCATTCTGGGATTGGTTATTGTGGCAAAGAAGTTCCACATGAAATAAACCTTTTTTTACCCAGATCTAAAAATTATATTTATAAGATATATTTGATACATCGATAACCTCTGTCTTTTAGTTTATAGATGCTTAAAATCATATAAATCTCTAAAATATCTAACCTTTAGACAATATATTAATTAATATGTGAGAAAGTAACAATATCTTATAAAAATAAATCGTTATTTTGCAGTTAAAAAAATCCACATAAATATTAATTTTGCATGAAAAAATTACTAAATCGAGTTTCCATTGTTTTTTTTATCATGGAAATGCGAGCTCTATTACCTTAAAGAGTTTGAAATTTTTCTTTTTAGAAATATATTATTAAATTATAATTTTAAATAAATTATTGATGATGTAATTAATTTATAGACGGTAGAGGTTTTAGGTACCTAGAAAAAGCCATCGTATTTATCTTTTTAATGAGGATAAGTATCTAAAACTAATTATAATAAAAACCTTAATCTTGTAATAATAGAATACACAATTAGAATCCCGATAGGTTAAATAAAATTACAATACCTTTTTTGTAAATCAGTATTTAAAAAATTTCTTATTGTAAATGATAACATAAAAGAAAATAATCACTTAAATAACCTTTAAAATGTTACGTATATTAATTTTATCTTCAGTGCAAGTATTTTTCAATGTATGAATATTTCTTTTTTGAATAAAATACACTTTTTTTTATTGGTATGATGTAAACTCTTCAAACTTATTTTCTCGGTTTATTATATCTATTAAAACCCTGTAAAGCTCTTAATATTTTATAAAAAATAATAAAAGCTGCTATTTGGTTATTTTTTAATAATCTCAATTTTATTTTATAATTACACATAAATATAAGAATTAGGTTGTCTCTTTTCTTGCATTAAAACTGTAAAATTAATTTGTTTTTACAAGAAAAATATAGAATTTTTTGAAGGATTTTAATATAAATTAGACGCCCCATCCAAAGATCCTAGCCGCGCTTACATCCACATACTTTTGTATATCCATCAATCCAGCGGGTACTATATCTTTTGGCAAAGTTTTTTTCTGAATTTTGCGAAGCTCTTTCCTTTGCTTTTTTGGTTTCGCAATAGTTACAACTTCTTTTTGTACAACTTCTTCTTTTTGCAAAATAACTTCTTTCTCATATTCTGTAATATCTTTAACAGCGAATTCTGTTTTTATCACACTGTAATCCATTTTTACATATAAAAAATCATTTTTGCTCATACTTTTTGTGCACATTTGTATTAATTTACCTATAAAGTTTATGCTACCATTGGTTTTGTTTTCATTTTTTTCATCATTTACTATTTGATTTGTTGTAGGAATTCTTTTACTCTTCAAGGGAATTATTTTTAATTGTGTGTTTTCTGCCCTTTTAATTATATTCATGTAGTTCTTTGGATTATAGAGGGCATGCATTATAGCTTGTTGCGATTTATTGTAATCTTTGATTTCCTTGATTTCTTCTTTAATTCTTATTTTAGATTCATCAGCCTTTTGAAAAGGCATAGTAAATTCATCTGCGCATATTTTCATTGTTTAAAAATACTTAGCAACAATTTCAGGATTTTATATACCAGAATCCGAGACACGGATTCAAAATAGCCATCCTGATTTACTTTTGATTATAATTGAACAAAATCTACATATCATTTTCATATTAGATAAACATACTTAAACAAATTTTTTTAATTGGCTGTGGTCTTTATCCTGAAACTGAAATGTCTTAAAATAGTATAAGTACATATATATGCTTTTAATATTTTTTACCGTGATCTTTATATCAAATCTTCTTGTTTGATAGATAATGAAAGAGCTTCTTGGTGTTAAGAAAAATCGAACATGCCCATAAAAATAATAAATTTTTAGAAAAAAAAGCGTGATCATTAAACATAAATTCGAAATATTATCTTGAATCATCCATACACACATAAAAAAAATGGCATGATTTATAATGTTAATTGTATGTTTAAAATATTATTTAATGGTTTTTATTTTTTTCATAATGGACCACCCAAGTATGTCTTTGTACAATAGTTCAATTTTAATGCAAGTTCATCAGCATTTAAAGATATATAATGCAGTAAATATTTTAATTTTTCAACAAAAAACACTGGAATACCATGAATTAATAATATCAAAACAGATTTTTTCATTAGCTATAAAAATCGTAGATATTTATTTGACTTTATAATTCATAATTTTTATTGGTAATAATCTTAAATATTTTCACAGAAAATATCCTTTTTAGAAAACTTTGAATTTTTTTTGTAAGAAAAACAGTACTTCTTGATTATAGAAACTCTTAAATTCAATAAAATATATTTATATCTGTTTTTTCAATGATTTTTACAAATTTTTAATGAAAAAATTTTAAAAAAGAAGTAATCGCTTGACCATGTTTTTAAAAACCGCACGAACTTCGGCCAAAGTATACATATATATAAAAGGTTTGCTGATTAGTATCTTTTTTTACAATATTTATTTTAAGATATGAACCTATTATCGGGCAACATATATTTCACAAGCTTTCATGCCAAAGTTGTGATTTTTTTTCAATAATATTAACGATATGCTTACTTATTTATAAAATCATGTAAATATAGTAATTAAATTATGCTGTTTTTTACAGCGTTTTCCATGTGCATATAGTGTATTTCTAAATTTAATTGATGATATAACAAGAGCAACAAAATTATACTGCTCTTAAAAGATTTATATCTATAATTTGGAGCTTTAAAGGATATTTGGAATGAAATCATATCTTTAATTGAAATTAATAAAATAAAATGGTAATACCATATAATTCCTTGAATTATAGAAGATAATTGCCTTCTTAAAGGTTGTTTATATTTTGGTGTAATTAAAAGCTTTACTGGCTCAAAAAAATTAAATGCAACCCAAGTAATACAAAATTATAGTAATTGCAAAACCGGAAAACAAATATTTTTGATACATTTAGTTATGAATGCAAATTTTATTTGATATAAAAACCAGTTATAATATAAAACTAAGATACATATGTCATTAGAATGTAAATTACTTTTTTAAATGCCAGGATTGATCTTAGCTGAATATTTTTGTTTAATGTATACGTTTAAAATCAATAAATTCTTGATATTTATGTGATACTTACATAATTTATCGGTATATTCTTTTCTTCCCTACATACATATAAATTATAATGAAATCTTTTTTGTTATATACACATCGAAATTATTATAAAGAACGATTTATGTCTTTAATATTGTTTTTTTTTTCTTTTTTTTTATATTAAATTATCGATAATACATTCTAGTGCCCACTGTTATATGAGATACATCTCGGATAATTGTTGAATTATTATGTTTTTTTCTTTTTATGAAACTCATAATAATCGCCAAAAATCTAATTAGACTGAATATTATATTTAGTGCAATTTTAAAGCCTTCTCAATACGTGAAGTCCCTGTGTGTGTATTTTCCATGTGGGTTTAATATAGTCCAACTAAATTCATTAATTGTTACCATTTCTATAAATTTTAGGTTTTTTATATCATTAACATACAAAACCCGTATATATAGATTAAATGCCAATTAGGAATGCAAAATAATTTTTAAAAAAAATTTTTTCGTAGCCGAGTTGTTTGATTAGCGTTACGATGTTTTGTTGGAAATATGATGGGGTTTAAATAATAATTTAACTAAATAGTGTATTTATAACAAATTTATTCGCTAAATTTCTTTAATTTTTATAATTTATAAAGGTTGTTTTCGGGGGGGAATAAAAGCGATATGCAACTTGTTATTTGGAGTCTCTATCAATGGTGAAATGTCCTAAATTAAATACACCTAAACACAGCTAAAATTATTTTGTATTTTATAATTATCACTTATAATATAATTAAATCAGAAATTCCGGATTTAGATCTCTGAACCCAGAATGTACTTTGCATTATTGATTTCTATATATGGGTAAATTTGAATTTAGTTTTTTATATTCGTTCAAGCAAAACTTTAGGTTGCTCTATAGGATAGATTGGCAGATACTTATTTCCACCTCACCATCTTTACAATTTTCCTCGATGCATCTTTTTCTCTCAAGACTTATTAAATCGAGTGTCATTCTCAATCCTATTGTTTGTGCGTTTGCTCACGCTTCGGTTAGCATTCCTAACTGCTTAATATACGACTTATGGCAATGTTCGTGTTCTGAATTTGTAAATATACTTTATATTATAAATAAATTTATCAATGCTGGTAAAAAGAAGATAAAAATAGTAAGATATTGGAAAAATGAAATTTATGTAAGTTGGAAACACACATGTAAACAATTTATGTTATTATAGCTAAAAAGATCATGATAAAAAAGTGCTTGTATTTTTTATGTAATATAAATTTATTTATAATTAAGTTTCAACACCATAAAAATAGAATATTATTTTTTAATTTTAAATCACCAACATCTATCAAAGCATTTTATAAATTCTGCTATTTCTTTTAATTCTTCAAATTTCTCATTTTCAACTGCCGATTGAATATCCTTATTCATCTCATCTTCATTTACTGTAATGTTTGATTTCATCAATGGATCACAGAATTATGGGTGGGAATATATTTTATGTAAAATAATGTGTCATATATTCAATTTTTTATATATTAAAAATTTTAATAATTTCCGTGTTTTTTTTTAATTTGACTACCAAATATTCCACTTATAATTCAAATTATTGCCATTAAATTTCAAATTTTTAACTTAGAATCAGGGCAATTCAATGCCAAACCATATACCCATATTAAAAACGACTTAAAAAATCACTGAAAAATAAATTCAGACCATTTATTCTAGTTTTTAACCTAAAGAAAATGTCTTTAGACTTTATTTTCATTTATATAATCTTTCCATATTCCTTGATATAAATTATATGCCTAGGCACTAAAAACGCATGGTTAAGAGCCTTTTATATTACCGAATAATATAAAGAGATGTATTATCTATTGTATAATTTTTTAAAATACCATGAATTGATTTCAAATCACATAAAAATACGTATGATATACAAAGCACATTTATGGCATAACTTTGGGAGACACGTACAATATAAAAACTTCGATATATAATTCAAATAGCTGTTTACCTTCTTGTTTTACTTTAAATTAATCTTTTCTATTCTTAATTTGCCAATAGTTCACGTTTTGGGCTTAAGAATCCAGGTAAATTGAGACCTAGCATAGAATTTTTGATTTTATTTAAGTATATATTTTAAGAGAAAAATGTTTGTTAATTAATATAGTGGAATTTTAGGTATTTTAAAATTTATTACATCGTTTTATCTCCGATTAATTTTTGTGAATGGGGAGATATTGCTATATTTTGATACATATCCATCCAATAGTTTTGTTTTTATTTGACAATTGGGCTCATCATTGGATTTCTAGAAGTCGAAAAATATCCTAATATTAAATTTATTATTCTATAGTTTTAGGAAAACTTGAGATAGCACTTATAACAGATTATATTTTAATTTATTGATATTTCCATCATTACAACTTACGCATATGGTTTTACTTTTCAAGGCACATATCGCAGAATTTGACCTTAATACTTCTAATTTTGGGCATTTTCTGCTTCAGTTGGCATTCCCAAGCTCTTGATATGCAACTTATGATATTTTTTTGGCTACGATATGTCATTTTATGATGATTAATACCATTTATAATATTTTTTATTGTTTATTTTGGTTGAATTTTCTAAAACACTTTTGAATACGTTTAAATATATTCAAATATTATATTTATATAATATATCATATCGATGTTTATCCTATTTTATCACATCCATAGCATTATTCTTTCGACCTTCACCGCAAAAGTTTTCCATTTATATTATTTTTTTCCTAAATATCTTTTATATATGCTGAAGTTTATTATAAATTGTTTTTATATATTCATCGGTGTATTTTATCCACAGATTAGAATGCGCATATGCAAGTTCTCACACTCTTAAGACACTTGAAATATTTATTCATTTGAGAGGGGAGTTCAGCTGATAAAAATGAATCAATTGGAAGGGAATATATACATTGATGTTTTTTATATTACCAAATCGTTAATTTATTCTTACAAAAAATAAATTTCTTATGTAAAAAAACTTGGCATATATATTGGGCTTATAAATTAGTTCCCATACGAAAAACTTGAATTTGGAAGTATTTAAAGGATAAGATACAAATTATAATGCTGATATAATGATTTTAAAAAAAAAATGCGCTAAGATTGACCTAAAGAGCAATCATGGTTTAAATTGAACAAATTTATAAATAAACATACTAATAGGCCCTAAATAAAATAAAAAAAGATTTACTTATTCATATGCTATATATTCAAAGATTTGAAATACCACAAGAATACCTACGAATAATATTGACTGTATAGAAAACTCAATAAATAAAACACGAAAGACAAATATGCATAGATGCTGGATGGAAGGAAAGAAGTATAAATAGGTTTAAGAAGAAACTTGTTAAATATTATTGGAAAAGTAAAATTTATATGGAAGGTTTTACAATGAATTTTTTTGAAATAAATATAAATAGGGCTTTCTAAATAGAGCCATGTAATTATTTTCTTGATTAGAAATAGTAATAATATAAAAATTATTTATTTATTTTAGTGCTAAATTATTCGGTGTAATTTCAGATTTTGTTCTCAAGCACAGCTTACTTGATCTTTAGTGCGCACAGCGTATGTACTTTCGGCCATTTTCACCTTTCTGAAGTCTTCTTCAATACCTCTCCTCCGTTTAATACTTATCAATTCAAGGTTTTTTACATAATACCAAGGTTTGTATATATGATTTAATCATGTTAGTTACTTCGAGTTCTTTCCGATACCTTATATAATATTTTGTGTTACCACGCTGTCCAAAGTTTTGAAATATGAAATAATTTTTTTCTTGTACTTGTATATTAATGACAGCTCGTATGCTAGCAGATCATACTTTCTAAATTTTTCTTTTTCAATTATCTTTATCTTTTCAATATTAGTTACACCAATTTCTGTGAGAGTTATATAGTTCTTATTTTTGCATAGTCTAAATATCAAGTCTGTCGTTTGATACTTTTATATCTGTTTTAATTATATCTACTTTGATCTCCGTAAATTCATTTTATATTATTTCTTGTGATGTATGTTCACTGATTTTTTTGAAATTATATTTCCTTACTAGCATAAAGTAAAGACACCTTACTATTTCGTTATGTCTTCTTGTATATTCATAGCCTAGTATTTTTTTACATCTGCTTGCCAAGTGATCGACAGCTTTAAAAGAGTCGTTACAGAGCAGGCATCTTCTCTTTCACCGTAGAAAACAATTCTATCCAGAAAGAAACAGAAATAGCATCTTCTGAAGGTATTATATTTCCATACTGTAGCCACACTGATGATTCTGTATTTATAGTATTGAACTATTATGCACATTGAATAGTTTTTGATACAGTGTTATTGTTTTTATTTACAAATAGACACTCTTTTTGCTTTAATTCGAGAACTGAAAGATCTATGTTTATTATTCCGTATTTTTTCTTTGAGAAATACATTATTAAGGCTAGGGGCGTTGCGCTGTCTTTTTCGAATTACAGCAAAGCCGCTTTCCTGGGTTATTGTACTATTTCTTGATCTAGTGATTTTAGTGGCTGAATGCATAGTCTTTCATATTTAAATTATATGTTTTCTAGACCGCGCCTTAGTTCATTTTTTTTGAGGTAAATTCTTTCTACGTTGAATGGTTATTATGTATTCCATATTTAATAATATTCGCAACATGTGATCGTCCAGCTTTTTAAAATCTTCTGACTCTAGTTTTAATTACCCTAAGCAGTATTTGATTGAGGATATTACATGTTCATGTATTTCCGAATGTAGTTTTTACCGTTTAGTTTTGCATAAGGTTTTGACCCCTTTCAAAATTTCATATCTTAATTTTATGATTGTTTTGGGTTTCATTCTTGATTTGGAGTCCTCTAATATTCTAGATATTTATATCCATCTTTTCCTTCTAATAATGTTGCAAAATCCGTGCAGTTTTTGTTGCTAAAAGCAAAATTTGTCATGTTTATTTCAATCTAATGCATTTGAAAAATTTATTTGCTTCATTAGACATCAGTTTTAAGTTACTTTCGTCTTTGCCACAATTTTTGAGTCGTCGATGAAAAGAAAATTATCAGTTGTGAACGCTTTCTTGTCTAGGTTCATAGCTATTGATGGATATTTTTCGTTTAATCTCCGGCTTAGTAATTCCATACATCAAATACCAGTGGGATAAGCTGTCACCCTGTTTAATTCCCTTTTCAATTTTTATTCTTGATTATTTCTTCATTATTATATCTCGGTGAAGAATTTCAGCTTTTTATAAATTTAGCTATAAACACAATCATTCATTCTTATGTGTTAAGGTTTTTTGAGCAGTTCAAAATATACTCATGATCTATGGAGTCAAATGCTTTTTTTAAATCTAACCATATTATGTTTATTCCGTTGAAAGAATATAAAAATAAATAAATAAATTGGATTACACATATTTTATATGAATGAACGTTGGATGGTAAATATAATAAATTTTACATTGAAAAGTTTCGTTTAAAATGTGGATATATCATCTAAACATTAAAATAATAATGATTAAATACTTCGAAGGAATTTATTTATACTGAATATATTCCAATTAAAAAAAATAAAAGACAAATTCACGCTTTAAGAGCAATAAAAAGCCATGTTTATAGATCAAGAAAATTATAAAATTTCATAAATTGCTTATATTTATTTTGTCAGAATTAATTTAATTATATGATAATAAAAAACATATAAATGAGCCATTACCAGCAAGGAAATTTATATATTTTAATTAATTTAAAGCAATACACGCTCTTTAGTTTTTGATTAGAGTTTATAAAAGCAAAAAAAGAAAATATTTATACAAGAAAACTATTAATTAGTAACAAACTTTATTTCATAGTCAATATATTTTACACCTTTTGATAATTTTAATTCAAGTTTAAATTTAATTTAGATAAAAAAAGTCAACATAAAAATAATGACAACCAATGAGTAATATGTTAGAGTAAAAGTATCTAGATATAAAAAGATTTTGACACAAAATTTAATAATGTAGAAAAGATTTCTATCATAATAACTTTTTTAGTAATTGGCGCTAGCAAAATAATCTAAATACGAGCATTATAGCACAAAATAAATAAAATTATACCAAAAAAAGCTTGCTAAAATTATATAATTCGCGGTTTAACAAACATCGAAATTTCTTCATTTCTTTAAATTACAGAACTCTATTTTCGTATCACAATCTGATAATTCTACTATGATTCGAAATAATTTAAACAGAACAATATGAATATTTATTCTGATCGATATAAAATACAAATTAGAGGTCTATAATATGTTAAAGAAATAAGTTATACCCCTCAATTTTAATCATGGAATTATGCGTTAGGGTGCAAACAGTGGCAATATTAATATATAACTTAGCTAGATCAATACTTATAACAGATTTATTCGATATTTTGTACAATTTTAGAATATCTTCTCAATGGTTCATAAAACTCAAGGTGACTTATAAATTCGATTTTTTTTTCATAATTTATAGCTTTAAATAACCAGAATTCAAGGATTTTCTCCTTTAATTATATATTATTTAGTTCTGTGCGAAATTTAGATATAATTGGAAGTTTATATTTAATTAATATATATTATCAGTGATTTTTGGAACTACGTGAGTTATTTTGAATTTTCTCATTATTTCTTACTTAAAAATTCGAAAATAACCATGAATTAGATTTTAAATTGAGGCTTATGATATAAATGAATATGTTAAACCCTAAAAAATTCCCGAAAAAAAAAGACTTTACGATCTGTAATTTTATAAATTTTCATGGCTACATATTATAATCAGTCAATAAATAACAATCCGATAATTTCGATGCCCAATCATATATTTTTTTCTTTTGCAAAATAAACGATTTTTAATGATAAACTGTGGATTTATAATAAAATTTTTACTTGTATATGCATTTCTTTTCTTTTTAATAAAACTTAAGTTACATATTCACACATTATTTCCCCTTTCTTGCATTTATTTATGACGTATGTGATGGGAATCCTTGTATATCTTAGTCTAAAGTGATTGATAATATATTTATTTGCACCATTGTCTTAAAAAAGTTATGTATCATATTTTAATTATCGTTAATATTGATTAATAATGATAAAGACATAAAACATTGAAAAAATATTTATTAACTTCTATTGTATAATTTTTGCAGCCAATAAAAACAATATATAGTGTGTAAACATTTTATAATCGATATTAATGTTTGTTCATCTTCTGAAGTATTTATCGGTAATATAAATCAAATAGTATAAAAAGATATAGTAAGAATGAAAAATATAAGGCATTTTAAAGATTGAAAAAGCAAGTCGTAAAAACTATGATAGAATGTCAATTGTTCTACTTTCAATTTTTTTTATCAAGCTTTTGTTGGTGATCTTTTTTGGATTTTAAACCCGAAAAAAATTCAAAATATATAAAAATTCGTATTTTATACTTTTTAAACACGTATTCTATTATTTTTTTAATACGTATAGCCTTTTCAGTAATCAAAGATTTAGAGAGGGACCCGCAGCACGAAATAAAAATAAGTAATTTATGTCATATATTTGAATTTCAAAAATATAAAACCAACGTCAAAACAAAAATTAGCAGAAGCATTTTAGAAATTTTTAAATTAATCAGCAGATTTTCTTTACACATTAAATTAAATATATTAACTGTATATATATGTTTTTATAAATCATATTAAACTACTTATTAAAATAAATCTGTCAAAGTTAAAAAGGTAAAGAAGTAATTATAAATATAGGCGTATATTTAAATAATTTTTCAATTTATTATATTTATTTCAAAGAACTGTCTTTTTTTTTCGGGCGCTAATCTACATATTAGCAGTTATTTATGTGATTATATGTTCAAATATTACCATCAACATACTATTTGTAATTTAAATATTATCCATTTGATGTATGAGATGATTTTTAAACGGAATAGTGACGCAAATATTGTATATTTTAACATCATTATATTTTTTTGATAAAGTGAAAAAAAGAAATCACAGTGAATTTTTTATTGTTAATTAGTGTTCATATAATTTATTTAAAAAAATTATGATGATCTAACTAATAAGTAAGCAATAATTTTTATAAAATTCATATGGTGGTAGACGTATTCTTTTTTAGTACCTAAAAAGGCTATAAATAGTTTTTTAAAAGTGCAATTTTTGTTCATGAAGTTGAAATTGGGTATATTTGTGGTTATCATAGTCTTAATATTGGGATAGGGTTATGCAAAAACCAATGTCTTTTATATAACAAATATGTAATATCCATTTATATAAAAATACTAGATACTAATATCTGTAATTTCTATTATAACCTGCAAATAAAATTCAAGTATTTTTCATACTTAATATCAATATTATTGGGGTACATGATTAAAACATTTTGTAAATTTTTTTATTTATTTCATTATTTTAAACGCTAGTTTCGTAAAATATTGAGCACAATATTTTTTAATAATAATTGGTTGTTTCTGAAATTTTAAGGGTGTGGTGACGCAGTTCATTTAGAAACGCTTTTATAAGTGGATTGAGTTCCAATCTTATAGCAACCAAATCAAATGAAATTACTAAATTCGAAAAGACCCTAATGGGGGTTGTGTTTAAAAACCAGATGCAAAACTACAACAAGACTTTTGAGCTAAATTTAAGAAGTTGCTGTGAAGATGCCGAAAACGAGCCCGAAAATTAAAGAAGGCCTGCTTAGTATTGCAAAAATATGATAAGTGTAGAATAATGGTGGTAGCATAAATTACTAGTGAAAAAAGTAGATAGAATCACATTCCCCTCTATAGCGACTACCGCCTCTAGAAAAAGTCTAATTCGTGGATAATAAGCTGGTAACGGAAAATGTGAAATACCACTCGCGGGGCATCAGATAAGCAAAAGTACCTAATGGGCACAAGCAAACTTCCTAAAAAGAAGATTTACAAGTGTAAATAGATAAAAAATCAGGTTTAAATTTGTTTTGTATTTGTTTTGAAATTTTAAAGTTTGATAATAAACGTTTAATGTCAAAAAAATCAGGGTTAAATTTTTTATGTTTAATAATAGTAGATGCTGCCAGTGATATATAAATCCTATTGTACACATTTATTTTCTTTGTTTTTAAGTACTTTTTCTCGTCTACATTTTATTTTTAATACAATATCGGGAGCAAGAGATTAAAATGAATAATAAATCTTAGCTTAGCAACGTTATATACAAAAAATAGAAAGTATTGGTAGCAAGAGATCAAATGAATAATAAATTTTAGTATAGCAACATTTTATAAAAACATAAAGTATTGGGAGCAAGTGATCAAAATGAATAACAAATTTTAAATTAGCAACATTATGTATTGTAAATATAAAGTATTAGGAGCAAGTGATCAAAATGAATAACAAATTTTAAATTAGAAACATATTATATAAAAATAGAAAGTATTGGTAGCAAGAGATCAAATGATTAATAAATTTTACTATAGCAACATTTTATAAAAACATAAAGTATTGGGAGCAAGAGATCAAAATGAATGATGAACTTTAACTTAGCAACACTATATATTAAAAATAGAACATATTAGGAGCAAGAGATCAAAATGAATAACAAATTTTAAATTAGCAACATATTATATAAAAATAGAAATTATTGGGAGCAAGTGTTTAAAATAAATAACAAATTTTAAATTAGCAACATTATGTATTGTAAATATAAAGTATTAGGAGCAAGTGATCAAAATGAATTATAATATTATTTACCAAGACATTTTTTATTTCCTTACATAATCAATACAATATTGAGCGATTTTGTTGGTGTGATAGTATTTAAGCAATATGAAAGAGTAAATTTACTAGATAGTTTGGAGCCGGTAGCATTTAAACTAATAAGTCATTTAACTGTTCTTTGCAAATTTTAGTCCGAATAGATTCTTATAGCAGCGATTTCTTAAATATATCGTTCTAAAATGAAAATAATTAATTTAAAATAAACAATATTAGAATAAGATAATTATATTCATTTTGCCTACTTTGTAAGATTTATAACATATATTGTGTGAGTATTGAAATATATTGTTTTTTTAAGAAACTAGAATGTTTACATCATGAATATATACAATTATAATGGTTATATAGCGTATTCGACATAAAGACAACACCATAGATTTAAATATCTAAAATAGAAGATGGATACTTAAATGTTTAGAAATTTAAAAGAAAAATGATTGATAAAAGGGGGCATGGCATCAAAATGTAAAGTTAAAATGAAAGCATAGCAAAAGGATTATTGATAATTTAGGTGTGAATTTTATTAGATTATGAAGATGATATTCATATTATGGTAAGTATTTTAGAAGGGGTGATGATTAAATTAACAGTAGGATTTGATACACAAGCGAAGATGAAAATATTTAATGGCGATAAATGACAAAACACTTAATCATTAAAAAGTGGAGCACAATAAATAATAAAAATTAAATATAAATTATTTGTAAGAAATTATAAATTGGTTTGTAAAAAAAAATAAATTATAAATAAGAAAATGATTTTTCACAATTCGATTTTATTTCACTTAGCAAATGTTTGCTGACATCCATAATCATTCTTCTTGATTTTGTTGACTAAAAGAATGTCCTTGTGCATGATAGTGACTCTTTTAGCATGATTAGCACAAGCTTGACAATCTTCGAAGAGCTGGACGAGATAATTTTCAGTCGCTTCATGAATGGCTGCAAGAGCTGCACTTTGGAAACGAACATTTGCCTTATGATTTTGGGTCACATGTCTCACCAATCTTTGGAATGGTTGCTTTCTTATAAGCAAGTCTGTGCTCTTTTGATACCGTCGGACTTCTCGAAGTGCGACTGTTCCTGCGCGGTATCTTGGTCGCTTTACTGCGCCAACAACTGCTCCTGCAGATGCGGGGATGGCCGAGCTCTTTCTTGCTGCCTTGGTCGTGAGTTGCTTTCGTGGTGCTTTTCCACCGGTCGATTTTCTTGCTGTTTGTTTTGTTCTTGCCATTTTATGGATTAAAAATCCGAAAATTATATATAGAAAAGAATGAATCAGAAAAAGGAGATCCAAAACGATAAGATTTGTTTCAGAAAAATCATTCGAGAAATCTTTTTTTTGCCCTTATTTTTGTCAAATAAATATTACAAACAAATCCAGTTAGGGTTTTTATCAACTTCTTTTTTTGAAAATTCTTATATCTCCATTCTCTTTTTTTAATTTAATCCTTTCTTCTTTGGTATTTTTTTATATTCCTATTTTAAAACCATTCTTTTTGAATTTATGTTGTGAATTTTGGAACCCTTTAACCACCTTGCATATTAACTTTACTTTAACCCATCTTCATTCTCGTCAATTTACCTTGTCTAAACTGATCTAATTTATCAACATCATCGCTTAGTTTTTCATTCTTTCATTTACAAACATCAATTATCATAGATGGTGCTCGACCTCATTTATCAACTTATCGCACAAATAGAATCTTTCCGGGTTACCAATTAATTACATGTTAATTTGTGAAACATTGAATAATCTTACATCCGAACCATTACATTATAAAACATATCAGGAATTAGAAGTACTAAAATTATATATGTTGCTTCAAATGTATAATTTAACTAAAAAGCCTGATCATTCGAATTTAAAGTCACTGAAAAGAATGTCAACTGTATAAAAGAATAATTTTAAGTGTAATGCTACTGGTTCATTCCAGAATTAAAGTATATTTTTAAGTTTTACCTTTTTTTATTCATAATTAAATTTTTTGGCTCTACTTTGTGAGTATCGGTATTTATTAGCTCTCTACCATTTATCAAATCTCTCTAACTTATCTTCCACCTCATTTTTGCTTCCTCGTAATCGTTTCCACATCTCTAATCAAGAATAAATAACCTATAAAAGGCCAACTTAATTAAAATTCGAATATTAAAGTCTAAGTAAAGTAAATTATAGAAAAACATTACACATGTTTGATATTTCATCGATTAAATATCCAAATTTGTAAA